>NC_134834.1:105653194-105979965 GCF_004210375.1 Tachypleus tridentatus
ATTTGTGACATTGATGGGGACATAATAAGTAAATCTGCCTTATTTGTATTAATGATATTGATGATGGACATAACAAGTCTATCTGCCTTATTTGTATTAATGATATTGATTGGGACATAATAAGTATATCTGCCTTATTTGTATTAATGATATTGATGGGGACATAATAAGTAAATCTGCCTTATTTGTATTAATGACATTTATGGGGACATAATAAGTAAATCTGCCTTATTTGTATTAATAATATTCATGGGGACATAATAAGTAAATCTGCTTTATTTGTATTAATGATATTGATGGGGACATAATAAGTAAATCTGCCTTATTTATATTAATGATATTGATGGGGACATAATAAGTAAATCTGACTTATTTGTATTAATGATATTCATGGGGACATAATAAGTAAGTCTGCTTTATTTGTATTAATGATATTGATGTGGACATAATAAGTAAATCTGCCTTATTTGTATTAATGACATTGATGGGGACATAATAAGTAAATCTGCCTTATTTGTATTAATAATATTGATGGGGACATAATAAGTAAATCTGCTTTATTTGTATTAATGATATTGATGGGGACATAATAAGTAAATCTGCCTTATTTATATTAATGATATTGATGGGACATAATAAGTAAATCTGACTTATTGGTATTAATGATATTGATGGGGACATAATAAGTAAGTCTGCCTTATTTGTATTAATGACATTGATGGGGACATAATAAGTAAATCTGCCTTATTTGTATTAATGATATTGATGGGGACATAATAAGTAAATCTGCCTTATTTGTATTAATGATATTGGTTGTAAAATAATAAGTAAATCTACCTTATTCGTATCTAATGATATTGATGGGGACATAATAAGTAAATCTGCCTTATTTGTATTAATTATTATTTATGGGGACATAATAAGTAAATCTGCTTTATTTGTATTAATAATATTGATGGGGACATGCCTTAAGTAAATCTGCTTTATTTGTATTAATGATATTGATAGGGACATAATAAGTAAATCTGCTTGCTTATTTGTAATGATATTGGTGGGGACATAATAAGTAAATCTTCCTTATTTGTATTATTATTGATGGGGATAGTAAATCTGCATTATTTGTATTAATATTATTGATGGGGACATAATAAGTAAATCTACCTTTGCTTATTATATTATTGCTGGGGACATAATAAGTAAATCTGCCTTATTCGTATAATGATATTGATGGGGACATAATAAATAAATCTACCTTATTCGTATTATAATGATATTGATGGGGACATAATAAGTAAATCTGCCTTATTTGTATTAATGATATTGATGGGGACATAATAAGTAAATCTTTCTTATTTGTATTAATGATATTGATGGGGACATAATAAGTAAATCTGCCTTATTTGTATTAATGATATTGATGGGGACATAATAAGTAAATCTGCCTTATTCGTATTAATGATATTGATGGGGACATAATAAGTAAATCTGCCTTATTGCATTAATGATATTGGTTGGAAAAATAATAGAGTAAATCTACCCTTATTTGTATTAATGATATTGATGGGGACATAATAAGTAAATCTCCCTTATTTGTAATTAATGATATTGATGTATTAATGATATTGATGGGGACATAATAAGTAAATCTCCCTTATTTGTATTAATGATATTGATGGAGACATAATAAGTAAATCTTCCTTGTTCAGTTTGGAAAATAATAAAAGTCTTCATTCGACTGTGGGGACATAATAATTAAATTCCATTAATGTAAATTCAGAATCGACCTTTTCTTTTTTGATTAACATAAAGTGTGTATACTGGAGTGGCTAGTCCTGAAAGGAACCCTAAAAGACGAGTACATTTTGTGACGCAGATTCGAATTTGTGATCTTCAGAGTGCGACTTGAGCGCCATGTTAGGCCTAGTACCCTTTACAGATGACAATAAAATATTTGGGACTTTTTGATTTATTGAAGATGACTTAAAATAAAGCATTTTTGTAGATATTTGGAAAATTGTCTTTGATTAAATTTTTGTGCATTTGGATTAGCATAATTTGGATTACACAATGGAAGCCAATCCACGAGAGTGTCTGATGAAGCAAAGTATCTTGTAATAATGGTTCGTATGTCATTCAAGTTATCAAAGTAGTACTCTGTTGCTAGTAGTAAAGCTAATATAATTTTACAGATTATTTATAGATGTATTGATCACAAGTCAACAGGTATACCTCTTTTTATTCAATCCACCTCGCTAGGCTTAATAGAATTAAGGTGAATACCTTTGATTTTTTTGTTTTATTTATGAAATAATAACAACTTATGGAAAGGTTTCAAATGTGGACTACTAGGGATAACCTGGGAATGGAAGTGTTATCCTCTAAAGGTAAGTTAAAACTCTCTCAGATTATTTTCTTTTGGAAAAGGAATAATAAGAGATAATGTTATTGAAGTTTAAAGAAATATTTTGGAGATCGATAAGATAAAGGCTTTCTTTGAAGCATATTTTGGAGCTAATACGATAAAAAACACAATAGATTAGAGTTAAAATAGTTTATATTTTGTTTAAGGGTTTTGGCTCACGGAATGAGTTGTCGTTGGCACTGGTGGAGAGACAAACGCATTACTTAAACTTTAAGAGAGCACTGGATTATTTTCTGAAAACAAAGGTTTAAATATTTACTGATCTCAAGAATGCATGACTAATGATAACCCTTAAGGACCGAAAAGTCCTGTGGCGTCCTAGATAATATTAAATTATTTTGGATATTAAATATTAGTTAAAGTTTGTTTGTTTTTTTGAATTTCGCACCAAGCTACTCGAGGACTATCAGCGCTAGCCGTCCCTAACTTAGTAGTGGGAGGCAGCTAGTCATCACCACCCACCGCCAACTCTTGGACTACTCTTTTACCAATGAATAGTGGGATTGACCGTCACATTATAACTCCCCACGGCTGGAAGGGCGAGCATGTTTGGTGAGACCGGGATTCGAACCCGCGACCCTCGGATTACGAGTCGAACGCTTTAACACGCTTGGCCATGCCGGACCGTTAGTTAAAACAAACTTTTTTTTTATATATACAAAAAAAGCTTAAGGTACTTTATCACGACACTAATCTGAACATAGAAATCTACACTAGGAAAATCAGGAAAACAAATTCAGAATTATCAGTTGTCTCCAACTAAACACGAGAGAGATTCATTTGTTACAATATTTAAGTTGAAAGTTATAGAATACGTCAAAGTACATAACATCTGTCATGATAAAAGGAAGTTTGGTGTAGCAAAGAAAACGGTCTGAGATCGGTGAAAAAATCTGTACTTTAATATTAATTGATATTAAATATTGATCGTTGTCACAACGAACTTTAATAACATTATTTTTTCAATAGCGTCGTGTTCGCGTATGTGTGTTTTCTTAAAGCAAAACCACATCGAGCTATCTGCTATGTCCACGGAAGGGAATCGAACCTCCTCAATTTAGGGTTGTAAATCCGTTAGCTGACCGCTATACCAGCAGAGGATTAAATGTAGTTCTCTATATTAGCACAGTTGAATTTATTTTTGTCATTGATTTCTATTCTCTCAGTCCTTTCTAGGTGATAAATAAAATATTAAATATGCGAGGCCATGAATCCAATGTCATAATAATGTCGGATCTCTCCAAACGTCTAAGGTGATAGTTAGCCTGAAAGTCAAAAATTTAAATTAATATGGTGTAAGTTAATTTCTTATTTCGACTGAAGACACTTCTGGAACACTTGTTTTTTTTGCTAAGCACAAAGCTACACAATGTGACATGCCAACCACAGGTATCGAAAATCGAATATCAGGGCGTTATAAGCCTCCATGCTTATCGCAGAGCCATTGGGGCATTTTTTTGAAAGAAGGAATCATATTTTACCATTAACTCAAGGAAAAAAAAACATGTCAAAAATAAAATAAGATTTGAAAAAGCAGCCAATCAAGTGCCTATCTTAGTTCGTTCAATTTACCCACACATGTAATTCTACATTTGTTTTCTTGTTTGTTTTTTAATTTTAATTCCGCGCAAAGATACACGAAGGCTATCCTGCGCTAGCGTCTTTAATTTAACAGTGTAAGACTATATGGAAGGCAATTAGTCATCACCACCCACTCCCAATTCTTGGCTTCTTTTACCAACGAATAGTTGGATTGACCATGACACTATAATGCTCACACTGATGAAAGTACGAGAATGTTTGGTACGAAGGATTCGAACTCGTGATCCTCAGATTTGGAGTCGAGCGCTAACCACCTGGCCATGCCGGATCTTTAATTGTGCATTACACAGTTTAAGAGACTGTCCGCTGTAATGTATAGAAATGAATAACTTGGAGCTTTTTTAATACAGCATTAAACTCTGTGAATGTTATGAGTAGGAAAACTTATTTTAAAGAAAAACATTTAACGTCAGCTCTTCAATTTGGCACCATTAAGGCTTAACTTGTACAATCTGATAGGAAAAAACAAAAGAAAACTTTGCAAGTTTACGTGTAATGATAATTTAAAAATACCATTTTAGATAATTTTTCATAGTTTCATATTTCTTAGCTTACGTGTAATATAAAATGTTTTATGTGTTTTTTCTTTTTTGTTTTAAGTCAGTGTTACGTCTCAGAAAACGAATACCAGAATTAAGTGCAATCAAACCTGATCTTCACTTTAACAATGGACAAGTGAGCTTCGAAAAGTTATTTAATAATTAGTTTTATCTTAAATGTAGTTAAGCCTAATTACTTTTGAGTAATAATTTATACTAGATGGTGTCACAATGATTTTTAAATTGATTTAGGGTTTACATTAAATGAAAATTAAATTTTATATCAAAAATTTTAATGCGAATTAGGGTCAGGTCTTTGTAACTTTGTCTAACAGACGTTTCAAAATGGAACTTTGTAATTATGCCTAACACTAATTTCAAAGTGGAACTTTATAGCTATACCTAACAGAAGTGTCATAGACAGCTTTTCATGATTAGTAAACTATTCTGTCAATTATAGATGCAAAACATACTTTTATTGTATCATACGTATTGTTTTATTATAATTGTAGTTTAATGTCAGAAGGTTTCCTTTTTATTTATTAAAACGTTGCACAACGTACTTGTTGTGAATTATACAATCACTTTTTGACATTTTAATGTAAGTTAATGTTGCTAAAAATTTAGCATTGCAATATATTTCACCCACAATTATGATTACAAGGTCTACATGCAATTTTTTAAGTATATATCTAAATATAATACGTACAATGTTTTAAGAACGTTTCTGTGCAGATTTCCCTGTAGAATTGGAGAATATGGAAGATCACCCAATTACCATAATAGAAACTACATTAAATGCATTGCAACTATAATGTCAGGAAGCTGAATTTTAAACAGTTAGTTCTGATGTAACAGTGAACTGAACCAGCATTTAATTTCTACAAACTTTCCTTATAATTATTTTCTATCTTTAGTTTACCGTATCATATTTAGTTGTAATCTTCCATTTTACCAAAATTGTTTAGTTTTCTCTTACTTTTTTTTATGATGCAAATAAAGACCATACAATCAACTTATGATAAATTATCTCTGAAAATATAACGATAAAGTTTCATCTTCTCTTGAATTTATAAATAACAATAACAAATAAATCATTCTAAGTGATGTAAGATACGATCCTAAACATATACTGTTGAGATTTGTAAAACAAGTGTAAAAGCATAACACAGATTTTGTCCATGATCGAAACTCCAGACTTCTAAGTTTTTCACGGCTCGACATGAACAAGTGGTCAGAGCACTTGACTCGTGGTCCGGCATGGTTAAGAGTGTTAAGGCGTGCGACTCGTAATCTGAGGGTCGTGGGTTCGCATCTTCGTCGCGCCAAACATGCTCGCCCTCCCAGCCGTGGGGGCGTTATAATGTGACGGTTAATCCCACTATTCATTGGTAAAGAGTAGCCCAAGAGTTGGCGGTGGGTGGTGATGACTAGCTTCCTTCCATCTAGTCTTACACTCCTAAATTAGGGACGGCTAGCACAGATAGCTCTCGAGTAGCTTTGTGCGAAATTCAAAACAAACAAAAACAAAACACTTGACTCGTCATCTGCGAGTCGTATGTTCCAGCTCCCGTCCCACCAAAGATGTTTGCTTTCTGGTGATGACTAGATGCCTTCCTTCTAGTCTTACACTGCTAAATTAGGACGACTAGTGCAGATAACCCTCGTGTAGCTTTGCGTGAAATTCAGAACAAAGAGTTTATTATAAGTTCATTATAACGCCGAGAGTATCATGAAACAACCTGAGAAGAAAATATGAACTTATCAGTGAAGTTTTAAGCATGGATAAAACAACTTTAATGATATTGATGTTGTTTGTTTGTTTGTTTTTGAATTTCGCGCAAAGCTACTCAAGGACTATCTGCGCTTTGATGTTGTTATTAAAGTGAAAGATCTTTATTCACATATATTCTTCGCGTACTTTCGTCAAGTTTCTGTTTTGTTTCTTTCAGTTGTTTATTAGAACAGTTATATATATAATACAAGGACGAGGTCAGTATAAGTATTAAAAAATTTTGTTTTAAAATGTAAGTCAGATCTCATATTGGACAAACGGCCAAGTGATTAAAGCACTCGACTCTTAATTCTGGGATCGCATCATACCAATAATTTTCTTCTGATATCCCACCTAACATTGGGGACTTGAAATTTATTTTGTGTTTAACATGTCCAGTTTTATTAAAATAAATTCTGGAGTAACTGCTAAAATGTCATCCGGTATGAGACAAGGACATGTTTGAAATAAATACTGCACCTCGCTAACTGTTGTCTCAGAGTAATACAGCGGTAAGTCTACATATCTACAACGCTTAAATCAGGGGTTCGATTCCCCTCGGTGGACACAATAGATAGCCCGATGCACTAGTTGTTACCTCATATTTGCAGCATTTTTAACTGTGTTACACACAAATAATGTAACTCTACCTGATTATTATACTTGTGTAAGTTTTTCATAAGCTATTCCATGTACTGGGAGACTGAAATGATACTAGAATATATGTGTCACAGTTTGATTTGTTAATACACAGGCTGAAGTTAACCACAATCCATCTCTTACCCTGCAGGTTTGAACCTTCTAAATAAATTTGTTCTTAATTAATGCCTACCACAATATTACTTTAAATAGTGTCATGAAATATAAACAGTAAGACATTGTTAGAAGAATGTGTGTTTGTGTGTTTTCTTATAGCAAAGCCACCTCGGGCTATCTGCTGAGTCTACCGAGGAGAATCGAATCCCCGTTTTTAGGGTTGAAAATCTGTAGACTTACCGCTGTACTAGCGGGGAACGTTGTTAGAAGAAATAATATTCAAACATATTACCTTCAATATAATAATTTTTAAATACAGCAGTAATTAAGTTATGAAATATGCTTTTTTTTTCTGAATTTTTGTAGTGTCACATGACTTATTTTGAATTAATTTATTGCTAAGAGTTTCAATTATGCTTAAAAGACTGGATGATACGATTACAAATGGTAATCAAACACAGAGGCGTAACTAGGGTTTTAGCGCCCGGGGACAAAGTCAGTTTTCGCGCCCCCTCGTGACAAAATGTAAGCCATAATTCCTAATTATATAACATCAATTTGGCGCCTCCTCCCAACCCCGATGCTGCGCCCGGGGACAGATGTACCCCCTTGTCCCCTTCCCCCTAACTACGCCACTGATCAAACAGAAATATTTCATTATATTATTCCGAATATTATAAATCTGGAATTAACTGGTATATTTTCATAGTCAACGGATCGAGTAACTGAACATGCGCGACAACTAATAGTGACCTAAATATTCCACTCTTAACTAAATACTTCGTTAGCACTTTACCACTGAAAACAACACTCGTTAAACTCGCAATTTTAGGGTCGCAGGCTCGAATCCTCGTTACATCAAACATGCTCGCACTTTCAGCCGTGAGTACGTTATAAAGTGGCGGTCAGTCCTACTGTGCGTTGGTAAAAGAGTAACCCAATAGTTGACGATGGGTGGAGCTGACCAGCTGCCTTCCTTCTATTCTTACACTGCTAAATCAGAGACACCTAGCTTTGCACAAAATTCAGACACCAAACAAACTTGTCGTTCCGTAATGGCAGATCTGTAAATGTTACTGAATAAAAACATGATCATAAGACGTTGGTTGCAGTCTTTTTTTGTGTTTAACACCACTTAATGTTTTTTCTTGAAAGGAAGTACAGTGAAAGACAGCTTTCCATTGTACTTGACATTACTTATGGTTTACAACATTTATGAAGGTATTGGGACAATCGCTGAGGCATTACTGTAGCCCACACTTTATAAGGCTCACGTTCTCTGCATGTGAGAGTTGTCTGAGTTTCAATGGAAGATTCTACTTTTTAATTTGGGGTTACAAACAATGAAATAATTCTTTATTATCTGTACGTTACAAACTATAATAGCATCTGTTGAGCTATCTACAGCTCTGAAAAGTACAGTTGTGACACCCCTTTCACGAACCGTTGTTGCATGTTGTAGAAAGAGTACAGTTGTGACACCCCTTACACGAACCGTTGTTGCATGTTGTAGAAAGAGTACAGTTGTGACACCCCTTACACGAACCGTTGTTGCATGTTGTAGAAAGAGTACAGTTGTGACACCCCTTACACGAACCGTTGTTGCATGTTGTATTGTTGCATGTTGTAGAAAGAGTAAACAAAGTTCAATTTGATTAATAATAACGTACACACAGTTTTGTTCCACTATCTTCTTAGTTTCAGTTTGGTTAGAATATTTTATATGGTATTGTTATTGTGACGCTTGGTTCATTAGCTGTTTTCTTCTAAGGTAGGGATGAGTATTATCTCTTTTTTTTTTTACGGTATTAGTTTTGTCTCTAGAAGTTTTAGTTAAAACGTACTCTCCAAGTTCAGTATGAATACATGGGAAACCTTTTGAAAGATTTAATAACTGCTACTTGTTTTGTTTTTAATGTAAGGATAATATTACATTGAGAAAGAAAAACAAAGGTTTTATAAAAAGTTATGAAATGAGTTCTGTAAATTCTTTAAAATAAAATACTTACAGAAAGCCACCATAAAGGAAGGATATGCTTTAGACATGACAGCCCTATGACTGAGCCTTTGGTAATGGAAAGTATACTGCAAATGTATTGTGAAGATGCACAATTATCAGAGAGGGAATAATCAGATGTGGAGACATGAACTGTAATGACTTGGTGGGACTTCAAAATGGTCTAACATGATACTCGGACCTTGTAATGTACTTGTTTACCAAAAATGATAGTGACAAATAACATGTCATAGCATAGTTTAGCCCAAACAAGAAACTGTTGTTTTTTTAATTTTTAACAAACAAAAAATCACAAGTAGAATAGTTTCATAAGCATTTCAGTTTCTTTTGGTCCAATAGTAAATTCAAAGAAATAGATGACAATTTCGTTATTGTTAGTTTTAGGAAGGCATCTTCAGTGCATGTGTAGAGTTATAACAAATAATGGACGGAACCTAGATTGTTTGTCAATGACATATTAATTTCTACAACTAGTGTCTAAGTGGAAAATAACACGATTTTCGAATGACCACAAGCACGTACCAACTTGTCAGGTATATATTGTGCATTAGATTGGTCAGTTGGCATCTAAAGTCTAGTATCTACAACAACTTGTCAAGTATATATTGTGTATTAGACAGGCCAGTTGGCATCTAAAGTCTAGTATCTACAACAACTTGTCAAGTATATATTGTGTATTAGACAGGCCAGTTGGCATCTAAAGTCTAGTATCCACAACAACTTGTCAGGTATATATTGTGTATTAGACAGGCCAGTTGGCATCTAAAGTCTAGTATCTACAACAACTTGTCAGGTATATATTGTGTATTAGACAGGCCAGTTGGCATCTAAAATGTAGTATTTACAACAACTTGTCAGGTATATATTGTGTATTAGACAGGCCAGTTGGCATCTAAAGTCTAGTATCTACAACAACTTATCAGGTATATATTGTGTATTAAACAGGCCAGTTGGCATCTGAAATCTAGTATCTACAACAACTTGTCAGGTATATATTGTGTATTAAACAGGCCAGTTGGCATCTGAAGTCTAGTATCTACAACAACTTATCAGGTATATATTGTGTATTAAACAGGCCAGTTGGCATCTGAAATCTAGTATCTACAACAACTTGTCAGGTATATATTGTGTATTAAACAGGCCAGTTGGCATCTGAAGTCTAGTATCTACAACAACTTATCAGGTATATATTGTGTATTAAACAGGCCAGTTGGCATCTGAAATCTAGTATCTACAACAACTTGTCAGGTATATATTGTGTATTAAACAGGCCAGTTGGCATCTGAAGTCTAGTATCTACAACAACTCATATTTTTAGATTACCAGAAACAGTTAAAGATAAGAGAGAAATAAAACAAGATAATCTGAAATAATTTCCTTTCAAACTGAGTTTAAAGATCCTTTAGGATAGTAAAGAAAGCAACATATTAATTAACAGACTATTGACACTCAATATAAAATAAATTTAAATTTAAAAGTTTGAGTATTTTCTTATAGACTTTGAATAGTTTTTTGTTTTGTATTTTGTTCAGCCATTGGTTTCTCAGTGTTGACAAGTATAAAATCGCAAAAATTTACAGTTTTTTAATTTATAAAATATTTTTTAAGATTCAAGAAAATATTTCAGCTGTAGGTTTTGTGATTTCTAATCGGCATTTTTTCCGAATAATTTCTCACCTGTCATAATTTTCTCGTCCTTTCAGACTTGAAGGCATTATACGATGTTCAATACCACCATTCCTTGATAATGAGTGTCCCAAAAGTTGGCGATGGGTGGTGTTGACTTGTTACCTTCACAATGAACTATCATTTCAAAATTAGGCACGGCTAGCGCAGATAGTCCTCGAGTGGTTTTGCACGAAATTGAACAAAGAAAGAAAACAAATCGTCGATGTGGATGTCACGCCCACTACTTGCTATCTTGAGCACCATTTTTGTAAGACGTAAAACGTAAATAGAAAAAGACTGAAACGGTCTTACTTTCATCGTTCCATGAAAAAACAGTGAGATTTGAACTGTCCAAGTTGTGGTCTCCAAGTACTATTGTAATATAAACACTATATTTCTACAGTTTCCCAAAAGGGAAAGAAGTTGTGTTTAAAACAGAGCTTCCTAGAGTGGAGAAGTGGATGATAAAATCATTACTCTCTATCATTAAGCGAGTTTGACCCCGCCATGTTTGGAGACTGCCGAGAATAAATACGTACCACATGAAACTTGTTTTGTTTGTTTGTTTTGAATTTCACACAAAGCTACTCGAGGGCTATCTGTGCTAGCCGTCCCTAATTTAGCAATGTAAGACTAGAGGGAAGGCAGCTAGTCATCACCACCCACCGCCAACTCTTGAACTACTCTTTTACCAACGAATAGTGGGATTGACAGTCACATTAAAACGCCCCCACGGCTGAAAGGGTGAGCATGTTTGGCGCGACGGGGATGCGAACACGCTTGGCCATCAGATTACGAGTCGCACGCCTTAACAAACTTGGCCATGCCGGGCCCTACATGAAACAAAATAAATATCCAATCTCCAGGTTCTCAATAGCAAGATATTTACTAAAACGATTGATATATTCGCTTTGATTGGTTGAAGCGATAGAGTATTGAGTATAAATCATTTAACCAATCACAATACGTTCTTTTCTCGCCGAGTGCAAATTGTTTGACACTGGATGTATTTTGATAAAAATAAAGTAGAATCCAGATTGGACTTTAAGATGACTATATATGCCCGAAGCGAGTTTGAAAACTGAATAGAAATGGTAAATTTGTTTGTTCTAGATACATTCTTGCAAAGCTGTTCAAGGGCCATCTGCACTAGTCGTTTCTAATTTTGAACTCTTACACGTAAATTCATGCACTATTGTTTGGTCGAATAGCGAAATCTAACCACCTCATTTTAGCGCACACACGTCACAAAATACAAAATTCTTTGTGTATTTTAAGCACAAATAATTTTTCCACAGTTCGACATTATAAGAAAAGAATAAAATAATACAAAAGAAGAATAGCGAAGTGACGAAATTGGAAGATACAAGAATATAAAAAATATCACTAATAAACAAGGGAAACATCAGTAGCCACGGCACTTGAAATTATTTAATGTAAGCTTAGGCTAAATCTAAATTAAGCTATGAGTCATTTTTTTTTCACCTTTTCTGTAAATTATGTTTTTGTCTGCCAGCGATACCAAGCATGGAGCATGCGTATATCAGATTCGATTTTATTATACATCAGGTTCTCTACCATCCAATCCTCAAACTGAAATTATTTTAGGTAGGATTAGCATACATTAACCTATGAGACACTGGACATGATCAAATATATCCAATATATCCATCAAAAGGGTTTGACCTCATGAGTCCGAAACTGTAATTAGATTTGAACTCCGTGAAGAGATGTACTTGAAAAAATAAACAAACTCCGAACCATTATATGAGCCGTTATGCCGCAGCTAAAATTTTAATGAATACAAGATCCTGAAAACAATAGCCAATGTACAATGATACAACAGTGAAATAAAACAACAAATATAAAGGAAATCCACGAAGTTAAAAAAAATCAAAGTATAAAACCACACCAGTTATCAAAAAGCCACTAGAGACTCACGGAAGGAGTTGAACAATAAGAATAACACCACTACGAAGATAAAATATCTAGAAACTGGAAAAAGGCAAATGTGTAGTTTTGTTACCTGTCTTTCTACTGCGATCTTATTTCTTTCAAACACATCGTATTCAGTCATCGTTAATTCTAAATGTCAACTTGATTAATAGTATAGAGGTTTGTATGTGATATAAGCGACTGTAGAACTGAAAGCCAAAGCAGAAATGTCAACTCACACCTGTTCGTTGAGAAGCAGCTGTGTTAAGCCTAAATCCCTATTGACTTTGATATGGGTTAAATAGTGGTAAACAATAACCTTACGAAAGTATGCTTATGGACTCTCATAGATAAGCATTCCATAAAGAAAATTTAACAGGTGCAGCTAAAAAAAAAATGTGTGTTTCGTATAGAATGGTGTACATAAACACTTGTGTTATGACACAGCGGTGTAGTCGTAGAAGATCATTTTTGCAGTATAATTTTTTTTTCCATGTTTGTTCTAAAGCACAAAGTTACACAAATAGGCTCTCTGTTCTTATTCCACAGTGGGTATCGAACTCCTCACAGAAACAAACGGAAAGCACGTGCAGATGTTCTTCCTGCAAATGTCCACTATAATGTACAGAAGCTCACTGACGACGTAAACTGGCGTTGCCGTAACGAAAGCTATACGTCAACTACGTCTTACCACTACACACGTCGGTAAACACTGCTGAGAAACTTCAAGTATAGCTGCTAGTGTGTAAACAGGCGTGAGACAAAATAACGTGTAGTTGTTTCTCACATGATTTTATCTGCAGCTTTCCACATGTGTGCTGTGACAAAGACAATTGCTTCTGTGTTGTTTTTATGTGTGTGTGTGGTCACTGCACTAACATAAGTACGCACATGTCAAGTGGGAACTCTAGTTACAAAATAATGTTATATGTTTTGTAAAAACTACATTTTAGAAATAAAGAAAATGTTATTTGCATACTATTCCACAAAGTAACAAGTGTTTATTAGGAAAACTTGCATAGGATTGATTATTAAAGATTAGAACGAGTCCACATATAGATACATTATAATTATGAAAAGAAAACTTATCACATTAATATCAGCTGACCTAACAAGACCTAACACTTACAACATCAAAAAGTAGCCTAAAAAATGACATACAACAGATATAGAACTCAATATGTCCCTTATTGACGAAGAAAGTTTCTAAGTATAAAATTTACGTTACATTTTAAGCGTTCATAACAATGGTTTTAAATGACGTCAGCGTCATATTCCGCTACACTGCACAACAAAGTTTTGTTTCCTGAACAGCCCCAGTGGCTCAGCGGTATGTCTGCGGACTTACAACGCTAAAACCGGGTTTCGATATCCGTGGTGGGCAGAGCACAGATAGCCCGTTGTCTAGCTTTGTGCTTAATTCAAAACAACAACAACTTCTTGAACACTGTTGGATGTTCCTTATAGATTTTTGGCTGCTGATTACGAAAATCACATCCAAATTTGCCCATCACGTACCGTTTCATCGAAATCTTCAGTTTCACCAGGACATTGTTACAATGGAAAAACGATATCAGGGCAACTGGAATCCATCAATGCTTGCTGACTACTGTTGAACACTGCAACGTGATGCACCGGACATTGAATACAAACAATAATCAGGAGCAAAACACGTTTAATTATGTTGAACTTAATAGCGTATTAGAAACATAAACGCAATTAAGTACGTTATTGCCGGTAAACACATAACTGTCTATTTCTCAGAGTTCCTACATGATGAAGCAAAAATAAAACTATATTTGTGCATACCCACCAGGTACCTGTCACAATCAGCAAAAACTTTTCAGGAAGCTAAACTTTTCAAACAAATTGTTGTGCAGTGTAATTAATTTGAATTAATTAATACCCTTCTTTCATAATTGTATTAACGTGTATTCTTATCATAATAGAGATTGTCTCTTAATGTTTTATAATTATTAATTGAATACTTATAACTACACAAAATATGTAAGTTATCCACTCTGTTAAACGCGGGTCTGTAAACTTATTGCTGACCCACAGAAGGACTAGACAGAATGACGAAAGCATTAGTTAAATTTGGGCTGGGCTGCGAATCGGAAAGACCAAGGTTCAAGCCGTAGAAATTTGTTTCAGCTTCGTTAGAACTGTGACAGTGAGACGTAAACATTGGTTAAACTTGCTGAATTCAGAACTGTCGATTCGTTACCTAAATATTGTTTTTCAAATACTTTGCTTTCATTCACGATTTTTCTTGATAGATGGCAGTTTAAAATTTGTTTTAATAACCGTTTATAACCAACATTGAAAGTCCGCAATTTGTAAGTAGCCAATTGTTTCATTATTTTGCACTCACAAGAAAACATTGCTTACGACCAAACGGGGCCCGGCATGGCCTAGCGCGTAAGGCGTGCGACTCGTAATCCGAGGGTCGCGGGTTCGCGCCCGCGTCGCGCTAAACATGCTCGCCCTCCCAGCCGTGGGGGCGTTATAATGTGACGGTCAATCCCACTATTCGTTGGTAAAAGAGTAGCCCAAGAGTTGGCGGTGGGTGGTGATGACTAGCTGCCTTCCCTCTAGTCTTACACTGCTAAATTAGGGACGGCTAGCACAGATAGCCCTCGAGTAGCTTTGTGCGAAATTCCAAAAAACAACAACAACAACGACCAAACATTCTGGGTATGCACGGTTTCCATTTAAGTAAACATGAACCTCAAGGAAGGAAAACTTTATTTTACCTTTCACTTAACTTCAGCTCCATTATTCACGCGATTATACGTTCGAAGAGCTGCCAGAAAGCTCCACGAAACAATCAACGAAGTGCAATTATCAAGCGTGTTTCCTCATTGCAAACGCGGAATACAACCTCCAGAAATTAGAGATGAATGCCTTGGGCCGTAAACAGTCTCTCAGCTGCTCACTGGACGTTCGATTCTCTTGACGTCACGTATGCACTCATCTCATGAGTATGGATAAACCCAGGTTGTAAGATAACAAGCTCTGCGGCTGTAGGTTGCGCGCGCCGCGTTTCGCTATCTGTTGCTCAGATACACTTTCCTGCAATGGAGGGTGACTTGCTCTCTTGAAGCCAAGCGTGTGAGTTGTGTGCGTAATCGAACGATCATTTTTAATGCGGCTTTTGACAAAACGCCAACAGCTTACCTGGAGTTTCACCGTGTAGAAGCAGATAACTACTACAACAGTCAGTTCTCTTTACATCTGTTTCTTATTAGCTTCATTTCGTGGTCAAACAACGATCTGCTGGTAACGGAAGATGGACGTTAGGCCTGATCACAGTGGAGCCGTGCTCGAAAGTAAGTGAGAAACTATTTTTATCGAAATTTCTACAGTTAATACACGACCACAATGATTCTTCCTTGGTTTCCAAGTTAAGCCTAAGTTCACTAGTTTGTCTTACCCGTTTCCTTACATGTTATGGCACTTGTGTTTTACGCATGATAAGGTTCTGTAACATTCTAGTCTACATTTTAAGGGTAATCTGAGACATTTGCGTTTTATGGAAGACCCAGAAAGTGACCTAGTTATTAGTTAAAAATGTAGCTTGATACTTAAATCAGTACATCTTAAATCTAGTGTTGAGAGTAAACAATGTGTGGTCGTACTTCAAGAGGGAAGGAATATATTTAAAATTATTTTATTACTTCCACGTTCTCTCTTTGAGCTTAGCATATAAAATATCGCGTTAATCGTCTTTATTTATTCTTACCAAAGTGGTGAACAATTTTCCTAATTTCATTTACATAATTTTAAATATTTTTTTTCTGAAATATTTAGAACGGTTAGTGCTTTATTTGATTCCAACAAAACTGTGGGTTTTGGTTTTCATACATTACTTGTAAAAAATCAGTTTGTTTCAATTTTCTACTTTTAAGACTGTCCAACAAAAACACAATATGTTTACTTTTCTAACATTCAACGAAAATCACCTGCCTTTCCAGGTAGAAGCTAAACAGCTATTAATTTTATAAATTTCCCAACAGTAAACTTTAATAAACTTTTACAGCTTCCCCCAACATAAAATTAGAATAATCGTTTATTTTCTATCTTATCCAACTAACGGTTTACTTGCTAACTTTTGAAACAAAATGTTACAATAATCGTCTACATTTTTCTCAATAAAACGTTGTAACAGCAGTCTGCACTTAATAATAGTAAAACTTTTTAACTCGTCCAAGAGCGAGCTGTAATAATGGTGTCCTTTTAATTTAAATATGGAGATGTAGTAATAATAAACTTTTTGAACAACGTATATTCTTGACGTCTTCATTATATGGCTACAGTAATTATTTGCTACTTCTTTTCGATAGATATTTTCGTCTATATTTATGGTCTGGCGCAGGTGCAGTATAACTCTTTAAACTTCATTTAGGCCCCACGACTCAATTCAAATAAATATTTTGCATCTGTTGCGCCATTTTGTGATGTAGAATTTTCTTTATTATTTCATATATCTCTTAACCTTAAGCTTGTGACATCTTTATAATCACATTAACACAGAGACTTTCTTAGTTACCTCTCCTAACTCTTTCCGTTATTTAGTAGAGACTATTGGAACCACTTTCTTAAATTAATATAGACTTTTCTAACCCTTTGTTTACGCTAGTACAGACTATTGTAACCACTTGCGTACATTAATATAGACTCTTCTAACCATTTCTGTACATTATTACAGACTATTGTAACCACTTTTTTACATTAATTTATACACTTGTAACTACTTCTTTACATTGGTACAGACTATTGTCACCACTGGCTTACATTACTAGAGACTTTTGTAACAATCTCTTTACACTGGTACACACTATTGTAACTACTTTGCTTAAATTAATATACACTGTTGTAACCACTTTTTCACACTATTAAAGACTATTGTAACCACTTTCTTACATTAATTTAGACTCTTGTAACCACTTTACACTAGTATAGACTATTGTAACCACTGGCTTACATTAATAGAGACTTTGGTAACCATTTCTTTACATTAGTACAGACTGTTGTAACCACTTACTTTCAATAATGTAAACTCTTGTCACCATTTCTTTACATTAGTACAGTATATTGTAACCACTTATTTTCAATAATATAGTCTTGTAACAATTTCTTTACATTAGTACAGACTATTGAAACAACTTACGTACATTAATTTAGATTATTGTAATCTCTTCTTTAAACTAGCACAGACTATTCTAAAGACTTGCTTACATTAATATACACTTTTATAACCACTTTTTAACACTAGTACAGACTATTCTAAGGACTTGCTTACATTAATATAGACTTTTATAACCACTTTTTAACACTAGTACAGACTATTCTAAGGACTTGCTTACATTAATATAGACTTTTATAACCACTTCTTAACACTAGTACAGACTATTGTAACTTCTTTCTTACATTAATATACTTTTATAACCACTTGTTAACACTAGTACAGACTATTGTAACTTCTTTCTTACATTAATATAGACTTTTATAATCATTTTTTAACACTAGTACATACTATGGAAACTTCTTTCTTACATTAATATAGACTTTTATAACCACTTCTTAACACTAGTACAGACTATTGTAACTTCTTTCTTACATTAATATAGACTTTTATAACCACTTCTTAACACTAGTACAGACTATTGTAACTTCTTTCTTACATTAATATATACTCTTGTAAACGTTTCTTTGCACTGGTAATGACTATTGTAACCACTTGCTTACCTTAATATACATTTTAACCATATCTTTACAGTAGTAGAGACTATTGTTACAACATTCTAAGATTAATGTAGACTTTTATAACAATTTCTTTATACCAGTACTCACTATCTGAACTACCTTTTTACATTAATTTAGACTTTTCTGACAATTTTATTGTACTAGCACAGACTATTGTCACCACTTGTCTACATTAATCAAGATTCTTTTAGCCATTTCTTTACACTAATACAGATTATTGTAACAACCAAATGCTACATTAATATAGACTCTGTTAACCATTTTTTTGTATTAGTACAGACTATTGTAACAACCACTTGCTTACATGTATATAGACTTTTGTAACCATTTCTTTGTATTAGTACAGACTATTGTTACAACCACTTGCTTACATGTATATAGACTTTTGTAACCATTTTTTTGTATTAGTACAGACTATTGTAACAACCACTTGCTTACATGTATATAGACTTTTGTAACCATTTTTTTGTATTAGTACAGACTATTGTAACAACCACTTGCTACATTAATATAGATTCTGTTAACCATTTCTTTGTATTAGTACAGACTATTGTAACAACCACTTGCTTACATGTATATATACTTTTGTAACCATTTCTTTGTATTAGTACAGACTATTGTAACAACCACTTGCTTACATGTATACAGACTTTTGTAACCATTTCTTTGTATTAGTACAGACTATTCTAACAACCACTTGCTTACATGTATACAGACTTTTGTAACCATTTCTTTGTATTAGTACAGACTATTCTAACTTTTTTTACATTAATATAGAGTATTGTAAACATTTCTTTACACTATTGCAAACTATTGTAACAATTTTTTTACTTTAATCTAGGCTCTCTTAACCACCTCTTTACAGTAGTATAGACTATTGTAACCGCTTGCTTACACACTTTTCTCACCATTTTTTTTACACTAGTACAGACTATTTTAACCACTTGGGTACAGTAATATAGACTCTTTTAACCATTTATTCATACTCTTACAGACTATTTTAACCATTTCTTACAATAATATAGACTCTTGTAACCATTTCTTTACACTACAACTGATTATTGTAACCACTTGCTTTAATTAATATAGACTTTCCTAACCATTTCTTTGCACTATAAGAGACTATTGTAACCAGTTGCTAACATTAAAATACGCTTTTGTAACCATTTCTTTATACTCTTCAAGTATCTATCAACCTCTTTCTAACATTAATATAGATGTTTGTCTGTATCATCATTTCTTATCGTTATCTGTGTGCGGATCGTGTGTGTTGTCAATAGCCTTACATTGTAGTTCTATCGTATGTTGATCATGTTCAAAGACAACCCTTCTTTTCGCTGTATTCTATAATCTATCTCTGGAGACAGAAAACTGTTTCGAAGTGCTAGTTTTAATTGTCTGATTGAAAGAAGAACCGATTATTTCTCCTGCTGTTTGAGGGATACGATGGTTAAACGAATATGTTGTGGAATCAACTTACGTACGCATGATTTCTGTTGCTTTTCAAATGAATTTTCTTGTTGATTATGTTGCCTAATGTAGTATGGTTACCACACCTTATTTTAAGTCTCCTTTTGGATGGTTTCCGTACCCCAAGTTAATTCATATTCCTCTAAGAAGTTTTCAATGCAGTTACATACAAGACATGTTTATGATCCGAGTGTACAAACATTTTCTGTTGGAAGGGGATATGGGTATAAAATACCCTTCCCGAAAGCGATTAATGCTTTTTGGTGACTCACTACCTACGAAACCCCAAATAATTCCAAAACATAGTTACAATACATAGATTTCCGCCGCTAATTGATATCCGCTGCATCTTGCTGACTTCCGTAACCAAAATCATTTTAACTTACTTAACTCTATGTATGAACGTACAAGCTGTGAATACGATTTTTCCGAACAGCTTGAGCGCCACCTAGAAACTCCTAGAAAGCGAAATTTTGTTTTAATTTAATTTCGTTATAGAGTAGTTTCTAAATATAATGACATATTCTTGGTGAGCTTATCTTTACTCTCATATATAACTAAAATTCCATTGGATGCAGACAGTGTTAATTACGCAAACGATTTCTTTAAAATATACTTAATTCGTGAGAACCATCTTTATTAAAGAAATATTGAAAAAGATTGCTAAATGTTAGGCTTACAATACTTGTTTTGGATATACAGTGAATGTACTATGAATAATTCATTGAGTGATACATCGATCGAAACCGACAGTTCTAGAATTGTGAAAATTATGCACATTTACAGTGCACAATCCGATATCCAGTCAATAGCGCTTGGATAAGAATGAAACAAATAATATTGTACATTGTAACAGTTCTAAAATTGTCACTTTTAGAGTACTGGTTTTAATGAAATATTTATGTTTGTTTCTGCAGTATTGCAAAACAACGAACCACATGTCCAGCATAATCCTGGCACTCTGTGTAAGACTTTTACTTTCACAGTTATTAACAGCTTCCGTTCAAGAGTAAGAGACGTCTCACCAACACACTTGTTTATTTGTAATCAAAATTAATTTTTAATGTAAGAAATAATTATATATATACATCTGATAACATCTGACAAAATCCACATATGTATATTTTGCTTCAAACTATAATTTCTTTGGGTTATTTTGTGTTTTCTAAACGCAGAATGTGCACTGGCAAAAGGAAGGTGCTTACTGTTTGTTTGTTTTTTTTTAATTTCGCACAAAGCTACTCGAGGGCTATCTGTGCTAGCCGTCCCTAATTTAGCAGTGTAAGACTAGAGGGAAGGCAGCTAGTCATCACCACCCACCGCCAACTCTTGGGCTACTCTTTTACCAACGAATAGTGGGATTGATCGTCACATTATAACGTCCCCACGGCTGAAAGGGCGAGCATGTTTGGCGCGACGGGGATGCGAACCCACGACCCTCGGATTATGAATCGCACGCCTTAACACGCTTGGCCATGCCGGGCCAGGTGTTTACTGACTTAGCCCTTTTACTTCCGACTATTACACTCACTGTAATGAAAACTAAAATAAAAAGTGTTTTTTTTTATTTAAAATATCTCAGGCTCTGATCTTTGTCCCATTCTCCGCCGCCCGTAATTGAGGAGTAAGTATAGGGTTTATAACGCTAAAATTATAGTTCAATACCTGTGTTTGGTATAGAACGGATAACAACTCAAACCACAAAAGATCTAGCATGGCCAGGTGGTTAGAACGTTTGATTCACAATCTGAATGTTGCGAGTTCGAATCCTTCTCCCACCAAACATGATGGGGCGTTCATACTGTGAGAGTCAACCCCACTATTTGTTGGTAAAAGAGTGGCCTAAGAGTTGGTTCTGATGACTAGTGGCCTTCCCTCGATTCCTACACTGCTAAATTAGGGACAGCTAACGCAGATAGCTCTCGTGTATCTTTGCGCGAAATTCAAACAAACCAATCAAACTTAACAACAAACCTCACTGTACTCTGTATACAAGCCAAAAGCCTAAAAAGTTTCACCTCGTAGGCTCCAGTTTCTTGCATTATTTTACAATGAAAGAAATAATATTTTATTTAACGACTAAGAAACCTTACTGTTCAGCCGCGGCATAACGGCTCATAGAAAGGCTGTGAGTTTTTTTTGTCATTATTGATTTTGCCAAGTAGTTTTCTCGACCGATTTGAGATCTCATTGCAGTTTTGGACTCAGGAAATCAGACCATTTCCATTGATATAATTGACCTTATCTCAGGTCTCGTAGCTTAAATTACTCTAATCCTGTTTAAAATAATTTTAATTTGAGGATAGGCTAGCATAGATCCTGATGAGTAACAAACCTTACGTTTGGTAGTGCTGGCGTACAAAATATAGATAATAAAAAAGAAAAAAAAAAGCCTCATAGATTAATTTACTCTAATCCTGTTTAAAATAATTTTAATTTGAGGATAGGCTGGCATAGATCCCGATGAGTAACAAACCCTACGTTTGGTAGTGCTGGCGTACAATATATAGATAATAAAAAGGGAAAAAAAGCCTCATAGATTAATTTACTCTAATCCTGCCTAAACGAATTTCAAGTGCCGCGGCTATTGAGGATTCTTTCTTATTTAAATTGTATAAGGAATGTCATCTCACTATTATATAAATACACAAGCCAAAGTAGAACTAATCTAGGCTACATCTAATTACATCAAGGATTAGAACATCTTTTGTTTTCTGTTGTAAGTTGCATTTTTTCGTCACCACATCGTGGTTTAAGTACTTACAAAACACAAATAAAGGACATCACTTCAAAATCACCGGTTTTTACTAAGAAACTTTATGAAAGAAATTTGTGTGCAATTAGGGTATGATTGAGAAAACTTTGTTCCTGGAAACAGTTTTTCACGTACCTTTGATATATTTTAATAACATATACACCAAGTCAGAGATATTTCACCTTCTGAGTTCGTGTTCTCTGAATTACGCTTGAATTAAGAAAGCAGAGTAGGGCCCGGCATGGCCAAGCGTGTTAAGGCGTGCGACTCGTAATTTGAGGGTCGCGGGTTCGCATCCCCATCGTGCCAAACATGCTCGCCCTTTCAGCCGTGGGGGCGTTATAATGTTACGGTCAATCCCACTATTCCCACTATCCCGCGACCTTCAGATTACGAGTCGCACACCTTAACGCGCTTGGCCATGCCGGGCCACCGCGATGGTCAGAGCATAGACAACCCATTCCTATAGATTTGCGCTTAACAACAAACAAACAAAAATCACAGCTAAGAGAAAAAAATGTGTTAACATATTTAAACGTTCTTAAGCCTAATATAACTCTTCATTATTCTAATAGAATGTCTTAATTACTGTTTTTGTACAAAGTATTTCTGTTGTTTGTTACATATCAGTTTTTTTCCCTCGAAAATATTCCAGAATTTGGTTTGTTTTTTTTATTGTGCATAATGGACTATCCGCCCTTTACCATTAAGGAGTATCTAAACCCAATTTATAGCGTCGTAATAAGAGTGATGATTTCCCACTGAACTACCAGGGGGGCTGTCGATTTTGCAGAGTTTTAAAGCGTACATAAGTTTTATTATCATAACGTCTGCGTGATCGTAAAGTTGAGTAATGTGTACAATATAAAAATCTGTTGCCTTTTTAAAAGTACAAAATGAGAACTCTATCGTACCGATATTTTGTATTACTGTTGTTGTCTTAAAGTAAGCACAAAGCTACACCATGGGCTATCAGTGGATGCCCACCACGGGTATCGAAAGCCGGTTTTTAGCGTTGTAAGTCCGCAGACATACCGCTGAGCCACTGGGGGCATTGTACTACTGTCACTTGTTTCGTGTTCTCTTCTTGTGGCGACTTCATCTACAAATATGTGCATATCTTAATATTATCATATGTCTTGGTTCTGGTCTAGCACGAACTAGCTGAATAAAAATAAATATTTTACATCTAAAGTTCCTTGTGTTATATTCTCGCATCATCTGATGTGTTAATCTCGTAAAAGTCCAATTCACATTAAATACGGATTAAATTTCTTTGTGTTAAATGTTTGTTCACCTTCTTACCTTAGGACTAACAAATAAAACTGAAAGTAAGTATAGCTGAATGACATCCGTTTGAATTCGTAAAATATTCAATATTCAAATTACGTTGATTCTGTTCATTAAAAATGATGGAAAATCGTATGTTACCTTCTGGAGGCCTTTCATTAATTGTACCATTTTATAATCATTTTCTGGAACCTATACAAACCTTTGCGCCCGGCATGGCCGAGCGCGTTAGGCGTGCGACTCGTAATCCGAGGGTCGCGGGTTCGCATCCCAGTCGCGCCAAACATGCTCGCCCTTTCAGCCGTGGGGGCGTTATAATGTTACGGTCAATCCCACTATACGTTGGTAAAAGAGTAGCCCAAGAGTTGGCGGCGGGTGGTGATGACTAGCTGCCTTCTCTCTAGTCTTACACTGCAAAAATAGGGACGGCTCAGGTTTCTCCTTCTGGTTGGGGGTTGAGCAGTAGGCTAACAATTTACTCACTTAAAAAACCAGCTTGTTAATGAATCCGCAAGCGATGGCGGCCCTATGTTTCTTCATGGAATCGAGAGGGTTAATGTAATGATGTCATACAAAACTTTATTTATATTTTTTACAAAATTCACAATTTTCTGTCTTTTCAACAACAATATAAGAGGTTCTTATACCTTCTTGTATTCTGTTTAATGTGTCTCACGTCTGACGTCATTTATTTTAATTGTTTTGCTTTTATATTAGTTTTTGTTGTTAACCTCAAAGCTTCACAATAAACTATCTGCGCTTTTCTCACCGCTGGCATAGAAACCAGGTTTTTAATGTTATAGGCCCTCAGAGTTAATGCTGAGCCAATGGGGAGCTGTTTCTTTTCCGGAGAAAATCTGTCTACGCATTTTATCTAACTTTTTTTTATATTCATGGCCCAGAAATGACTGATGTTTACGACAGTGTTGTCATCACAAATTTACATTTGCACATTTTGTATGAAGAACAACGCACAACAGTAATATTTAACGTTATACAAAATGCATATTTCTAGGTTCTGCTTGAAATAGACTTTATTCTTGATACTGTAGTTCTTATTCTAAATGGTACATATATAGATTTCTTTCATTTTACTTAATGTGACGTTCTTAACTGGAGCTGTTATAATTACTGACATTACTACCTCCCAGTGGCGTAAATACCAAAGATGGGACTCTCCGCAAAAACGTAAGTGGGCTACCTACATTTATTTCCCAATAATTTTAGTTACGATTCCAGCTGATTCAGATCCATTTTTAGCACGGAATCCCCGAGGTATTATACTACTGCTCTCTTTCCTTCCCGTAGAAAGGTACATTTGTAACAACGAGACAAGAAGTAAACTACAGTCTCAGATAACATAAGAAATTCCTTTGTCTCCGGAAGGCCGTGTGGTTAGGGGCTCGACTCGCAATATTAGGGTCGCGGGTTTGAGTACCCGTCTTACCAAACATGCTCGCTCATTCACTAATGCCCGGCATGGCCAAGTGTGTTAAGGCGTTCGACTCGTAATCCGAGCGTCGCGGGTTCGAATCCCAGTAGCACCAAACATCTTCGCCCTTTTAGCCGTGGGGGCGTTATAATGTGACGGCCAATCCCACTATTCGTTGGTAAAGAGTAGCCCAAAGTTGGCGGAGGGTGGTTATGACCAACTGCCTTCCCTCTAGTCTTACACAGCTACATTAGGGACGGCTAGCGCAGATAACCCTCGTGTAGCTTTGCGCGAAATTCAAAACACATTCAGCAATGGGGAAATTTTAACATATCAGCCAATCCTATTATTCGTTAGTTAAAAAAGTGTCCCAAGAGTTGGCGGTAGATGGTGATAACTAGCTGCCTTATCCTGTTAAGTTAGGATCTGCTAGCACTGACAGCCCAGGTGTAGCTTGCTTTGAGCGAAAATTCAAAATACAATAATAGCTCATTGGTGACCTAGCAATCAAAACTTACTCAGTGTAAGTTATACTGTACTTTCTATTGTTTATTCTATATTTTTGCTTCAACTATATTAATGTTTTTTTTATAAATCCTAAGATAACAAACACTGAACATACTTGACAAAAATAATTTGCTAAAAAATAGAAACATTTCTGATGCTACATGTTTCTCTGTACAAATAGAAACATTTCTGATGCTGTATGTTTCTCTGTACAAGTAAAAACATTTCTGATGCTGTATGTTACTCTGTACAAATAGAAACATTTGTGATGCTGAATGTTTCTCTGTACAAATAGAAACATTTCTGATGCTGTATGTTTCTCTATACAAATAGAAACATTTCTGATGCTACATGTTACTCTGTACAAATAGAAACATTTCTGATGCTACATGTTTCTCTGTACAAATAGAAACATTTCTGATGCTACATGTTTCTCTGTATAAATAGAAACATTTCTGATGCTGTATGTTACTCTGTACAAATAGAAACATTTCTGATGCTACATGTTTCTCTGTACAAATAGAAACATTTCTGATGCTGTATGTTACTCTGTACAAATAGAAACATTTCTGATGCTGTATGTTTCTCTGTACAAATAGAAACATTTCTGATGCTACATGTTTCTCTGTATAAATAGAAACATTTCTGATGCTGTATGTTACTCTGTACAAATAGAAACATTTCTGATGCTGTATGTTTCTCTGTACAAATAGAAACATTTCTGATGCTGTATGTTACTCTGTACAAATAGAAACATTTCTGATGCTACATGTTTCTCTGTACAAATAGAAACATTTCTGATGCTGTATGTTACTCTGTACAAATAGAAACATTTCTGACGCTGTATGTTACTCTGTACAAATAGAAACATTTCTGATGTTGTATGTTACTCTGTACAAATAGAAACATTTCTGATGCTGTATGTTTCTCTGTACAAATAGAAACATTTCTGATGCTGTATGTTACTCTGTACAAATAGAAACATTTCTGATGCTGTATGTTACTCTGTACAAGTAGAAACATTTCTGATGCTGTATGTTTCTCTGTACAAATAGAAACATTTCTGATGCTGTATGTTTCTCTGTACAAATAGAAACATTTCTGATGCTGTATGTTTCTTTGTACAAATAGAAACATTTCTGATGCTACATGTTTATCTCTACAAATAAAAACATTTCTGATGCTGTATGTTTCTCAGTACAAGTAAAAACATTTGTGATGCTGAATGTTTCTTTGTACAAATGGAAACATTTCTGATGCTGAATGTTTCTCTGTACAAATGGAAACATTTCTGATGCTGTATGTTTCTCTGTACAAATATATTCTTCAAAAAAAGAAACGCAAAAGGAAAAATTTGAGACAAATTGTTAACAAGTTTATTCCGGGTAGTTCTGTATGACATGTGTGAAACTTTGCACATTCACTGCTGAACATCCAAAGTCTGCAAAGGCGAAGTCCACGCTCACTAGTTGAAGTTTAACGTCACTTAACATCAATAACGATTATGCCCCCCGTGAGCATCAATAACTGCTTGGCATCTCCTGCCCATGGAAGCGATAAGATGACGAATCACATCCTGTGGAATGGCTATCCACTTAGCCTGCAAAGCTGCTGCAAGCTGAGGTAGAGTCTGCGGTTGAGGTTGTCGCCGTCACAGACGTCGGTCCAACTCGTCCCAAAGATGTTTGATGGGGTTTAAATCTGGTGATCTGGAGGGCCAGGGAAGAACGTTTATGTTGTGGTGTCTCAAGAAGACAGTGGTGAGTCGGGCTGTGTGAGGACGGGCGTTGTCATGTTGAAAAACGTCGTTGACGTTCACCATGATGGGTTGCACATGGGGCCTAAGAATCTCGTCGACGTATCGTTGAGCCGTAAGATTCCCTCGAATGTGAAAAAGGTCTGTTCTGGCATTGTAGGCGATGGCAGCCCACATCATGACGCTGCCACTACCAAATCTCTCAACTTCCTGCACACGGTTTGCTGCAAAACGTTCACCTCGGCGACGGTAAACACGGGTCCTTCCATCCTGCCTACGAAGCATAAAACGTGATTCATTGCTGAACCAATCATGCCTCCATCGTCGATGAGGCCATACCCGATGTGCCCGAGTCCACTGCAGCCGTGTTTGACGATGTTGCTGGGTGAGGATGATGCCTCTGACTGGACGTTGAGGTCGGATTCCTGCATCTCGTAGACAGTTGCGTACGGTCTGATCGGAAATCCTACGCAGCCCTGGTATGGTTAAGGCAGTAGACGTCGCAGTGGTGGTCCTATCCGGAAGGTGACGTAACCGGATGTAACGATCTTGTGCGGGCGTGGTCACACGAGGTCTGCCAGATCGTGGACGGTCACGAGTTGATCCATGTTGTTGGTGACAAATCCATAGCCTTGTGATGGTGCTTGGGTGGACATTCACAGCTCTGGCAACATCTGATCGAGATTCGCCTGCTTCCATTCGACCAATGGCGTTGTTGCGTTGTGCTTCAGTCAGTCTTGGCGTAACTATATTGCGTGTCGGTGGCTTAACACTGAGCTATGGAAACCGAGAACCCGTCACTTTTATAAGGATTTTGCACATGTTGCACTTGCAGAACATGCAGATCTCTCAAACAAATTTATTGGACACGAATGCGTTTTGGCGAAAAATCCGATGTCTTCCTCCGTTTTCAAAGTGCACATATTTTATTGTCATTTTGGTCTGACAATCAGTGCCTTAACTCTGAGCTTGTAACGTTATTACATATATTTCTCTTTAAAATAAAAAAAAAATATCCCTTTTGCGTTTCTTGTTTTGAAGAGTATAGAAACATTTCTGATGCTGTATGTTTCTCTGTACAAATAGAAACATTTTTGATGCTGTATGTTTCTCTGTACAAATAGAAACATTTCTGATGCTGTATGTTTCTCTATATTCGCAACTCGTTGAATGATTGAGGGAATTACTGAATTTACATAGTACCTCAAGCGGCTGTACTGTACCACTAAACTACTGAATTTACATAGTACCTTAAACGGCCGTACTGTACCACTAAACTATTGAATTTACATAGTACCTTAAGCGGCCGTACTGTACCACTAAACTACTGAATTTAGATAGTACCTTAAGTGATCGTACTGTACCACTAAACTACTGAATTTACATAGTACCTTAAGCGGCCGTACTGTACCACTAAACTACTGAATTTAGATAGTACCTTAAGTGACCGTACTGTACCATTAAACTACTGAATTTAGATAGTACCTTAAGTGACCGTACTGTACCACTAAACTACTGAATTTAGATAGTACCTAAAGTGACCGTACTGTACCACTAAACTACTGAATTTACATAGTACCTTAAGCGGCCGTACTGTACCACTAAACTATTGAATTTACATAGTACCTTAAGCGGCCGTACTGTACCACTAAACTACTGAATTTAGATAGTACCTTAAGTGATCGTACTGTACCACTAAACTACTGAATTTACATAGTACCTTAAGCGGCCATACTGTACCACTAAACTACTGAATTTAGATAGTACCTTAAGTGACCGTACTGTACCATTAAACTACTGAATTTAGATAGTACCTTAAGTGACCGTACTGTACCACTAAACTACTGAATTTAGATAGTACCTAAAGTGACCGTACTGTACCACTAAACTACTGAATTTACATAGTACCTTAAGCGGCCGTACTGTACCACTAAGTTATTAAATCTACATATTATCTTAAGCGATCGTACTGTTCCACTAAGTTACTAAATTTACATAGTTCCCTAAGTGACCGTATTGTACCACTAAATTACTAAATTTACACAGTTCCAAAAGCGACCGTATTCTACTACTAAATGTGCCCACAAGAACAATATAGATAACAGTGACAACATAGACATCTTTAGGCGTTTCGCTGTTCAGCGTTCAATACACGTAAACTCTTCTATCTTTAAAATATTCCAAGATAAATGTTGGACAATCTAAATATCCCATCGTAAAACGAACTGTGTCCGCTTAGTTATTGCAATATGAACACGACATCTGACAAAACGTGGAAGTTATTCATGAAAACGAACTTTATTTCCAAAGAAGTCGTCATGTTTTTACATAGGGCAAGTGTGAACAGTTAACACATTTACCAGAGTAAACGAACCGCAGTGAGAGAGTTTGTTTGAAAGAACCCATTGTGAATTATGACTTAGTAAAAAATGTAAACATTAAACTAACAACATCTCTTTGTACATCCGCCTGAGATTTACAATCTGTAACACCATTTGCTATGAAAGATGAAATAAAAACGATTTGGTTTACACATATTACTACTATAGCTGTGCCCTCCGTGACTTCAGGATGTTCCCGGATTACACTCACTACCAGGTTCAGTTCCATAATTTAGCTGGACAGCTCAATAACAACGTTCAGTTGAGAATACAAGGGACTATTGATGGATATGAGGAACAAACAATGTTCAGCTGAAAGATATTTTTTGTGAACAGGTGGAATAACAAGCTATAAACAACAGTAACAACAGTAAAGCACTGGGAGCTGTCTCATCTTTTGTAATATACCAGAAGGTAGTACTGAAAGCAAACTTCAAACAACAGTAACAACAGTAAAGCACTGGGAGCTGTCTCATCTTTTGTAATATACTAGAAGGTAGAACTGAAAGGTAGTACTATAAACAACAGTAACAACAGTAAAGCACTGGGAGCTGTCTCATCTTTTGTAATATACTAGAAGGTAGAACTGAAAGGTAGTACTATAAACAACAGTAACAACAATAAAGCACTGGGAGCTGTCTCATCTTTTGTAATATACCAGAAGGTAGTACTGAAAGGTAGTACTATAAACAACAGTAACAACAATAAAGCACTGGGAGCTGTCTCATCTTTTGTAATATACCAGAAGGTAGTACTGAAAGCAAACTTCAAACAACAGTAACAACAGTAAGGCACTGGGAGCTGTCTCATCTTTTGTAATATTCTAGAAGGTAGAACTGAAAGGTAGTACAATAAACAACAGTAACAACAGTAAGGCACTGGGAGCTGTCTCATCTTTTGTAATATTCTAGAAGGTAGAACTGAAAGGTAGTACAATAAACAACAGTAACAACAGTAAAGCACTGGGAGCTGTCTCATCTTTTGTAATATACCAGAAGGTAGTACTGAAAGCAAACTTCAAACAACAGTAACAACAGTAAGGCACTGGGAGCTGTCTCATCTTTTGTAATATTCTAGAAGGTAGAACTGAAAGGTGGTACAATAAACAACAGTAACAACAGTAAAGCACTGGGAGCTGTCTCATCTTTTGTAATATACCAGAAGGTAGTACTGAAAGCAAACTTCAAACAACAGTAACAACAGTAAGGCACTGGGAGCTGTCTCATCTTTTGTAATATTCTAGAAGGTAGAACTGAAAGGTAGTACAATAAACAACAGTAACAACAGTAAGGCACTGGGAGCTGTCTCATCTTTTGTAATATACTAGAAGGTAGTACTGAAAGCAAACTTCAAACAACAGTAACAACAGTAAAGCACTGGGAGCTGTCTCATCTTTTGTAATATACTAGAAGGTAGTACTGAAAGCAAACTTCAAACAACAGTAACAACAGTAAAGCACTGGGAGCTGTCTCATCTTTTGTAATATACTAGAAGGTAGTACTGAAAGAAAACTTCATAAGCAGAGTACAGATGGAAAAATATCCTTGCCCAGATTTCAAAATACTTGTCTAATGATCTCATCCAGATTATCAACATGAAATAATGGATTCATTGGCACATGACGAATTTATATCTGCCACAACAGGTATAGATATGCAAATTAGGCTTAGTCAAAGTAAATGTACATCCTTAAAAGATTTCCAGTTGTTGATGTATCTATTATGGATACAAACAAGTAAAGACATCATCTACAAAGTACAAGATCGTCAGTCAAGAAGTATTGAACATTCCTCCCCCAATGACAGTCTAGAAAAACTGAAATAATTTGTTAGACTAGTTACATGAAGTGGAAGGAACAGACCACAAGAAAGTAGGTATCACTTGAAACAGCATATTTCTAGAAAGTAGACATAAAAACCTGTATGGAATAGAAACAGCCAGAAGATGACAGTGAAAGGAGGTGTGTAGGTGTTTTCTTATAGCAAAGCCACATAGGGCTATCGGCTAAGACCATCAAGGGAACAGTAAAAGGGAAACCTTATAATTATGGGAAACATAGAAATTAAAGCCAAGTCTAGGAAGAAGCAAAAGCTGATAATAAATCAAGTAGATAATACTCCACGAACAAAAGAGAAACAAAAAGGTAACAAGAAGTTGGAAAAACATGAATTAGCTGGATTAATTGGACAAAGGTCAACAGCAAATACTCCATCTGCCCTAACTCAATAAAGTAACTTTATTACGTAACTTCATCTGTTTATTTATCCATGACTTTATTGACGAGAATATTTACAATATGTTGATCAACGCTGGATTTCTAGCTACAATTGTTTAACTTGATTTGGTAATTAAGGGTAAGAAATTACTTCCAAAGATAAAGAATGAAGATGGATTGATACAAACAGGATAATATTCCAGCCAAAGGAAGGTTGACAAACAGGATAATATTCCAGCCAAAGGAAGGTTGACAAACAGGATGATATTCCAGCCAAAGGAAAGTTGACAAACAGGATAATATTCCAACCAAAGAAAGGTTGACAAACAGGATAATATTCCAACCAAAGAAAGGTTGACAAACAGGATAATATTCCAGCCAAAGGAAGGTTGACAAACAGGATGATATTCCAGCCAAAGGAAAGTTGACAAACAGGATAATATTCCAACCAAAGAAAGGTTGACAAACAGGATAATATTCCAACCAAAGAAAGGTTGACAAACAGGATAATATTCCAGCCAAAGGAAGGTTGAAAGTGAAATAAAATACTACACAAACAGGATAATACTCCAGCCAAAGGAAGGTTGAAGTGAAATAAAATACTACACAAACAGGATAATATTCCAGCCAAAGGAAGGTTGAAAGTGAAATAAAATATTACACAAACAGGATAATATTCCAGCCAAAGAAAGGTTGAAAGTGAAATAAAATACTACACAAACAGGATAATATTCCAGCCAAAGGAAGGTTGAAAGTGAAATAAAATACTAGTATGTATTTTTGTATGTAAATGTATGTAAATTTCAATTAATTAAGAATAATCGGAAAACAAACATTAATCTCTCACTGGTGTTCGTGTTTAATGTTGCTTTATTGTCGTGTGGTTGTTACGCCTGAGTCGAGCTGCTTTATTGTCGTGCGGTTGTTACGCCTGAGTCGAGCTGCTTTATTGTCGTGTGGTTGTTACGCCTGAGTCGAGCTGCTTTATTGTCGTGTGGTTGTTACGTCTGAGTCGAGCTGCTTTATTGTCGTGTGGTTGTTACGCCTGAGTCGAGCTGCTTTATTGTCGTGTGGTTGTTACGCCTGAGTCGAGCTGCTTTATTGTCGTGTGGTTGTTACGTCTGAGTCGAGCTGCTTTATTGTCGTGTGGTTGTTACGCCTGAGTCGAGCTAATACGATACTCTAAGCTCAACACTATATCATTACTCAATATTCCCCACTATTATTGTAGCTCAGAAATTATTTGCTACTTGGAGCGTATTGACTTAAGACACTGATGGTGAAGCTATTGTTGAACTGCTTTGTATGTAGATAAGTTTGCACGTTGCAATCCAATGTAACAACATGTTTATGAAGCTGTGCATGGGATTTCACATAATCGTGTTAAAGGTTTGAGCTCAATGGTAACATTCAGGTGCTCTTATGACTTGCTTTGTTACAAGCTTCGTATATAGTTTTTACAAGTACCAGATGAAACATCATGATGAAAATTATTGCTTATCGCGCCAGCTATGTCGAGAACCGACACCATACCTGTAAAATAAATAACCCAAAGCTTTTTTGATCGATTTCGTTCCAATGGCACTGTCAGAGCTGTAACGTCGTCTTCTGTGACTATGCATACTGAAGCAGATCCGACTGGTTGTATTCTACTGAATTAATAAGAGACGTCATTCGAAATTTTCTGTCGTTTATTAACGATAATGCTATTCGTTGTCATCGTTGTAAGAGTCATGTTTGTCGTCTTTAAATTTTATGTGTTATGTATCAAATGACAATTAGCCCCAAACTCGGTTTTCTTTTGACATTCCTTTCGATAACCTACACCTAAACCATCAACTTCCTCAACTGAGTAATTTATGTTGGTGTTAACTTACGTACTGAAGTTCTCTTGATTCAACTGAAAAACTGTAAATAAGATTACCTTTCGTCAAGAGCCTGTTAACATGTTAAAATAGTCGGTCGGGCTCGCACTTTTTTACCCCCCGCTAGTACAGCGGTATGTCTCCGGATTTACAACACTAAAATCAGGGGTTTGATTCCCCTCGGTGGGCTCAGCAGATAGCCCGATGTGGCTTTGCTATAAGAAAAACAAAACAAACAAACAATCGCACTTTTTTACAATTGGCAACGAGTTTTTAAATGAGAAAAAAATGCTAGGAGTTGAGGTAACTCCTGACACCATTGTTTGGTAGAGCTTCACACATTTTCAATAGTGCATCATTCATTTTCCCCCTTTTTACCTTTGTAGATGCATTAAAAACTGTTTTAAAGTAAAGCTACAAAAGGGCTATTAAGATATAAAGGTAACACAGATGATAACACACAGAGGAAAAAAAAACCAGAACTCGAGCGCTTTCCAGTAGTTGACTGTTCTTCTTGAGGACCATGATGACTATCAGCTCTGTGTATATCACGAGGAATTGAACCATGGATTTTAGCATTGTATTTGTTTGTTTCTTTGTAATTAAGCGCCAAGCTAAACAATGAGTTATTTGTGCTCTGCCACCACACACATCGAAATTCGGTTTACAGCATTGTAAGTCCATCAATTGATAGCTGGAACGCGTTTTGCTTTAGTTTTGAATTTCGCTCAAAGCTACATCAGGGCTATCTGCGCTAGCAGTTCCTAACTTTTCAGTGTAAAACAAGAAGGAAAGTAGCTGTTCATCAAACACCCACCGCCAACTCTGAAGCTACTCTTTCACCAACGAATAGTGGGTTTGACCATCATATTATACGCCGCCACGGCTGAAAGAGCAAGTATGTTTAGCGTGAAGGGGATTCGAACCCGTAACTCCTAGATAGCTAGTCGAGCGCCCTAACCACCTGGCCATGCACAGCAGGACGCTTTATGAAAGAAGAAAAAATTTTAATTTTAAACACAAAACAACGCAATCAGCTACCAGTGTTCTGCCCACTACGGTCATCGAAACCCGAATTCTAGGGTTGTAAGTCCGCGAATATACCATTATACCACTAAGTGGCATGAAAGAATATCATGCTGAACTTCTAATAGAAGTACTAACTCGAGTAATGAATAGTTGGTAAGTAAAGTGGGAGTTATGTTGAAATTATCTGCTACATCAAACAATTGTATCAAACGTGTGAATTACTTTCTTGTAGTTTTGTAATTGAATATGAAAATTACATAATCGAAATTTGCCTTGTAGTTCTGCTTTCAATAATCAAAACTTTTTTATCACTTTTATTTGGACTTTCTTAAGACCTCAGGGCTCGATCCCTGATAAAGACTTGTGCAGCTTTCGGCAAAAAAAAAAAGCTAAAGTTTTACTGACACCTAGTGTGATAAATAATAACGAGATATTAGTTAAATTAAAGGTAAAAAACCGTTGATTTATTCCGCAGTGATTGTGATGGTGTATTGTTTTCAACAAATACAGCTCCAATTGATTATGTATCCATCAGTAAAAGTCGTGATGATACGAAAAAGACGTGACTTTGTTTATACGCTGGTAATGGTCAGGGCTCATCTTCAGGTGAAATTTAATATAAATATAGTTTCAGAGGTAAAGTTGTTGAAATAAATGATCAGTTTCCTCCATTCGGGCCCGGCCAAGTGGGTTAAGGCGTTTGACTCGTAATCTGGGGATCGCGGGTTCGCGTCCCCGTCACACCAAACATGCTCGCCCTTTCAGCCGTGGGGCGTTATAAAGTTACGGGTAATCCCACTATTCGTTGGTAAAAGAGTAGCCCAAGAGTTGGCAGTGGGTGTTGATGACTAGCTGCCTTCCCTCTAGTCTTACACTGCTAAATTAGAGACGGCTAGCGCAGACAGCCCTCTTTAGGAAGGAAGGAAATATTTAAATAAATCATTCATATTCTCTTCTATGAGAATCGTTGTCATGGTTTGTTTGTTTTGAATTTAACACAAACATATCTGCTCTAGACCTAATTTAGCTAAGACTAGAGGGAAGGCAGCTAGTCATCACCACCCAACGCCAACTCTTGGGCTACTCTTTTACCAACGATTTTGTTTATTTGTTTCATTTTGTTTTAATTTCGCACAAAGCTACTCGAGGGCTATCTCTGCTAGCCGTCTCTAATTTAGCAGTGTAAGACTAGAAGGAAGGCAGCTAGTCATCACCACCCACCGCCAACTCTTGGGCTACTCTTTTACCAACGAATAGTGGGATTGCCCGTGACATTATAACACTAAAAGGGCTAGAATATTTAATGTGACGGGGATATGAACTCGCGACCCCACATATTAGGAGTTGAATGCCCCTAACCACCTAGCAAAGTCGGGAACAGCATTGCCAATTTCGTCTTAAGTTTGAAAGTTTATCTCGCTGTGTTCAGGTCGAATATCTTAGAGATTTATTTGTTTGCTCGTTTGTTTTTGAATTTCGCACAAAGCTACTCGAGGGCTATCTGTGCTAGCCGTCCCTAATTTAGCAGTGTAAGACTAGAGGGAAGGCAGCTAGTCATCACCACCCACCGCCAACTCTTGGGCTAATCTTTTACCAACTAATAGTGGGATTGACCGTTACATTATAACGTCCCCACGGCTGAAAGGGCGGGCATGTTTGGCGCGACGGGGATGCGAACCCGCGACCCTCAGATTACGAGTCGCACACCTTAACACGCTTAGTCATGCCGGGCCCAAAGATTTATTATTATTTTTTTTAAGGCTCATGGTTAGAAAATTAGTTAAATTATAATAGTTATAGGACATTGCTTTGTGCTTGTTATTATTCTATGTTTTTAGCTGTATTCTTGAAATAAGTAAAAATATTTATTGTTTGTTTGTTTCTAGTTAAACAAACAATCTTATCTTTGTTAAATGTATTTATTTAATATTTAGTAAAGGTAAGTAAACTGTAAAAAATTAGAAAATCGTTAGGCTAAATTAGGTAACATAATAATAAACCTCCACATAATAAACTTTAAAAATGTGAAAAAATTGTTTGTTTACATTATGCAACATTATTAACAATAATCCTGGACCAGGCATGGAGTGGTGATTGTAGCGCTTGACTCGTTATCCGAGGATCGCGGATTTGAATCTTCATCACACAAAACATGCTCGCCTTTTCAGCCATGGGGTGTTATAAAGTGACGGTCAATCCCAATATTTCGTGATGTCGAGAAAACTCATTTGTAGAGAAGAATATATATGTAAAAGGGGCTCGTTTGGGTTGAGAAAATTTTTTTTACGTAGAGGAGCGAACAACATTTCGACCTTCTTCGGTGAAGAAGGTCGAAATGTTGTTCGCTTCTCCACGTAAAATTTTTTCTCAACCCAAACGAGCCATTTTTATATATATAATCCCACTATTTGTTAATAAAAGAATAGCCCAAGAGTTGGCAGTAGGTGGTGATAACAAGCTGCCTTCTCTCTAGTCTTACACTGCTAAATTAGGGGCGGCTAGCGCAGATAGCCCTCATGTAGCTTTGCGCGAAATTTAGAAACAAACAAACGAACAAAAACAATAATTCCACATGTGATAGCCAGGTTTGTTAAGGCGTTCGACTCGTAATCCGAGGGGTTGTGGGTTCGAATCTCCGTCGCACCAAACATGCTCGCCCTTTTAGCCGTGGGGGCGTTATAATGTGACATACTGTCCTGCCAAGTTTTAACCAATCGTTAGTTAATTAAGAGAAAAGGCTGTTTTAGTTTCGGTAAGTGGAAGCGATAAATGATGTTAACAAATTATTCACAAGACATTTGATAGAAATTACTGATTGAATATTTTCTTATCCACAGCATAGTAATAGAAAACGTTGTTTGGTAGTGCAGAATTGGTATTGGCAATATATTTATGACTTTCCCCAATTCTTTTCAAGTCATTTTCCTTGCTTATAGGAAGAGAACGGTCACCAGTATAGCTAATGAAGTTAAAATATAGAAACATGTTCACTCTGACCATTTAAAATTGAACACTCTACTTAGGTCCTTACACAGCATCTAGTTACCATGAACTGGTGATTAGGATGCTTTGGGCCATGGGATCAAAACCCTTTTTTTTACTTTCAGCTATGTTTGCGCCATAAAATTGATGGTCAAATCCACTATATGATCAACAAAGAGTAGCCCAATGTTTGGCGGTGGGTGGTGGTAACAAGATGCATTCTCTTTTGTTTATCATTGCAAGATCAGGAACGGCTAATAAAGATAGCCATCTAGTGGCATGGCACGAAATCCAACAAACAAACAAATGTTACCAGTACAGCCAAACAAAATCTTGTCAATTTAATAAAGGTTAGTCATAAGTGTCATTAGACTAACTAATTGTGTTACAAGGCAAAATGTGTATCCCCTACCCTGTCCTGTTCTAGTGGTTAGAGCATTTTCTGACTGTGTATCCATTGCTGCAACTTATGTAATTTTGCGCGAAGTTATGAAACACGAATAACACCTAATCACATGTAAGTTCTATTAGATGCTTGTGTTCAGTTTCTAGACATCAAATATGCTTGTATTTCCCATACTTTATTAAAAGGTTAACCACAAAAAATTATCCATAAAAATGGAAATATTGGATTAAAGAAACCTGTTACAGATATAAAATTGGATTAAAGAAGAGCTGTTACAGATATAAAATCATTGAGTTATCTTTTTCACTAAACTAATAATAATAAATCATAAAATTCCAGTAAACACAAAGTCAAGACAGTCTATAAATATTTGCATATGTCTTGCAACAGTTAAGATAATTTCTGTTGCAGGATTTTCGACAAGTGGACCTGCTTTTGTAATATTCTAAGGCACACTAGCAACCTCACAGAAAACAAACAATTCTTTATTGTGTAAGAGACATGTGTCGAACGGTAAGTGCAAGTGCATATAACAACAAACAACAATAACTGTGGGACAGATGTGGTATGGCTGAAAGAGCTAATAACCACTAATCACAATAAGGTCATCTTTACCAGCGTGGATTAACCACTTGGTTATTCCACTGTCTAAAACAGGAAGAACATAGTGCCAGATATTTCTAAACATCTACACAGTTAATTTTACTAGGCCACACATGGTACCAAATCATGTACTTCTTCAATGGCCCGGCATAGCCAGGTGGTTACGACACTCGACTCGTAATCCGAGAGTCGCGGATTCGAATCCCTGTAACACCAAAACCTTTCAGCCGTTGGGATTATATAATGTGACGGTCAATCCCACTATTCGTTGGTAGAAGAGAAGCCCAAGAGTGGGTGGTGATGACTAGCTGCTAAATTATGGACGGCTAGCGCAGATAGCCCTGGTGTTGCTTTGCGCGAAATTAAAGAACCAAAACAAACAGACTGGCGTCTGTGGAAAAATTCACAAAAACGACAGAGGGTCGATCTATGAAAAGGGGTTACAAGAACAAAACAGCCAGTTGGTCACATTCTAAAACCTATCTCTCAATACACTAAATGCTACTAACCTCCCCACATGTACATGTTAAAAACACACACACACACTACGTGATATTTTTTAAACACTACACCTCTTTTGGTGGATAACACAGGTCCACCTACTGAAAGGAGTAGGACTTCATCTTTTTTAATTTTGATTTACATATTTGTTTTTTAGTATTATAACAAGTTTCTGTTTGGTGGCAATAAGTGAGTTGTTTTATTGCAAAACCAGACAGAGCTATCTGTGTCGCGTTGTAAATCCCGAGACTTATCTTTGTCCCACCTGATGATTGTTATTGACAAGAAGAAAGTATCTGACATCAAAGAATGTTTATTTGTGCTTAAACAGGTTATAATGATTTATCAGAATAGAATATGAATCCTGATTTATAACATGATTTTAGAAATTACAGTTTCAAATAATTAAAGACAGCTTAGTATGAGTTTTGAAATACTTTGATCTTGGGTAAAATTTGCTTAGTGACTAAAACAATTTTGCAGAAAAGAAGTAAAATCCTCGGTTCATATTAATTCATAACCTTGCAGGAAGTAAAAATGAATCATAACCTTTACCTTAATTTGTTCTCGAGATTTGACTTTTTCAAAATGCCAGTTTGATGCCATTATAAATTAAGCTGTTGAACAATATTGTGATGTAGACTTTTATGTAATACTCACTAAGTATTAGTTTTGTTTGTTTGTTTTTGGATTTCTTGCAAAGCTGCACGAGGGCTATCTGCGTTAATCCTCCCTAATTTAGCAGTGAAAACTAGAGGGAAGACAGCTAGTTATCAACACCCACCGCCAACTCTTGGGCTACTCTTTCACCAATGATTTATATTAACAATATAATACCCAACAGCTAAGACGGCGAAAATGTTCGGTGTGACGGGGATTCCAACCCGTGATCCTCAGATTACTAGTGGAGCGCCCCAATCTCCTGGCCATGCCAGGCCCTAAACATTAATATGTTGATCCTTTGGGAATGCTCGGTCTTTGCTACGAAATTTGATCAAAATTAGATGAACACTTTTCGATTTCTAGTGTTCACCAACATGAAAGAAATAACTCCGTCATCGAGAGGGGTAATAATTATATTTTTATTTTAAATAGTTTAAAAATTCTTCGCCTCGAGCCAAATAGATTATTACATGCGTTTAAATGAAAACAAAACGTGAAAAATGATCCATGTTTAATTTTATGTTATTAAAAATTATGTTTGAGATTTAACTGGATTTATTAAAACCAGGAGCGTCACTTTGAACATGTTTTTATTGTTATTATTGTTATAATTTTTAGGTACACGAGAGGTCAGCTGTGGCTATATGCCAGATATTTGGTCGCTGATCGCCATTTCTCTACTGACTACCAGGTGGTTCTCGGTGATACTGCTTCCATATTGTTGATCAACAATTATTTCACAATTGTTTCCTCAGTGTGTTGTATTGTTCATAGTCCCTAATGGTGACGTAGAAGACTAAGTATGAAAAATATTAAACTTTGACTGCAGTCGTCATGTTACGCCCTCTGTCGAATATCATACGTGCGACAACTATAAACGTTTGTGCACAGCTAATTTATCACCAGGGCACTTATTTTCACTGTGGTGCCTTTTGAAGCCGTGGGTATGACAGGCTTGGAGAAGACAGATAAATCAAGAGCTGGAACACCTCCAGTTGCGCCCTCGCACAGTGCCATTTCTCCCACTCACCAGACTCAACAGTTACCGCCCTTTCAAGATGGATACAAAGTTCCCCGTTCACTGTTTCAGAACATCGTCAGCGATGCAATGTCTACAGGTGGAGCCATGCTCGCTCAAGATAACATGCATCGAGCACGCACTAGATCCATGTCATCTCTTCCCCTGAGCCCTTCATGATCATGCGAAACAAAGCCTTAAATCGAAGGGTTACCATCAACGTTGGGGGTGTAAAGCACGAGGTGCTGTGGCGCACTCTTGAAAGGCTTCCACACACTCGACTTGGTCGTCTGAGAGAGTGCAACACGCACGAGGCCATCATAAAACTGTGTGATGACTATAGCCTAGTGGACAACGAATATTTTTTCGACCGGCATCCTCGGTCCTTTAGCTCAGTGCTCAATTTCTATCGGACAGGTAAACTCCACCTGGTGGAGGAAATGTGCGTGTTGGCCTTCAGTGACGATTTAGAATACTGGGGTATCGATGAATTGTATCTGGAATCTTGCTGCCAGCACAAATATCATCAGCGTAAAGAGAATGTGCACGAGGAGATGCGCAAGGAGACTGAATTATTGAGGAAAGGGGAGGACGAAGATTTTGGGGAGGGGCGTTTTATTAAGTATCAGAAATTCCTGTGGGATCTTCTTGAGAAACCAACATCATCTTTAGCAGCAAGGGTGAGTAACACACCTCGTTTTAATCAGTTCCCATCGCACTGTTTTATGTCGATTATTAATTGTTATAATTATGCCGAATATTTCATTCAACGCGTTCAAGAATGGCTAATTCAAAGTGCTCATTCTATGTCAAGAAATGAAACAAACAAACTGAAAATGATTTTATAAATGAAATATTTAATTAAAAATTTCTTGATTAAAAAGTTTGAGCGCAGACATTTTAAATTAAAACTGTCCAAAATTTCTCAAAACAATACGACATCATTAAGTTTAACCGACCAAATTCTCTGCAAGAGTTTCAGTTTTTATATCCAAACTTACTCGTGGAAGTGTTACTGACGAAGAAACCCATATTTTAGTTTTACCCTTGCGTATGGGCTTATTTGCTTTATTTTCGTGACAGAATTTTTCATACTCAGCCATTGCTTTGAATATATAGCGGATGTTTTTGTGAGTTTCTGTTAACCTCCTGATTTAACTGTAATTGAAATCCAAATCGGAAACTATCGAATGAATGTGAAAATAAACAACTGGGGAATCATCAATAGCCGCGGCAATTGGAATTATTTTAGGCAGAATTAGAGTAAATTAATCCATCAGACTTGGGGAGTGATCGAATACATCAGTTAAAAAGGTTAGCCTTCGTGAGTCGAAAACTGAAATTATATCTAAAATCGACCAAGAGATGACAGAGTTATGAGCTAAAAGTGTGTACTTGAAAAAATAAACAAAATAATAAAAACTCAAAGCCGCAGCTGAAAGCAAAACTAAGTGCAAAGTACAAGAATTACTTATGTTTATTTTAGGTTTATAAAATTGAATTATGAGAGACTGATTTTTCTATCAAGGAAGCCATTATACTTTGCTAAATGTTTAATATTAAATGTAGTTTTATCAAGTGTAACACGTTTCGTTAGAAAGTGTTCGGCTGCGTATTTATCTTCACACTGGGTACATTTCATATATTTTTTAACACTACACGAGTCATGTAGTCCACAAGAGTCTACGTTATGCAAAGTTTAAAAACTGATACATAGTCTGCTCAGTTGTGTCTTAACTGCAGTAACAAATGAACAACAGAGTTGTTACTTCAGTTGTTCTAACTTGCGATGCAACAGTTAGGCGCATCGCACGAGCCCTAATCTCAACATATTAATGGCTGATGTTATCTGATTATTCGCTGTATGGGGTTTCGCGCTCACTAATGCTCGCACTACAGTGTATTAACTACCAGTGAGGTCTACATACTGAATCATTTAGGAATTTTATGATTATGCCTGTCACAATACATAAGACTGACCACAATATCAGTTACTCATTTTCTACGTAAAGTAAATATGCAACCACCGCTGTAATTAGAGGTGTGAGTTGTAATATTAGTGTTAGTTGTTTTGTTTTGTCATACTAATATACTATTAGAAACTCACACACAGTTTGGTGCATTAATTCGGTAAATGTGTTTGAAAGCCGATGGGAACTGGATACCGTCGGCGAGTTCACGGTTAGAGAGTGCCTCGTTTATCGAGTGTTCCCGAGTTAACTAAAACTCCTTTTGTTGTTGTGATGTAGCGGTTCCACCGAAAAACAACTAGGAATCATGCGTATGAGTAAAAAAATCGATTTTTGGCTTCTACTATCATAAAGAAATTAAATATGAAATCTGCACTTTGGTCAATTTTCTTATTATGTGTTCATGTCATCACTCTTTTAGATTTTTACATAAAATGTTTCATATAAATATGGAACCAAGCATTTCGTAAACGACTTCGATTGACAAATAGTAAAAAGATTTACGTAATGATTTTACATGGTTTCCTTTTATTTTTACAAATATAACTGCGAACAATGTGACAATAATATACATTAAAAAGTGGCATTCACTCTTCTCAAGGTAAAGACGTTTGTTAGAGTATTGTGACTGATAATGATTGTCAGAGTTCTCTGACTAATAATCATTGTTAAGTTATTGTGACTGATAATGATTGTTAGAGCATTCTGACTGTTACTGATTGATAATGAATGTATAGTGACGATTACCGGATTATAGTTTATTGTGTCTCATACTGATTTTTAGAGTATTGTGATTGTTGTTGATTATTAGAGTACTGTGACAGACTGATTCTTAGAGTTTTTTTTATTCAAAACGATTTTTAGAATATAGTAGCTAATATTGATTGTTAGTGTACTCTTATTGATACTAATTATTAATATAATGTGCCTGATACTGATGGTTAGATTTTTGTAACTGGTACTGATTGTTAGAGTACAATGACAGATAATGGTTGCTTGAATGTTGTGATTGATAATGATTAATACAACACTGTCAAAGTATTGACAGTGATATATATTGTTTGAGTATTGCAACTGTCACCCTTTGTTAGTATGTTGTGACTTGAAATGAATACTAGAATATTTTTGTTTTATAATGATTGTTACGTTTGTCAATGACAATGATTGTTAGAGTATTGCTAATAGATAATGTCTGTTAGGTTATTTTGATAGATAATTATTCTTAAAGTATTGTCACTGATAGTGATTATTTAGAATATTGTGAATGATAACGACTGTTAGTGTCGTGATTGACAATAATTGTTAGAATATTATGACTGATACTGATTGTTAGAATACTGTCATCCATATTAGTTATTAATGTGTTGTGACTTACACTGATTTTTTGAATATTGTTACTGATACTGATTGTTAAAGCACTGTGACAAATACTGATTAATAGAATAATGTGATATATGCTGAATTTTAGGTTAATATGACTGATACTTATTTTTAAAGTATTTTGCATTATAATGATTTTTAGAATATGTAATTGATAATGGTTGTTAGACCATTGTGACTAATAACGATTGTTGAAGATTGTTAATAATACTAATTTCTAGAGTATTGTGACTGTTATCGATTGTGACTGTTATCGATTGTTAATAATACTAATTTCTAGAGTATTGTGACTGTTATCGATTGTTAGAGTATTATTGCAGATGCTGATTGTTAGCGTATTTTGCTTGATGATTGATAGTGCTGTGATTGGTAATGACTGCTAGAGTATTGGTGAGAGGTAAGGACTGTTAGAGTATTTTGATGTATAATAATTGTTAGAGTATTATGAATGATAATGAATGGGAAAGTATTTTGACTGATACCGATTGTGAGAATATTGTGACTGATTATTATTGTTCATTTTGATTGACAATGATTGTTAGAGTATTATGACTGATACTAGTTGCTAGAGTATTGTTTTTGATGCCGACTGTAAGAGGTAAGGCAAATAACGATCGTTGAAGTATTCTTAGTAACACTACTTGTTGGAGTATTGTGATTTCTATCGATTGTCAGAGTATTAAAATATTATGACTGTGACAATTTGTTAGAAGATAATAACTGACAATGATTGCTAGAACATTGTGAGAAGTACTAATTGTTAGAGTATTGGGACTGTTATCGATTGTTAGAGTGTTGTGACTGGTAATGATTAAAAGAGTATTTTGACAATTACTGATTGTTAGAGTACTTTGCTTTATAATAACTTTTAGAATATTTTGATTAAATTGTTGATAAATTACTTTTCTTAATAATGATATTTAGATTATTCTGTTAGAGCATCGTATCTTACAGTGATTATTAGTGTTTTGTGACTGATAATGTTCGTTAGAATATTGTGAATGATACTAATTGATAGAGTACTGTAATTACTACTTACTGTTAGAGTATTGTAAATAACACTGATGTATAGAGTATTCTGTCAGACATTGCTCGTTAGAGTAATGTGAAAGATACTGACTGTTAGACTATAGTGGAACTCTTGCTTGAATGATATTGGAAAAACCTTTTTATTACACAACGTAAAACCCTTAAGTTTGCGAAATTTTTATCCTGTTTACATCTAGATTTGCAATAGATGTAACGATTTCCCCGTTTCGCCTCCGTTTCCTGTCACGGGGGACTTTAATTTTCTCTATTCTGAGGGTGCAGATTGACGTCATAAATACATCACACGTAGAACTAATGCACTGGCGCCATCTATATAAATATAATAACACTGTCTGTTGTATGTCTGTGTAAATCGTGTAAATACTTTGCAAGGTGTTGATGGATCTTAGGCATCTAATCGGATGATTAGAGCAATTATATATATCCTAATTGTTAACGTGTTGTTACAGATACTGATTTTTATAGTATTGTAACTGATATTAATTGATAAGTTATAGTATACAGAATTAGAACATTTTCTGCATAAAAATTAATACGGTTACTTTAAGTGTTTTTCCATTGTGTGTCTTAGGCCTATGCTATATTATTTCTTACGTTTAATACAAGTCATAACACTGAATTTAAGCGTATGGTTAATTTTTGTTATTATTATTAAGTTGCCTCTTTGTGGCTATGAGAATAAGAGAAAGCGACTTTTAAAAGTTAAAACCCGCAGAATAATCAGGTATATTTGTTTGTTTGTTTGTATTTCGTGCAAAGCTACACGAGGGCTATCTGCGCTAGCAGTCTCTAATTTAACAGTATAAGACTAGAGGAAAGGCAGCTTGTCATCAAGACCCGCCGCCAACTCTTGGACTATTTTACCAACGAATAGTGGGATTGACAGTCACATTATAACGCCCCCACGGCTGAAAGGGCGAGCATGTTTGGTGCGACCGGGATTCGAACCCGCGACCCTCGGATTACGAGTCGAACGCCTTAACCAACCTGGCCATGCCAGGCCGTCAGGTATGTATTACTGCTTGTGTGTAAAAAGGCATGCGCAGTGTTTAGTTCTAGATAAACGTTGAACGTACGCAGGCAACTCGTTCAAGAGTATCTGAGCTGACATTTTCAGCAGTGTTTGTTTGCTGTTTTTGTCTTGTTTTTTAACTGTTCCATCTTCGTCTGTGCTTCATAATTATCTTGTTCTATACTGACGTTTCTAACCATGACTGACATTCACTTCCTTTCAACAATCCTCACATTAAGGGTGCTTAAAATACTGTGCCCCGTGAAGCCTGTTAAAAGAGTTAGGACATAAGGACATTACGAAATCATTCAGGAATACTTACCCTAATCGTGTTGAGCTCAGTAAATAAGTTCGCTATGGAAATTCCATAAATAACAAGCTTTCGTACCTTTCCTACGCATACTAATAAGATAGAAGTACCTTGTAACTTCTGCTGGTATTTTACGCACTTTGATATGATGTGACTACCTCTGCGTCTTCTGCGAGCTTTTTATGCATACTGATATGATAGAAGTACTTTTGCATCTTCAGTGTGCAATTAGCGCACTCTGATATAACATGAATACCTTGGTGTCTTTAGCGGGCCTTCTTCGCACACTATTAATACCACTGAGTGAAGTATGACCGCCATCATGCATTTCTAGTTATTTTATAGACATTTTTCTGCTAAACACTTGGATCAACAAATGGGAAGTTTACTTATAAGTAATTTTAATAAAAGACAAACAAAACAGAGATGTCGGTATATAGAGACGCAGTTCCGTTCATACAAGATGTTTCTTTCGATGACATAAACTCAGTGATCTGAAACTATGAAAGAAACAGCGAATCACAAACAATCACATGGAGAAAAGTATTTTAAGACGTTCTCTTTACATATTTTATCCTGAAGTAATGTCGGGGCTCCAGTCTTGGTGATTTGTAGACAAGCCAATTTTCCGAGAGAATCAGAATTGCGATCCAACAAAATTTAGAGGCGAGTGTAAGCTTCCTTTGGATTACTTAATTAAATAATGTTTTCACGAGAGCGACTGTAGATTCCAAGAGTATATACCTCTCTTGATAAGACTTAAAACCAAATATTGGTCTTAAATGTTTTGATTCCAATGTGTCTTTAAAATCCGAGCCAAGCTAGATAGAAGAAACACGAACTTGTATGGTAACTTTCAGATGCCAGTTATTGAGTGCAGTGAAACACCGTCCGACATTTTGTTTATCACACATAAACAGACAATAGGCAATAAACTTCTCTTGCCTGGATTTTTTTTTTTTTTTTGTAACTGGCTGTGTGATATTTGTCTGTGACTGTGTCACTGCTCAATGATATTTACAATATAGTTATAATTACAGTTTTGATTGTGTTTGCATGCGTTTTAAATATGTTGTAGATGTTTCGCTTTGGGTGTCTATTTTATAAGTGGGCCTGGCATGGCCACGTGGTTAGGGTGCTCAACTCGTAATCTGAGGATCGCGGGTTCAAATCCCTGTGGTACCAAAAATGCTTGCCTTTTTAACCTTATAATGTGACTATCAATCTCACTATTCGGTAGTACAAAAGTAGCCCAAGAGTTGGCGGTGGGTGGTTATGAATAGCTGTCTTCCCTCTAGTCTCACACTGCTAAATTAGGAACGGCTAGCACAGATAGCCCTCGTGTAGCTTTGCGCGAAATAAAAAAACAACAACAATTTTATAAGCGAAGTTTTGTGTAGATTAATTTCAGTATATTTTCTTTAGTTCACTCATTAGGTAAAATGTTTTCACATGATTTTGTGTAAATAAACTTCTATGTGTTTGATAATTCTTGATTATTAATGAAATGTCAAGAAGGGTAAACCTCTTTCTGTTTTTACTTATTGTACAATAAAATTAAAAGAAATGTTTTTGGGTAACCATTATTATTTAAGGTTACTGAGTCCATAGTTCGAGATTCTAGAAATATCAATCTAATCCACACTTTACATGAAGGCCTGTGGTGTCTGTCCACGTGTTTAGGAGTTTTATTTCACGTGTAAATACAGCTCAACAAGCAACATCTGTTGTTGATCCTTACTCTTTCCGTTTTTTCTTTACCGAATGTACCACCAAGTGTTAAATACGCCAATTTTAATATCCTCGTAGAAATGAAAATACTCTCGGACATTTTTATATGCAGTTGACAAACATTTACGGCATATCTCTGTGTTCCAGGATATCTTGTTATAATTTTAACACGTTAAAATATTAGAATACTGTACTTGATGGTGTGAATGTTTGTTGTTCCATAAGCATGAATGAAGATAACGTTAGTAAAGTACAAGATGAAGAAAGTATTTCGATTATTTATATCTACCGGGAAGAATTTGAAAAGTTTTAAAAACTGTCATTATTTTGTTACATTATAGTATATCAGATTGTTATGTAACCGTTCTTTAACAATTTGTTTTTTAATTATGTATTTCAAGTTGGGCTGATAGGGCGTCGGTTTTTGACACAGAGTTTTCCTGATCTTAAGTGTGATCCAATAATTAAAAGCGGCCATTTTATGATTTTTCTGAGAAACTTATATTTAATCTTAAGCTTCAAGCTACTCGGCGGCAACGCTGAGTTTCAAAATCTGTGATGGGCACAACTCAGATAGCACATTGCGTAGCTTTGCATTTAACAGTGAACAAAGAAATTAAAATATTCAAATGTAAGTTATAAAATGTTTTCATATTGATATATACGTTATTATTTTAACCATAAATTATTTATGTTGGTTCATAAATAAATATAAAGAATGAACGAAAACTGGTTCGCCAGTACTGTGAAGTAATCACGAAATATCTCGTGTTCATCTAGTTGTTTGTAAACATTTAACTCATTTGAGAGCCCTCTGGTGAGTAAGTATTAAGTTTACTGACATACGATGCTCAAGTCCGTGATTTGATTCTCTGCATCTTCGGGTGGAGCAGCGGTTAGTTCCTGGGTTTTATTCCCGCTGTGGACAGAACTCAGATAATCTATTGTGTGGCTTTGAGCTACAACAACAGTTGGGAATATTTCGAGACACGTTAATAATGTTTCTGAGGGTATTTTCAGAAAATTTTGCCTCATTTAGAATACTTTGAGATGCAGACTTTGCATCTCGTTAAGACTCGTTTTTGCCGTTTTGAGGACGTGTTAAGACACATTCATTCCAATTCGAAGTGTTATATCAAGCATTCTGTTTTAAAAATATATTTTATGACGTGGCCCGATGTGACCAGGTGGTTAAGGCATTCAACTCATGATCCGAGGGTCGTGAGTTCGAATTCCCGTCACACCAAACATGCTCGCCCTTTCAGCCATGGGGGTGTTATAATGTGAAAGTCAATCCCATTATTCGTTGGTAAAAGAGTAGTTCAAGAGTTGGCGGTGGGTGGTGATGACTAGTTGCCTTCCCTGCAGTCTTACGTTGTTAAATTAGGAACGGCTAGTGCAGATAGCTTTGCGCGAAATTAAAAACAACAACAAGAAATAGATGATTTTATGACATAACTTATAATTTAATCAAAGTCTTTTGAAGAAGCGCTGTCTTAAAACACTACTGCTACTACACTAGAAGTTGTAATGACAACGACAACAGAGAATTTGTGAGATAGGAAACGTGAAACTGAGAATTGCGGAACACGTGGTGTTATGATTATCATTATCAAAACAAAATCTTCAGGATTAATTTAAAACTGTAGAATTTCTGTAATACCACAGTTGATAGAGTGTGTGACAGTTATCGGTATTTTCAACCAATAAGAAGACAGGTGGAACAACCAGCTCTAACGATTCAGACACAACCACCTTGTAATTTAAAACTGTGGTTCAAAGGAAAGACAACCAGAGAGCAGCAGCTGCTCTCTACCAAATCACGAGAGTGACCTGAATAGCTTGTTTGTTCTTGTTTGTCCTTTGAATTTCGCACAAAGCTACTCGAGGGCTATCTGTGCTAGCTGTCCCTAATTTAGTAGTTTAAGACTAGAGGGAAGGCAGCTAGTCATCACCACCCACCGCTAACTCTTGGGCTACTCTTTTACCAACGAATAGTGTGAGTGACCGTCACATTATAACGCCCCCACGGCTGGGAGAGCGAGCATGTTTGGCGCGACGGGGATACGAATCCGCGACCCTCAGATTACGAGTTGCACACCTTAACACGCTTGGCCATGCCGGGCCGACCTGAATAGCATAACGGCTGAAGTGTGGGCAGTGTTCAGCAACACGTCACAATTCGAATGTGGAACCTTTCGGTACACAGCCCAGCACACTAACCAATAGACAATATCCAGCCATATGGAATCACTTTTTATACTCTTCTCTACGTTTAACTGTGCATGATCAAGACTTTAGTTACAAACGAATTTGTTTACAACTGACAAATCATGTACATTCTTCGAAATGTTTGAAAATGTTACAAATGCAACATTTTGAGACCGGTGAACCGGTCAAACTCGGCAACAGTGGGTGGAACATCTCTGCAAGAGTGAGTTTAATTTGTGGATTTAAATCATCCATTTTTGCAGAGCGTATGAAATTAAGTCATGTTCCAGTTTCCAGCTGGTCTATCCAGACATCTATCGTTCACAGGATGAATGAGATGCTACAATTATAGTGCATAAGTTATTCTCAACGTTTGCTCTAATATTACTATTTGAAAAAGTTATATTGTGCAAGTTATATTGATGATATGACCATGATCTAAGAGAAAAAGTTAAAAACACACGCATAATTTTGGTTAACTTATTTGAATTTCATGTACGCAGCCCTCCAATTGTTCAGTGGTAAGTCTGTAGGCTTACGATGCTAAACATCTTGTTTCAATCCCCGTGTGGTGAGCAAAGCACAGATAATCCATTGTGTAGCTTTGCGCTTAACAACAAACAAAGGAAACTGATGTGAATTATGCATACGAAAAATGATATGCGGTTAAGTTGAAACTTTTTTATAACGCGGATGTTTTTGTTGTTGTTTTTTGCAAATGGTCTCTTGGATTTAAAGCGTTAAACGAAGTGTTAAAAAAACAAAACAGTTGTTTAACTTTTCTTATTACGTTTTCTTAATACCGCATTCTAAAGGTATACAAGTAAAATAATTGCGGTGAAAATAAACTACATGGTGGATCTAAATTATTTTTTTTTTTTTAAAATTTGAAAACTACATAGTTAAATGTACTTATTTATTAGTAATTAATTTATTTAGTAATTAAATAAATAAGTAAATTCAGCTATGTACTTTTCAACACCCTGAAACCAACTTTTCAATACAATGTCGTCTGTATAAATGTAATATAACTACAATACATATAGTAAAGAAATAATGAAACACAACTGTTGGATATCTGTTAAGACCACACAGATGAGTCAGCGGTAAAGTCTTCGGATTTACAATTCTAAAATGAATGATTGGGTTTCTTTGGTAGAGACAGCAGATAACCCACTGTGGCTTTGCTGTAAGAAAGAATACAAACAAACAAAACACAATATCTTAGACATTCAGTCTAAAGTTAATAAGATGTTCAATGTTAAATATACAGATTGAAGATAATATAGTTACATATTTTACTTTCGTTTTCATATGAGCTCAAACTTTAGGCTCTGAAATCTGATTTTATTAAGTTTGTCTCACGATTCAGAGCTTAAATTCCAAATATAACTTTCTTATCGAAATGTTTTGAGCCAGCCGGCTAGCTTCGTTAATGGTCGGAAAAACGAGATAACGATCGTATACGAATAACAGTAATACTATTTTTAGAAATAAATGTTTCACCGAGTTTGGCTAAAACCTATCAGTAAATTTACGATAAAAAATGGAGTACAACACTGGTACATAACCGTTATATTTTACTCATTTTTTATTTATGAACAGCATCACGTTTTCTGAATATTCAATCGATATATCTCAAATAGCATGCAGGGTTCAAAGTTCAATGACAAGAAATTATAGATAGACTAATAAAAAAAGTGTAAACTACGTATAATTATACGGGGTACCAAAAAATCATGCTTCCAGATACATTAAAATTATGAGTAACAAATATATATTTTTTTCATTTTTTGCTTTGGAAGCTCTTATGACACGCTATGTGGTAGCCTACAGGGTGAAAGAGCGCACTCTGTAGGCTACCACATACCATGTCATACGAACATAATTCTTATTGTGATTCATATCATGCGCGCGTGCAACTGACGTCACGATAGTACTAATTGTAACCTAAAGTGTCCCTTACGCGACGTCATTTTAGTATCTACTGACTGACTGATAGACAACTGTATAGTACTATGAGTGCTTAAAATAGGTGACTCCTTTCGGCGACCTTTGACCCATCTTTCTGGGGAATTATGGGTTCAAGTTTACACAAACCTGAAATTTAAATTCTCAGATCCTTATATTGTTTGTGAAAAACATAAACTTTTCAACATTCTAGAACTATCGTGAGGGAGAGTCCAGTTGTAACGAGCTACACTTGTTTGACTCTACCTTACATTACCAACATAACACAAAGTACGAACATCATCCAGTGTATCTATTAAGCGCCTTTTATTTGTTTAAATGTTTAGAATAAGAAGCTTATTTTATGCGTCGAGAATGAAACAGATGAAGCATCTCCTACACATCTGTTGTTTACATCCGCAAACGGATTAAAACTGTCACTCTACTAATAAGGTTAATGGTTTTATCTTTGTGGCTGCTTAATATTCAGTATAGGAATAGAAATTTATTCAATGGAAAAGCGTGTAGCTGTTTGACAACAAGAAATAATATTGCAGTAAGGAAGTGATGTATGACAACAAGGAAGTAATATTACAGTAAGGAAGTGATGTATGACAACAAGGAAATAATACTACAGTAAGGAAGTGATGTATGACAACAAGGAAGTAATACTACAGTAAGGAAGTGATGTATGACAACAAGGAAGTAATACTACAGTAAGGAAGTGATGTATGACAGCAAGGAAGTAATACTACAGTAAGGAAGTGATGTATGACAGCAAGGGAGTAATATTACAATAAGGAAGTGATGTATGACAGGAAGGAAGTAATACTACAGTAAGGAAGTGATGTATGACAGCAAGGAAGTAATATTACAATAAGGAAGTGATGTATGACAGCAAGGAAGTAATACTACAGTAAGGAAGTGATGTACGACAGCAAGGAAGTAATACTACAGTAAGGAAGTAATGTATGACAGCAAGGAAGTAATATTACAATAAGGAAGTGATGTATGACAGCAAGGAAGTAATACTACAGTAAGGAAGTGATGTATGACAGCAAGGAAGTAATCCGTGACGATAAGAAAGTAGTGCATGCCGGTTATGAAGTAATATTACAGTAAGGAAGTGATGTATGACTGCAAAGAAGTAATATTACAGTAAGGAAGTGATGTATGACGACAATAAAGTAATATTACAGTAAGGAAGTGATGTATGATGACGATAAAGTAATATTACAGTGAGGAAGTGATGTATGACAGCAAGGAAATAATATTACAGTAAGAAAGTGATGTATGATGACGATAAAGTAATATTACAGTAAGGAAGTGATGTATGATGACGATAAAGTAATATTACAGTAAGGAAGTGATGTATGATGACGATAAAGTAATATTACAGTAAGGAAGTGATGTATGATGACGATAAAGTAATATTACAGTGAGGAAGTGATGTATGATGACGATAAAGTAATATTACAGTAAGGAAGTGATGTATGATGACGATAAAGTAATATTACAGTAAGGAAGTGATGTATGACAGCAAGGAAGTAATATTACAGTAAGGAAGTGATGTATGAGTAATATTACATTAACAACAAGGAAATAATGTGATGATGATAAGAAAGTAATATTACAGTGCATGCCGGACGATGAAGTAATATTACAGTAAAGAAGTGATGTATGACGATAAAGTAATAACAGTAAGGAAGTGATGTATGACAACAAGGAAATAATATTACAGTAAGGAAGTGATGTATGACAGAAGTGATGTATGACGACGATAATATTACAGTAAGGAAGTGATGTATGACAGCAAGGATGAAAGGTATTAAAGAAGTAAGAGATGACAGTTGATACAAGGAAAGTAACAGAACAGTAAGAAAGCAGTACATAGGATTTTCTGGATCAACATGTGATAGTGAGGAAGTATTGGTTTCTTGTGAATTTCGTGCAAAGCTAAATGAGGACTAGCCGTCCCTAATTTAACTGTGTAAGACTAAAGGGAAGGCAGCTAGTCATCACCACCCATTACCAACTCCTTGGCTACTCTATTACTAACGAATAGTGCGATTGACCGTTACAATATAACCCCTCCATGGCTGAAATGGCAAGCATGTTTGGTGTGACGTGGACTCGAACTCATGATTCTCAGATTACAAGTAAGTTAAGTGCCTTAACAATCTGGCCATGCCGGGCCAGTGAGGAAGTAGTAGCTCATTACGATAAGCAAGCAGTACGTGACGGTAATGAACCAATGAAAAGCAATAAAACAATACGTACATTTTTGGAATATTTTGATCTATACTTACAGTTATTGTGTTAGATTAACTTAGAGGAGATATCGAGCAAACCTTGAATATAAGACAAATGAAGATATGTACTTTCAACTCTTTTGCCTATAACAATTCTAAACTTAATCCAGCAAATTTATTAATTAATTTTCAAGAATCTGGTCAGAACTTTAAAGCAGTTTTGTGTATCGACCTGGTTTGTGTCTATGGGTAATTGCGTCCCTTTGTGATAAAAGTTTAACAAGTAAATCTTCATTTTAATATGTAGATCGCATCCCTTGTGCGTTACCAAACTATTACTACATTCTGAGAAACAAGCGTGGTTTGGTAGTTAGATGCACGGATTTGAATCAAAGGATCCGTGGTTCGCGACTTGTTGACGTTAAAACCTTTCTTTGCATGTTGAGGTCTTGAGTGCCCAAAGACAGCGACGGCCAAATCCCACTATTTCAGTTACTTTCCCTGTAATATATCAAATCATAATGAGGGACGCTTGCGCGCAGATAGCAATTGTGTAGCTTTACGTGAAAAGTCGGAAAGAGGCAAATAGAACAAACTCACATTCTGAAACAGGCCCGACATGGTCAGGTGGTTAAGGCGTTTTACTGCTAATCTGAGGATCACGGGTTCAAATTCCCATCACTCCAAACATGCTCCCTCTTTCAGCAGTCGAAGCGTTATAATGTAGCGGTCAATATCACTTTTTGTTGGTACGAGAGCAGCCCAAGAGTTGGCGGTGGGTGGTGATGACTAGCTGCCTTCCCTCTAGTCTTACACTGCTAAATTAGAGACGGCTAATGCAGTTAGTCTTCGTGTAGCTGTGCGCGAAATTCACAAGAAACCATTCTGAAATTAATATTCAGATTTGTTTCCAATTCAAGTTTTAAACTCACTGTTCTCCAGCTGCCATATTGAATAACTGGTTCAAAAAACGTGCATCGTAAGAACTCTATATCCTCCTGCTGTATTTAATCAGCCATTTTCACATAAAGCCTTAAAAGGTTGATTCTCATTCACTATACGTCCAATAAGGATTTCTTTATCAGTTTAAACACATTAACAAAACAGTAAAGAAATATATAGTTTAAAACTGACCTTATGAAATGTTTTTAAAATAAAATAAAACCACACCAACATTACTCTTTAAAAATGTCCACAACTATTGGGCGATGTAACTATTGTAAAGAAATTTTTATCCTAAACTGCTATATATTCCATGATGACCAAAACGTAAATGAGTTCGAAGGAAACATATACTTTTGTAGTTTTATTGTCTGCCCATAGTGGATGAGTAGGTGATCAGAGAATTTAACATATTTCAACTTATAGTCGGAGTTATTTTTTAAATCAGTACATGTTGTGTATTCTGTGTTTTGTAGAGATTTTAGCATTAAACAACGAGAAGCTACAATGAAACTTTTTTTACCTTTATTATCTTTAATAAATTCATAATAAAACTACTTTAGTTCAGAAACGTATACAGCACTCCAAACTACGTAAGTACACTTCTCTCCACTTTATTGTTAGTTTTTTTTAATTTAGTACAAACCTACACAATGGGCTAGCTTTGCTCTGCCAACCACGGGTATCGAAACCCGGTTTCTAGCAGTGTAAGTCTACAGACATACCGCTGTGCCATTGGGGGGCGTTTATTGTTAGTAGGTCACTGTTAAAGCTGGACGTTTGTGCTTTAGGAAGTATATATTTAACTCCAGACAGTGGTTATTCAAACCATTTTGTTGGCGGACCACTGGATTTGTTGTTGTTGTTTTTTATCTCGCCGGATCACATTAGACTATGCTGTCTCTCATTTTCCGTAACTATGCAAGCTTTCTGCTGACCACCTGAAGCTAGCCCGCGAACCACCACTTGAGAACCAGTGATTCAGGGAAATTGTACAAATTAACAGGTTTTTTACATTTTTAGCCCGCCTTTCACAGTCTTTCGATGTTAAACACATAAAATATTGATTTTGTGTACAAGTTGTACAGTTTTATATACATATTAAAATAGTTATACTGCCACTATGGCATATTTGAAGACTGCAGAGTAGGTAAATTAAACGGGTTTGGTTTGTTTTGAATTTCGCACAAAGCTTCTTAAGGGCTATTTGTGATACCCATCTCCTATTTAGCAATGATATAATAGAGGGAAGATAGCATTCATCGCCAACTCTTTGACTGATCTTCTACCGACAGATAGTAGGATTGACCATCACATAATAACGCCTTTGCGGATGAATGAGCAAGAATTTTCGGTTAAAAGGATTCAAAGATGCGACTCTCAGATTACGAGTCGAGCATCCTAACCATCAGGACATACGAAGTAAATAGGAGGAAAGGACAGTAATAATGAGATATAGCGAGATATCTTTCCTGCAAGAAAACATGGTTAATTGCCAATTAGAAAACTAGGACCAGAGCATATATAGAATTAGGAAAGTTATATGTGTTTACTTTTCCTCCATCATGCGGTCTAGTAACTACTTATTTTGAGTTGGAAGTCAGAAAGGTATGCAAGAACAAATAGTGTTTTAACTAGTCTGCATTGAGCATTAGAACTTCAGTACAGCTAGTTAATGTGATTCATGATGTTAGAAAAACGCATATAATCAATAAATTAATTTAAGACGAAGATACCACAATTTATAGCCTGAGCACTTTCCCTCAGAAACAAATTGGTAATATTTCCAGGAACATTGTTAACATGAAGTATGAACAAAAGGTTTCAATCGTTACCTCTATTTATCCAAGAGCTCTAGTGTATACAAGTGTATGCATTAATATGTATTACCTGTAATGTGTTTTAAAAACTCAATATAGCAATGAGAAATTCAATATTTTTCCAAATTCATAATATGGACGTAAGAAATACAAAATATATATATACACTGCTGGCCAAAATCTTAAGGCTAATGAACATAAAGGAAAAATATGCATTTTGCGTTGTTAGACTCAACTACTTATTTGAGTTGAGCTTCGAAAGATGAAAATAAGAAAAAGGAAAATAAAAATAAAAAACTTTTTAGCATTTAATAGGGAAAATGTAAACACTATGAAATTAGCCTAAATACTAGCTGGTCGAAAGTTCAAGACCATGCCAAAAAGAAGTCCTAAACAGGGTAGGAAATGCCCAACAAGAGGTCTCAGTAGTGAGTCATTGCGAATAACTTCAAACATTCGCTTTGGCATGGTCGATATAAGCGTTTGCAGAAGACTGGCTGGAATGTTATTACAAGTGGTGAAGATGGCTTTACAAAGATCATGCACTGTTTGGAATTGACGTCCATTTCTATAGACTTCCCTTGCCATCCACTCCCAAACATTTTCAATAGAGTTCAGTTTGGGCGAACACGCTGGATAATTCAAAAGAATCACGTTATTCGCCATGAAAAAGTCCTTTGTCCTGCGGCCATTGTGGATTGCAGCGTTGTTCTGCTGAAAGATCCAGTCATTTCCACACAAACAAGGGCTTTCAGTCAATAAGGATGCTCTCTCCAGCATGCCAATGTAGCCAGCTGCTGTTTGACGTCCCTGTATAACCTGAAGCTCCATTGTTTCATGGAAGGAGAAAGCACCCCAGATCATGATGGAACCTCCTCCACTGTGTCGTGTAGAAAATGCCTCTGATGGGATATCATTATCGTGCCAATTACATTGAAAGCCATCTGGACCATCCAGGTTAAATATTAAATACCTTCGTCCACTTTTCTACGTTCTATGTTTGGTGCTTCTCAGCAAAGTTTAATTAAGCTGTTTCGTGGTGTGGAAAGAGGCGTGGCCTTTGAAGATCTTTACGGTTTTTAAAGCCTTTCTTTCGTAAATGCCGTCTTATTGTTCTTGAGCTGCATTCTGCGTCCATAAGGGCCTTAATCTGGTTCGACGATCGGTTGGTGTCTTGCCGGACAACCATTCAAATCCTCCTGCTCAACGCTGGCGAAATTTTCTTGGGCCGACCACTTGCAATTCTCATTGTGTATCCATCAGGGTCTTTTAAGAAATTTGCAACAGCAGTTTTACTACGCCCAATCTCACCAGTGATGGCACGTTGAGAGAGACCTTACTTTTGCAGCTCGGCAATTCTGCCACATTCAAACTCTGTCAACTTTTTAGCTTTTGCCATGTTTTCACCCAATGTAACACAGGAGATGTCAGTAGGAGGTGTTGACAACGCTAATGCTTGAACACAAATGACTAAATTTCGTTACGTGTTTACCGATTAACGCTTCATTTCAGTATGGTCTAAAAATTTTGACCAGCTCGTATTTAAGCTAATTTCATAGGGTTCACATATTACCTATTAAATGCTAACAAAGTTTTTTTTTTATTTTCCCTTTTCTTATTTTCATTTTCGAAGTTCTACTCAAATAAGTCTAACAACGCAAAATGCATATGTTTTTCTTTACGCTCATTGGCCTTAAGATTTTGGCCAGCAGTGTATAAGAAGTTTTTACATGTCAGGTTTGCAGCCATCTTTAGGCGTAAATAACAGTTTTAATTTTTGAACAACACTTGGTACTTCAGTTTATTAGCATGCAATTGAAACGTGTAGTGTAAGTAGCTCATTCATCTTGCTTCTATATGCCTCAATTTCATCAATAATGTTATATGTTAATTCAGGTTTTTATACGTACTTCGCCACAATAATATGCGTTGTAGATGCTGCTTTTTATTATTATTGTTATTATATAAAAAATTACAACCAATTAAATACTGTGCCACCTTCCAAAATTTGGGAAGATGCCAAGTTAACAGTTGTGGCCGTGTTTAGGACCATTCTTAATGCTACATAGTTTCGCTTGCTTGTGATATATATCATTAGGTTTGATAAACACAAGTTAATCAAATATTTAATTTTTTAAGTCTAATGGCATATTATTCTATGCTCCTAATGACATTGAAATGAAAGACTTGTAAGCGATTTTGCAAAGTGACACATGAATGTACAAATAACGTAATGTTATTTGTATGCATAGATTTAAACGTCATGATTTGTTTTCAGTTGACGTTTTTTTTTATTATTAGGCCACACTTCAGATAAAAATAAAATACAGTTTTGTAGAAAATTTAAGTGCAAATAATTCTCTATTGCAGTTATTATGTGTTCTACCCGTTACTCATATTTTGTTTTGATTGGACGAACCTTTTACTAAATTACTGTAAGTTCAGATCACGCAAGAAACTAATCTGGTTGGAACATTTGGACACCCCACACGACAAATGGCCAACAGGATTAACATGTTATTTATAGATGACTTGACCACGTAGTTTTATTTGAAATTTATTTTACTAACTTAATATTTTGTTGAAGGCTATCGTTTTAACCTAGGATACGATTTAGCGTTGTCATTCAGATAGGCGTGATCTTAGCGTCTGGAATTTTCATCAAAGTTTAACAAACAGTTGGAGTCGTATACGTTAAGTACGTTAATGGGTAATCAATGCATAATCCAGTCAGTTTTTTTCTGTCAGTCAGTCAGTTGAGTATTGTGAATGTGCTACGACGAACAAACAGAAGTACCAGATTAGATAAACAAATAAAATATTTACTCGGACGAGTTCTTTGTGAAGTTAAGGCTATCAGTCAACGTTAGTCACAACAATTGTGGAACCTGAAGAAGTAAAAGATGGTTTGTTTGTTTGTTTCTTATAGTTAACTGAAATGGACGTAATGCTATGTTTTTGTCAAGTCGAATAATTCAATAGCAGAAACCATTTTAACAATCCGCTATTTTGTTAAAGTTTAATCGACTGATATGATCACTGTTTACAGAGTCAATAACGGTGACTAGGGAAAATCAGAAAGGAAACATTGTAGCTATAAAAATACAGTTAAAACTAATACAGCGTTAAGTTTACGGATTTATTACCCTAAAATGAGGGGTTCGAGTCCCTTCGATCTGCTCAGTAGATAGCCCGATGTGGCTTTGCTATAAGAAAAAACACAAACACATAGAACTAACTTTCTACGTAAAACATTACATAATTTGTCTAATTTATTGTGTTCTCAATTGCGATAAATAGAGTTATAATAGAGTTATAATAAGTGTACAATGATGTGTAGGATATTTAATGTCGTTTCACGTTTATATTGGATATATTTTATTTCTAAATGTCTGAATATGTTGTCCAGACAGAGAAACAAATAAAAACTAACAATATTTATTTCAATTAGATAATGAATTTATGGTTAGAATACTTAAAAATAACTAAATCTTACAACTTTTCTTTTTCTAAATACAAAGTAGCTTTAGTTTAAATAATGTTAGATGAATTGTGATGTCTGTTATTTGTTTTCTTTCACATCTGCATTTTTACAGCATTCAAACTGTGACGCGTCTTTTTACCAGTTATGGCCAAGCTTAACCCTAAAATCTTCAGTGGGTTATTGTGGCAGTGATGATTATTTTTAGCTTATTTATTTTAGTTTATTGATTTCTTAAAGTGAAAGTCCCCTATAATCTGTTTAGCTTCATTACACAGAATCGTAAATACTTAAATTGTAAACGGTCTATTTTAAATAATAGTACAATCTTCCAACTAAAGGCGTCCCCGCTAGTACAGTGGTATGTCTCATGATTTACAACGCTAAAATCAGTGGTTCGATTCCCCTCGGTGGGCTGAGCAGATAGCCCGATATGGTTTTGCTATAAGAAAAACACACTCCAACTGAAAGTGCGACTGACATATAGCGCACCCTATAGTATTTTTAGTTTGATTATTTTGCAGGAATTAACAAATTGTCACTTGGATGTGAGTGATCAGTTGTTTTTCGTGTCGAACGGACAGATCACGTGGCCCGGCATGGCTAAGCGTGTTAAGGCGTTCGACTCCTAATCCGAGGTTCGCGGGTTCGAATCCCAACATGCTTGCCCTTTCAACCGTGGGGGTTATAATGTGAGGTCAATCCCACTATTCGTTGGTAAAAGAGTAGCCCAAGAGTTGGCGGTGGGTGGTGATGACTAGCTGCCTTCCCTCTAGTCTTACACTGCTAAATTAGGGACGTCTAGCGCAGATAGCCCTCGAGTAGCTTTGCACGAAATTCAAATTCAAAACAAAAACAGATCACGTATATTTAAAAGTTTGGTGATTTTAGTACTCGATTTGAAGCCTCCTAGCATTGTTTATTCAGTCAACTATTTTTTCATTTTTAGATTCAGAGCAGTATTTCGATACAGTATTTCTTTATACGTTTGTAGTTTATATTACACATATTATGCATCGTTGTACATGAAAATGTTATCTAAATCAGTAGTCCGGAGTACTAGTTGCAATTGGTACGTCAAATTTTATGTCTCATTGCTTAAGTTATAATCAGGTAATGAAAGTTACAACCATGTGATGTTTGTTTTTTGTTGTTGTTGTCGCTCATCTAATGAAAAATCAATGATTGGTCCAAAACCAAGCATTAAAGAGTTGGTATTGTTTAATATACACGCCAGGAGGTTCTCAGAAATGATTTAGTATTTCTATCTACGTATATATCTGTTTAGTCCTAATGTTCCATACACACACACACACACACACAAGTTCTAATGTTTTTGAAAAAATGAAAGTAGCTTTGACACTTCTTCATAGCTCAGGACAAGAGTAATGGCCATCTGCGCTGTACTCAGTTGATTGCTTAGGAATATTGTGCTGAAGAAGCAGGTTCGTTTCAACTTGTATATTTCTCTTCTTGTCATTCGTTCTTCAATCTATTGATCTATCTCTCTAAGTGTCGATTTTCGCCTTTGCATTTATGCATCGATGTGTATGCATTTCGTTAGTTTCTATCTATCCGTCTTCTAACTCTTTCTCCACATATATATACAAAATATGAAGTATGCGTGCATATATTAGAGGAGTGGTTTTCTTGAGAATAATAATACATAAAACGACCACCAGGTTCGAAATGTTTTATTTTTTTTTATATATTTAATTAATTTGAAGCGCCTACTCAACTTGCACAGCTTTTCAGCCAGCTTAATTAAATACTTATGCAAAAAATACACCCCAGTAAAAATATTTTAACAAAAATATTAATGAATTTTATGTTATTTCAAATCTATAAACAGTGTAACCTTATAAATAAAGTAAGTATATATTATTATATATTATGTAATATCAGTAAAATAACATGTAAATTAAACATAACTAAATACTTAAGAAATTCACAAGTTATTAATGTAGAATTCCAATGACTTTAATTATTTTTTTTTATGAAATAACTTTAGTATAATAATACTTTTTGTTGACTATCACAAGGCCAACATGGAAGAAATGTTCTTGCAAGAAAAAGATATTTTGATTTTAAACAATGCGTTTTTATCTATATTTCTAATAACACAGTGAAACACAAATTTTGTTCCTGGATAGTATGTGTTATTTCTTAATTGCTTATGTTGTAAAAGTACAGAAAATGGTCGTTATTCCCTTCAAATTTTGCTTTTGTGACCTGGATAATGAAATTTAGAAATTAACCTATTTTCTATGTAAAAACGGGCAAATTTACACATTTTCATTTACATAATAAAACAACATATGAATCAAGATTTACATGTATTTATACTGAAGTTATTCCAAAATGTTTAGAAGTGAGTTACTTTTTGAGATTTACGACTGTAATGTAAATCACTTTCACGTATCAGCCCCCAAATATTGCCTCCCATCATGTTTTCGTTATTGAAGGGAAATTTTTTTTTTCATTTACTTTAGGCATAAGCAATTGGGAAATAACACTTTCTGCCCAGGAACAAGAAAAAGTAAAAATTTTGTTACATAGTGTAATATTGGTTTTACTAATATCAACTAGATAACAAAGTTGACACTAAGTGCCACGTTCTTGTCTATTTTCAGCTGAAAAGAATCAGTTTCATAATTTTCAGACGCCCCAGTTTCTATTCTTTGTCCCGATAAGGAACAGTTTGTTTGGTTTCTTTCGAATTTCATTCAAAGCTTCACGAGGGCAATCTGCGCTAGCCGTCACTAATTTAGCAGTGTAAGATTAGAGGAAAGACAGCTAGTCATCACCACCCACCGCCAACTTTTGGGCTATTCTTTTACCAACGAATAATGAGATTGACCATCACATTATAACGTCCCCACGGCTGAACCCTCGACTCTAAGATTACGAGTCGAGTGCCTTAACCACTTGGTCATGGCGGACCTAAAATGCCTCAGTGTCTCTATACTACAGTGTAATTTAATATTTATAGTTCGTTGTTGTGTATACAGTTCCCTTAAATGTTACTGCCAGTATATCTTAGCTAAGACATATTACACAGTACAGTGTTCTCTCCCTCTATGATACATTTCTTTAACCCAATCTGTTACTGGGTAGCTGCAATAATTGAAATTTGATCAACTGACCAGTTGCTAAAAAGAAAACAAAAAACAAAATGTTTCTTTTGATTATGTTCAAGATAAACTTTTATTCAATCTGTGTTCTCTAACTATGTAAGCTTTTAGTAAAAATTGGTCACGATTTTAACATGTGATCCAATAAATGTGGAATTATGCAGTGAATGTAAACTGCTCCAGCTATAGTGTCACTCTATATGGCAAAATAGTCCAAGTTTTTCAATCTGGAAATTCGGTAACTCTAACCAGTTCGCACTCGCAAAGACTCTTCTCAGGCACTTATATTATCTTTCTCTTGCTCTCTCTCACTCCACATTCTTGATGATGTACTTGAGTTGGTGAGAGTAGTACTCTGTGAGGGACAGTTCACTTGGGAGGGCTTAGCCTTTTCAAGCCTCTTAAGCACACAATTCTTACTAAAGTATTCTGTTTTGGACCATGTAATTCAGAAACATGATGAAAATATTGGGAATACTTCGTACAATAGATTTAAAGCATGAAACATTGCATGGTATTAGTCAGTTACTTGTTATTTTAGATACACAACATCCAATACGAACACCACATACTCAGCCTGGAACTCCACTGGGAACTTCTAAAGAAGTAGTAGATGTAGGTTAAGTGTATCTTTTTTATATCATCGGGTTATCAGCTGAGCCCACTATGGGGAATCGAACCCTTGATTTTAGCAGTGTAAATCCGTATACTTACCGATGTACTGGCGGGGGGCTGTAGGTTAGGATATTTGTGTTTTGTGTTAAGAAATAAAACAACAAACTATTTTATATGTTCTGGTGAATCTTAGAGGACAAATAATAGAGCTGAATATGAAATGTTTGCCTGTAATATATATACAGTTAATATTCTTCCTTGTGTCTGTCGACACATAAAGGCTAAGTATCACTAAAGGTTTGGGGGATAAAATTTAACAGTCTTAAGTTTCAAAGAATAGAAAACAAAACAAAGAATAGAAGAAGTTTAATAAAAGATGACGCCAGGTAAGACTTCTAGTGAAACTTCTGTCATATCCTCAAAAGTAAAACTTCTAGGTATTCCTCTAGTGAAACTTCTGTCACATCCTCAAAAGTAAGACTTCTTGGTATTCCTCAAGAGATATTTCTGTCTTATCCTCAAAAGTAAAACTTCTAGGTATTCCTCAAGTGAAACTTCTGTCACATCCTCAAAAGTAAGACTTCTAGGTATTCCTCAAGAGATATTACTGTCATATCCTCAAAAGTAAGACTTCTAGGTATTCCTCAAGAGATATTTCTGTCTTATCCTCAAAAGTAAGACTTCTAGGTATTCCTCAAGAGATATTACTGTCATATCCTCAAAAGTAAGACTTCTAGGTATTCCTCAAGAGATATTTCTGTCTTATCCTCAAAAGTAAGACTTCTAGGTATTCCTCAAGAGATATTTCTGTCTTATCCTCAAAAGTAAAACTTCTAGGTATTCCTCAAGAGATATTTCTGTCTTATCCTCAAAAGTAAAACTTCTAAGTATTTCTCAAGAGATATTTCTGTCTTATCCTCAAAAGTAAAACTTCTAAGTATTCCTCTAGTAAAACTTCTGGCATATCCTCAAAAGTAAGACTTGTAGGTATTCCTCAAGAGATATTTCTGTCATATCCTAAAAAAAAACAAAATCTTTTTCCTTCATGATACATCAGATAAAGCTCTTCAAGCTTCTATATTCTAGATTCGACTGAGAAAATACGCGCAAAATTAATTTGAGGTGGGCGAGATGGTTTTACGTTTATCATTCTATGTGTCTTAGTTTAAGAAAAAAGAAATCTAGAAACTTATGAGAAATGTCCCGAAGAAGTTAAACGGTTTGACATTTTCAGAGATATTTCACATTTAGGATATCCAGGCGAAATTTAATATTCAAATAACCAGATCTGTGAAAGAGGTACCAATGATTTTACTAGTGATAAAATGACAATAATAAGAAAACTACACGGGGATCTTGGTCTGCTCGTCAATAGATGAATTTAGCTATTGAACTTTAAAGTTCTTTGTATAAAAGATGACAATATTTCCACCATAAGATCTGAATTTGTTATTTCATTCAGAAAGGAACGTTAGTTTAGTTTATTTCTCCTGCTAGTGACATTTCAAGTTCGACACTGTAGAAGCCAGTTCTTAATCAAAAAACCAGAAACGACATGTCAGAGCAGTTGGAGCTTGGAACACATAAACATTCACACTTGAGAAGCATTTTAGACAACCCTCCCAGGCAGATCTTATCTCGAGCTTCTGAAATGTGGCTATAAAGTAGAAAATGGGTGCAGAGGGAGGTGTAAATGTGTAGGTGCTGAGGTACAGAGCAACGCCTTATGTAAGTTTTGTGGACCAAGAGAAGTGAACCATCTGACACTTTCCAATATAGTTTAATATTTGAAAAGATATTTAATGTTACTGATATTTACGTTTACTTTGCTATTAAATTCATGCGTTGTTTTATTTGGAAACAATCAGTCCACTTTATCACACACAGCTTTATATTTTTACCCAAAACACAAATTATTTTCGTATCGCCTGACTGCGTTTCAGGAAATATCTTGGTAACAATTTTACACGTGTTTGTGTGTGGGTCATTTCAAGAAAGAATCACCATAGCTCGTTCTATGCTTTTAAACAAAAATTAACGAGTTTTAACTAAAATCTTACTCATTTTTAGATACCATGTTGGGAGAAAGTCAGGTGGTTTTATATCTGTATATTATCAGTATTATCATACCTGCGATCATGAAAAGTTTTATGTTTGTAACCCGTTGTTGTACAATTTTTTAATATATTACTAGAATAAAACATAGGACAACCATCGTACAGTGAAGTTGATTGTTGGTTTACTTTGAATTGCACAATATACTACATGATAGCTATCTGTGCTAACCGTCCCTAATTTAGCAGTAACAGACTAGAGGGAAGGCAGCTAGTCATCACCACCCACCACTCTTGGGCTACTCTTTTACCAACGAATAGTGGGATTGTGTGTCACGTTATAACTCCCACACTGAGCATGTTTAGTGAAGGGGATGCGAACCCATGGATACCACCAGACCATGCCGAATTGATTGTTGAAGATCACGTAGAGAACAATCACTTTGAAAGTGTCACTACTACCTAACAGTTTAACAGTTTACATTTGACACACAGAAAAACACACGATGTAGTGGTTTTAGTCACGTTTGAAAACGGCTAAAGATTTCATTACTTTGTTTTAAAACTTAAAACACTAAAATTAGGATAGTGAGCAAAACACAGATAGTTAATTGTAAAGCTTTGTACTTAATAAGAAAGAGACAAAAGTAAAACTCAACTAATTAATGGCTTTATTCTAAAAGTGTTAACGATTTCTCAAGGTTTCTTCATAAAACTGTTAATGATTTCACGACTTTGTTTTAACCTTTTTTAAATTTCACGGCTTTATTGTAAAACTGTTAATAATTTCATGACTTTATGGTAAGATCAGATGTGAACAAGTTAGATATTAAATAGCTCGTATAGTATATGACACGTTTATTTTCAAAGACCTCATACTGAAAACGTATAATCTGTATATTTATCTATCTGCATCATTCTGAATAATGTACTGTGTGACCTGAATGTAGTAGAAATCCACAAAAGTATGAACAAGTTGAACAATATACAATATACAATAATGTAATATACGGCACAAGCCTCACAACAGCGTTAAAAAGAAATAGTGAGTGTTCAGATGTCTTGATGAGTCAAATATAATACCACATCCTGGTATATGTTCATCATATGTTATCAAGTTTCTTTATGTCTCACGATTATCACAATAAGTGGATGGAGACAGCTGTTGTCTGAATGACTGGAATCGATGAATGTGATGATGAAATCCAATGAAAATCCCAACCAATATCCAGCTAAATGTTAACGCCTTATCGACTGATTTCAACCAGTCACGGTATATGAATATTTAAATATCTTTCTCAGCACAACAACGTTTTCTGACAGGTAGAGACAAATTTATGAGATCATAAGCTTGTCTCGTTTTATGTTACCCAGCAGTATATTGACTTGAATGCCTGCAGTATGAACTTATCTCGATATACAAAACTTCTGGCATCTTCTGTTATCTCCAGAATTGTTTACCCTAGAATTACTTGTACCACATTTACTGTCTAAATATATTCTTTCCAAACTATTTGTGCAATAAATTAATAAATTGGGTCCACAGATTTGTTGGTTAGAGAGTTTCTAATAATAAATGAGTAATAGAAGCTAAACGTACTAAAATACAATGAATACGGTAATTAATACCATTAAGTAACATATACAAATGTCCCAATGACACAACGCTATGTCTGCAAACTTATACTGCTAGAAACTGTTTCGATACCCGTGGTGAATAGCGCACAGATAACTCATTCTGTAGCATTGTGCTGAATAGCAAACAACATCAACCCTTTGTAGTTTGCAGATGAAAAATGTAATTTTTTTCTTTTTCTTTCTCAATCAGTTTATTACACTGAATGTCCTAAATGGTCCAAAAGCTACGGAAACTGATGTAATATGTCATTTCTCGGTAGGCTGACGATAATATTACGAATTTACAGCACTAAAATCTGGCATTTGTAGGTTCGCATTGAACAGGAAGTAAACGACCCCTTGTGCGTCTTTGAACAGAAAGCAAAATCCCCATATGTATGTTTGTGTTAACCAGTAACAACCGTGAGATGTGAGATTAACCAACAACAAAGAGTAGAGAAACAAATAACTGAGAGCTAAGAACAACAATCAAGATGACAGCTTTTGTATCATTTATTTAAACATTAGAAACACACTTTAACCAACAACCTATTTTCATCCTTTTATGGCAGGTTTTGTCAGTTCATTCTGTGTGTTGAGTTTAAACTAAATGTTATATATATGGAAGTCTTCAGTGCTACTATGCAGAAGAACACATCGTTTCCTAACAAAGTTGGACTGAAAACCAAGTTCTCCATAATGAGATTCTTTTACTCTTCAACCCAACGATGATGTAATTATGAAGTAAGATGGCTGCCATAGCATGATGGTTATGTCACTCGACTCGCTTCCTGCATGCTCACCTTTTCAGCTATGAAGGTGTTGTAACAATGTAATCAATCTCACTATTCGTTGGTAAGAGTAGCCCAAGATTTCTTTGTGGATAATGTTTATTAACCTCTTTCCCTTTAGCCTATCACTTTAAAAATTAGGAGCGGCTAGCGCAGATAGCCCTCGTGTAGCAGGTTGCGAGAAATTCGACAAATAATCCTCAGAATCAGTCTTCCTGAAAGAACATTCTTATCCATGCTGTACAATTCTTTTTCTGTAATTCTCTAATATGTGAGTTAATATATTATGACTGTGGCCTCTGCCCCCAGTGGCTCAGCGGTATGTCCGCGGACTTACAACGCTAAAAACCGGGTTTCGATACCCGTGGTGGGCATAGCACAGATAGCCCATTGTGTAGCTTTGTGCTTAATTCAAATCAACAACAACAACAACAACTGTGGCCTCCAAGTGTATGCTTAGCCAATTAAAAAGCCTCCTATTGGCAGTTGGAAACATAACTGGTCAAACAAGATTCCTGTGATTTCAGTTTCTTTCACCTTCTTTTCTGAAAAACCTCTCTTATTTGTTTATACCTATGATTGGCAGCTTGCGGATTTTGTCATCTTGAGAACTTTGATTTACAGTACCATAAAACATGCCAAGTTTCCTCGCAATAACTCTGTGGATTCGAAAGTCCTTACTTGTTGCATTAACTTTGCAAATAATTATCTTGCTTTTAACTGGTTATGGATGCTATTAGTTTCCATGGATGACGCTGAAGATCCTCTTCTTAGAAGTGTTGAGTGTTAGTCTTTTCGTTGTACATTAACATTTTCACTCTATGAATATGCCTCCTTCAGCATACATCAAATATAGATGGATTTCTACAAGTCAAATTATCAGTATACTTTGCTTTCACATCCGGGTCTATCACATGACGTGCCTTCCAGTGGTACGGCAGTAAGTCTGCGGAATTATAACCCTAGAAACGTAACTACAAATAGACAATCGATCACATGACGCAGTTATATAGTCATATCAACACCTCGAGAAAATTGTAATTAATTTTTGTATAGTTTTATAATGTGTAAATTTATTTCTCTAGTCGTATATTAATCGAACAGCTTTTGTCTTTCTCTTCAGGGAAGTCTCAGTATTTTTTTTTTTTTTGTAATTTTTCATAGATTACAATACATTCAATATGCACAAGGGTTAGCTAGATAGAAGGTGCTTGGAAATTACAACTAAATCTGCATGTCACCTATATTAAGCCATGTATCGATTGATCTGACTTCCCGATTTTCTGTTTTATCAAAGTGTATAAAAATCTGTTTTACATCATGCTACAACTTTAGATATCCCTCTGACAGGTGATCTTGAAAACTGCTGTTACAATCATGAATATTTGTTCTGATAAGAGATTAAACAAACTTCTATGTAGTAAAACATTTGAAAGTCCTAAGTTGGAACATTGTAGTTATTAGTATAAAAATAATAATTTTTCATCATTTTCATCTTCGTGAGTCTTACAGCACTATGAAAATATTTTACTACCTCATAATACGTGCCTTATTTTTTCACTACAGCGATTAAAAACACAATGTAAAATAATTGTGAATTCTCACCACGTCTTTGCAGTCCATGTTGCCATATTTGGTCATACTCTGTCTGATGACTGTGAATCTTGACAATAGCTCTACAATGTAGTTTGCAATGCAAAAGTCTTCATCATAAGGCCTTCATGTCCAAAGCATACGAATTATCTCTGATTGTTTTCGATAATCCATCGAGGTCGACGTTTCCCAGCAAGCATTTCAACAGTCCAAATCACATGGAAATCTATAAGGATCTTGACTGGTATGTCTCCATACGGAAAAACATGAATACTTGGTCATATATTGAAGTGAAATATGTGACTATAAAATTAGTTTCCTTGCCAATATTCCTACAAATGATTTGTCAAAAACTCCCAATGAAACGTTCTACAATTTTATCTTGTCACAATGCATCAAAAATTCCCAAGTTGTTGATTAATTTTGGCTCAAACCAGCTAAAGTTTTTATTACCATAATTTCAAAATACAGCTCAAAATATTAAAATATATCAGAGAAACTATTGAGATATTAAATAAAAATATAAAATCACTTATTCCTGATATTTAGGGTAAAATACCTTGAAAAATAATCAAACACGTTCTAAATTTATCTTTGAATTAAACAAGAGTTCTTGCCCATCTAGTGTGTTTATGTTATATAAACTTAAAGTGCCCCAGTGATTATGCAAACAGATAATGTACAATGTACGACTATATATTTGTTTCTGAGGTTTTCGCTTCTTAAGTCAGCACAGAATAAGTAGTGTCCTTTTCACCGGAATGAAACGACACAATAATGTGTCTCACAATACGTTTAATACCTGTTTCATTCTTTAGCTGTTTTAGGTATGCGATGACTAAACAGGAGGTATGACTAGAAGTCATATCTTGATGACATCATATTCTGTTAGCTTCATTTTCAGATGAAATTCCTCCATGTTTATGTTGCGTATTGTTGCGTGGACAGCATTTGCCCCTGATCTTTGTAATCATAAGTTATCAAACTTTCACAAAATGCTACAGTATACTTACTATGGCTAGGAGTTTCTCTGGATGGTCCTGTTGCCCCAATTTTATACGTTTTGATTTTATTATCCAGTTTCATTACGTACAAGAAACGTCTACATTCTAGAAGTTCTAAATCCCCTCTATAAACACATCCTTTTGATCTATCTGAGTGTATTACTATTTTGCGGCAGAGGCGGATGTTACCTAACTTCCAAAAACCAGATACTTTTCAACTGTCTAGTTCTATCTACTAAATGGTAAATAATGGGATAATTTTACTTTGGTTACATTCCGTTCCACCATCACTTTATATCGGCTGTGATTGTCAGTTGCCAAGCTGGTTTTCTTGTTTTTGAATTTCGCGCAAGGCTACCATAGGGCTACCTGCGTTAAGCGGCCATAATTTCAAAATGATATACTAGAAAGAAGACACGTAGCTAACATGACCCACCGCAAAATCTTGGGCTACACCAATACCAGTAAATAGTGGTACTGATTGTCATATTTTATCATCTACATGGTTTAAATGGCGAGCATGGTTGTTGGCGAGATTCGAACCTACAATAATCAGATTGTGAACCTTTGCCCTAAACTCCAGGTCACAGTATACCTACTGATTTACACATTTAAATCGTTTGATATACCACACTCAACCCTCTGTGAAATATCATATAACGTAATTACGTTGAGTGCCTGCTAAAAGTTTTAAGCCAATAAAAATGTTTTAAAAATAAAAACAATGTGTTGTTTAAAGGTTTTGCGTTAATTTTGTAAGCCAAATAAACAAACACCTTCGTTTCAGCATCAGTGATATGAAGCCGTCTTTATTGTAGGTTGTCATTGTGTTTTTGAAGATCTCTACGTATGAAGCTTAATATTCAATTACAATAGTAGGTAATACAACCATTATTTAACTGAATACGATTTAGTTATTTAGCTTTGAAGAAACGTAAGCCTTTACATTACCCCTGGAAAAACAAACGAAAAATAAAATGTTTAGAAATGTTTACTTTATGTTAATAAGTTTGTTGAAAGGTGATAATTTTCTAACCTTCAGAACTTTAGATACTTGTTTTATTCAGCTAAACAATATTTACCTGAATAATGGAGAGAGCAGAGCTAAGCAGAGTTGGAAAATTATCTTTCTTTTTTAATTGATTTATTTTAATTGTTTGCCAAGAGTGATAACATGTTAACTGTTTCACCAGGTTGGTAAACAGGTCATGTCCTCACTCGTGTATTCCACGTCATCGACCTTGTGGCATGCTGATATTATTACTTGAATATTCGAATGGATAGCTGGAGAAAACACTTTGTAGTATATTTGTTTGTTTGTTTTGATTTTCGCGCAAAGCTACTCGAGGGCTATCTGCGCTAGCCCCTAATTTAGTAATGTAAGACTAGAGAGAAGGAAGCTAGTCATCACCACCCACCGCCAACTCTTGGGCTACTCTTTTACCAACGAATAGTGGCATTAAACGTTACATTATAACGCCCCCACGGCTGAAGGGGCGAACATATTTGGTACGATGGGGATTCGAACTCGCGACCCTCGGATTACGAGTCGAGCACCTTAACCATCTGGCCATGTCGGGCCCTTCGTAGTATGAAATGTAATCTCCGTCCAAGAAAACTTTTTCGAAGGCAGAAATTATTGCTCACTGATAAACACTTACTGAAGGGTTTGAAATGTGTATTTGCTGTAATAAGAATACCAAATTGCCGTTTTCCATTACGAAGTAAACTTTTGATTTCAATTCAGAAATGGCAGTTCATGTTGGTACTTCAAAAACATTTTGCATATATATATGTATTGGTTCTATTCACATGAATTCAACTGAGTGTACTCACTAGTATATATATATATATATATGTATATTGGTTTCTATTCACACGAATACAGTTGAGTGTGCTCACTAGTTAATTATTTATTTATTTTTCTTATCATTTATTTCTGCGGTTTCTGTTAAGGCATGGATCGAACTGTTGGTTATGGCGTTTGGAGTCATGGGTTCGAACATGTTCGCTCTCTCAGACGTGAGGGCATTATAATATGACAGTCAATCCCACTACTCGTTGGTAGAAGAATATTCCAAGAGTTGCAGGTGGGTGGTAATAGCTGTCTTCGTTCTAATCTATCACTGCCACATGTAGCTTTATGGAAAGTTCCAAATGAAACATACATACTCCATACCTACTAGATGAAGACCTTCTTCACTGAACTGTCCCGTGCCAAAAAATTCCTTTACAATTAGGATTCAAAATTAACAAACTCTTGCAACGATAATTAATTCTAAAGTATTGGCACCTAAAGACAAGGATACATATTAAGTATGAAAAGTTAAAACATGTTCCCATTGTGTAAATACGCATTGGAAAAAATTCCTCTTTGAATCATTAATGTTAAGTAAATATTCACTGAAGTTTTAATTGTAGAGGGCAGCACCATAGCGATTTTTGGTTGTTCTTTTAAGAATAAATTATGTTTTCCAAATCTTACTTCTGTTAAGCGAGTTACTTTTATGTCAGTTTGCAATTTAAGAAAACCACTATTTGAGATGCCTAATTTTATAGAAATAATTGCAGTTTTCGTTTTGGACTTTGTTTGCTAAGATCCCCTGTGATTTCTTATAGCGGTAGTTGACCTTATGTTTTTGCTATCTCGAGTTCCCCGCTTGTACAGCGGTAAGGTCTACGGACTTACAACGCTAAAATCAGGGGTTTGATTCCTCTCGGTGGACTCAGCAGATAGCAGTGGCTTTGCTATAAGAAAACACACACACATAATCTATTTCGTGAATTTTGAGTTTATATTCACCTTTCGGTTTGAGGTTCATCTTCTTACTTTATCATAATATCTATATTTGTTTATTTGTTGCAAAGCACAAAACCACGTAATGGGCTATCTGTGCTCTGCCCATCGTGAATATCGAAACGCGTTTTTTTGCGTTATAAGTTTACTGACCTGAACCACCACAGGGAAGTTTGTATGTGTGAACTTGAAATTTAACAGAAAAGTATCTTTAAAGTCGTAAAAACCGGATACACCGAAAGATTGCTTTAACTGCTGGGTTTTCATTATACATTCATTGTTATTTCAAACAGACAACTAGACTCCACTGTAACTTATGACCGAAATTTCAGCTTGTGGCAGTGTAAATATTCATTCTTATGCTTTGTTTGTTTTTGTTATATCGTAATTAAATTCAAATCAAATAGTTTTTTGTTTATTGAATTTCGCGTAAACCTATTCCAAAGCCATTTGCTTTAACCAGTCCCGATTTAGGAGTGATAGGCTGAAGGAAAGTCAGTACCAACCACAGCCGACTTTTGGATTACTTCTTTTCCAAAGAAAAGTGAATTTGCCCTTCACGTTATAACGCTCCTAGATCTGAAAGGATAAGCAAGTCTGGTGGTGAGATTCGAACTCTCAATCCGCAAATTGCGAGTTGAGCGTTTTAGCTACCAGGCTGTGCATCGTATGAAACTAACATGTATTTTTATTACGATATTTTGTTCTAAACCTTTGTTTTTTGCCATTTAAATATCGGACTTCAGGCCAAGTTTACGAAAAGTATTTATGAAAATTCATTAATTTGTTCCAGACCGAAATATTTACGTCATGAATGTTGAACTTTTTTTACCTCATAAAATGTTGAAAGTTCTTCTTTATGTCATGGTATTGAAATTATCTCTTACGTCATGAAACATTAAAATTGAATGTCATATTATGCGTTAAAATATACATATATTTGTTCACTTGTTTTCTTACCAAGTGTCAAGTATCAGTGAAATGCCCTCTTCTTGAGTTATTGAATTCTTGCTTTATGAATATTTTGAAACTTCAGACGAAATGTACGAACAATAACGATTTGATTATTATGCGTATTAGTAAAGATATAAACAATTTAAACTCTAACAATGTGGGTTGTTGGTGGAAAAAGTTTACCGTTACATCAAATACGTTCCTTCATCCATCTTTCCCACTTTATTAAATCCCCCACTGGTACCGTGGTAAGTCTATGGATTTACAACGCTAAACTGAGGGGTTCGATTTCCCATCGATGGACTCAGCATATAGCCCTATGTGGCTTTACTATAAGAAACACACACTACATTAGCTACTTGACCCGTAATCTGAGGGTCGTGGGTTCTGTCTCCATCACACAAAATATGCTGGTGTCTTCAATCGTTATAATTAATAGTCGGTCGTACTATTCGTTGGTAAAATAGTAGTTCAAGAGTTGGCGGTGGGTAATGATGACTAGCTGCCTTCCCTCTAGTCTTACGCTGCTAAATTAGGGATATCTAATGCAGATAGTCCTTGTGTATCTCTGTGCAAAATGTAAGAACAAGTAACTCTTTCTATGATAGTCTTTTTATATCTCTCTCTACCAGTTGAAGAAATTCAATGGGAGTTTTAGATGTAGGATATTCCACGCTTAAGTACCTTTATTTGCTTCTAATTTTGTTTGAAGTTCACACTGTTAAATTAGAGACGACTAGCACAGACATTTCTCGTGAATCTTTGCGCGAAAATAAAAAAAAGGAATTCAACCTAAATGAACATTCCAAGATAATTTAACATTTTAAATCTTTTGGACAACCGCATCACGTGTTTTGGATGTTTCTTATTGACCATATGCTAGTTTAAAAAGATCCGTGTAAGTTATGAATGAGAACATTACAGTTATTTAAAACAAATTGGTGGAGTGGCCACTTTTTAAATCTGACAGCTATCGTCTTCTTACCTTAAAAACCAAAGAGAAAGAAAGTGCACTATGGGTGCACTAGAAGAGTTATGGTTAAAATTCGCTATTCACTCAGATAAGAGTATGATTTTATTGTAGAAGAAAAGCGCTTTATCTTAAACTCATAATATCTATTTCCAGATTATTTGTAAGTCACGTTGAAAGATCTTGTATCTAACATCCAAGTAATCAACATCTATAGTGTAGTGGATTATGTAAACATAGAGAGTTTTGTGACGTTGTTTCTCGGAGACTTGTATGTGTAACACGACGTGCAGACAGATGAAATTTGTGGTGGAAATGTGTTTTCACAAACGGTTGTGATTTGTGTATTTTATGTTCATATTCATTACCTCATACGAAGGACCATTTTGAATATCTAATATCTTATTTATGTATTTTAAGAGAGTCTAGGACAACTGTGGTGTTAAATTACCATTATAGGACAACTGTGGTGTATAATTACCATTATAGGACAACTGCGGTGTTAAATTACCATTATAGGACAACTGTGGTGTTAAATTACCATTATAGGACAACTGTGGTGTACAATTACGATTATAGGACAACTGCGGTGTTAAATTACCATTATAGGACAACTGCGGTGTACAATTACCATTATAGGACAACTGCGGTGTACAATTACCATTATAGGACAACTGCGGTGTACAATTACCATTATAGGACAACAGTGGTGTACAATTACCATTATAGGACAACTGTGGTGTACAATTACCGTTATAGGACAACTATGGTGTACAATTACCATTATAGGACAACTATGGTGTACAATTACCATTATAGGACAACTGCGGTGTACAATTACCGTTATAGGACAACTGTGGTGTACAATTACCGTTATAGGACAACTGTGGTGTACAATTACCATTATAGGACAACTGCGGTGTAGAATTACCATTATAGGACAACTGTGGTGCACATTTACCATTATAGGACAACTGTGGTGCACATTTACCGTTATGGGACAACTATGGTGTACATTTACCGTTATGGGACAACTGCCAGCTTAAAGATGTGAGTAATCCAGGTCAAAAATCTGGCTTTACCATATCCATAACATATGAAATATGTATACATTATATATATAATCATATGTATGTTAGTTATTCTGCTGACAGCTGTGCTGCTCCAACCTTAAGGATATTTTACAATGTTTGTGGCATTTTAGTTATGCCAGTTCATCGCTTTCCACGTTTTAAAATCATATAACAGAGCAACGGTAATTGTAAACTGATAAACAAACTCGGTTGGGTACATTTGAAATATTTGTCTGTTTCGGCGCGCAATATTTGAGGAACATTTTAGGTGGAGATGAGATCTTATTCTGTTAGTTCAAGTGGTGAACATTCTAGTTCTGACTTTTATTTTAAATTCATTTACCAACGTTGATTAAGATGCTGGTGTAATGAGTCAACAAGGATGACCAACACATAACACGTTCCAGGTATTATTACATTTACAGTCGTGGTCAAAACATGTTTTGTAAGAGTTATTATTACGACATTTTATTACTTTTTGACAGAACAATCACTAACACATACCTGTGTAATATAAATTTAGGCTTAGAAACATCACATTTTACATGCTTTATTCTGTGATTAATAAAATCGCTTTTTACTGTTGAACAAGTGAAGTGTAATAAGCGCCGTAATACAAAAGGATCATCTCTACATTTTTCAGTAACTAATAAGTTTGTTTGACGTGTAATTTTATGTACAATTATGATGCAGGCTAAGCCTAACGCCATCGAAAATAAGCATTTTCAACTTCAAAGTAAGGGTTTATTGGCCCGGAATGGCCAAGTGTGTTAAGGCGTTCGACTCGTAATCCGTGGGTCGCGGGTTTGAATCCCGGTCAAACCAAATATTCTCATCCTTTCAGCCGTGAGGACGTTATAATGTGACACTCAATCCCACTATTCGTTGGTAAAAGAGTAGCCCACAAGCTGGTGGTGGGTGGTGATGACTATCTACCTTCCCTGGAGGTTTACACAATTTTTTTAATTTTATTTCTCACTGTTAGCGCTTCTTTGCATAACGAAGACAAGAAAACAATTACGTCTCTGTACACTTATAACATTTGTTTTAAAACAAATATATATGCAGAGATAAATAAATATTATTAAAGAGCAGGTGTGAAAGCTTTAATAACGTGTAAATTTTCAAGCAGAACCTTTTATATAGAACAAGCTATCTTTATATAGAACAAGCCATCTTACGAAGATATTTTACTGAAAAGTAAATGTTCAAGAAAACAAACGCATCTATTGGGACACATTTATCATATTAACAAGTAACCACGTTATTGGGAACGTTAGAAACTGGAGAAGTAAGAAATAAAAGAGGTGTTAAAATAATGTAAAATAAACCTCCTGGAACTGCAAACATCTTATCCAGACCATGTAAAAAGAAAGAGAGAAATTACGAGATAACATTACTTCCTAATCTCCTTCGATTGATGAAGATTCATCAAAGATTCCACTGTTTCGGAAGATAAGATACTGTTCCACGTTTATGTCTTTTAGATTTTTTTTTTTTTGCTGTCGAAAGAATAATACATTACTATCTCAACGGGATCCACAGAATAAACATTAACACCACTACCTATCTCGTATCAAGGTATTGCTCCCTGGTACTTTTCTTGGTGAGTTCCGTATTAACTTCTCAAGAGCTAAGGATGATAAAACCCTTTAATTTTCACCAAGAGCAACTCCTCTGGATGAAAGGACTTCGCGTGGACTACATTTAAAGAGTTACCCTGGATCACATTTAAACGTATTTTAATTAGATAATACAATAGTTTAGTAGGAGGCAGTTCTTTGTCATATATTGATTATTCTTTGGTACCAAGGTTATTTGAGTATAATATGGAGAAACACCTTAAGTATGTTACAAAAACTCACACAGTTAAAGGTTTTAATTGTTGTGAAGAACACGATGCTGTAACACTAACTAATGGTGTCAATTCGAATTAACAATATAATAAACAAGTAAGTAGATAATAAAGTAAAATCTAACCACGATGATGATTAATAACATTATAACAGATAAACTGAGTAACAAATTCCACTATTCACGAATATCAATGATGATTAATAACATTACAACAGATAAACTGAGTAACACATCCCACTATTCACGAATATTAATGATGATTAATAACATTATAACAGATAAACTGAGTAACAAATCCCACTATTCACGAATATCAATGATGATTAATAACATTATAACAGATAAACTGAGTAACAAATCCCACTATTCACGAATATCAATGATGATTAATAACATTATAACAGATAAACTGAGTAACAAATTCCACTATTTACGAATATCAATGATGATTTATAACATTACAACAGATAAACTGAGTAACAAATTCCACTATTCACGAATATCTTCTTGTAATAAACTATCAGTATCGTTGAGTTTTCTGCCCACGTAAATTAAAAATTATATTATTTTATTTTGTTAGATCCAGATACATTATTTAGCTGTAAGAATCTAAACCCGGAAGTATCGTTTAATAATGCACCAGTGTTCAAACTTATGAGATTTCTTTTGTATAAAATGAAGGATTAATTATTTAGGAATCACAACTTATAGAAGACATAATGCATACTGTAATGGTTAAAATACATATTTCAACCTTTTATTTATCATATTTTCAATAAACAGTACTTGTTTTTAATACTTTTGTGGGTCCTACTAAGGTTTTAGTGATGGCGTTATAACGTGACGGTCAATCCCACTATTCTTTGGTGAAAGAGTAGCCCAAGAGTTGACGGTGGGTGGTGATGACTAGCTGCCTTCCCTCTAGTCTTACACTACTAAATTAGGGACGGCTCGGTGCAGTGGGCTAACAACCTACTCACTTAAACACCTGTTGAACAATCCGCAAGCGATTGCGGCTCCATGTTCCTTGATGAAATCTAATGGTGATAACTAACTAACTAACTAACTAAGGTTTTAAGCAAGATATTGAAGAACTGTCACAGGTAAATCGAGTATAGTGACCTGCTGATAGCTGGGACCCTGTGTACCAAAACAAACATACTGTTGTAACAAGCTAAAAATCGTGTTTGAAATTTACAGTAAAATAATTTAAAATGAGACAAAACCATGTGACCTAGGTTAAGATATACGTCGTTATTCACGTCATACGTGAAACATTGTACATTGTATATTAAAAAAATAGTGTTATGATTTTCATTCTTATACTAGTATATACTTTTTAAGATTTTTTTTTCATTTGGTAAGTTTTCATAATTTTATTGCAACATTCTCTATGAAAAGGATAACATTGACATGATTGTTTGTTTTGGAATTAAACACAAGGCTACACAATGGACTATCCGTGCTCTGCCAACCACAGGTATCGAAATCCTATTTTAGCACTGTGAGTCCGCAGACATATCGTTGTGCCACTGAGGCGGGGAGGGTAACCGTGACGTATAGTATATTGTTGCGATAGATGTTGTGCCTTATGTAATTTAGCATGATTGTTTTACTTTTGTAATCACTCTACCCCTCCCCCAGTCCGATAACATAGCTGTGATTCAGAGGGCGTTTTCTTTAAACATCGAATTTCAATACCCCTGGTGGGCACATGGGAGGCTAATTGTATACCTTTGCACCTACAAGCAGACAAACAAAGCTTTCTCAACCATTTATTAATACATATCTACAAATTAAGATCCAAAGTACGAGTGTAACGTTCTCTACTAAACCGCTGGTGTCATTGACTTCTAACTGATACCAAACGAACAGTCTCGATTCCTAGGTTTGCACATAGGTAAAATTATTCACAAAGCTCCTTTTGGAGATTCCTCGAAAGCGGACCCCAAATCTGGCAATGATTTACTTTAGAGGACGTAAATAATTAGGCCTACTAATTATCGTTTGTGACTTTGTTAAATAAATTAAATTTGCCTTATAGCAGCAATGACCATTAAATTGAACATGTTCAACATTGTAGTTCAAATATTTATTTTGTATCATAGCGTTTCTGTAAATGTGAGCCTTAGGCTTGTAAGTTTGCTAGTTGTATTTAGTATTATTGAAAATGAGCCGACGACAACACTTATATGGGTATATGTTTGTTGTTCCTCACATCTATTACGTATATTTTAGCTAAGCTGAAATGCGAGGCAGGTAAGCCTCATTTAAATGGCGTCCGTTCAAAGTTTCACTATTTAAAGCAGTCTCCTATAAAATCTTTCTTACAAAAAGACATTTTTTCAATAGTCTATTCTTACCCATGAGATTTGAAGCATAAAATAACTTCATTTTAAGACAATCATATAAATAGTTATTCATTTTCTTTAAATCGTCCAGTTGAGGTCACATTAACTTCAACATAACATACCCTAAGGTCATTCAGTCAAACTTCCTTCATATCTCCCGTTCTCAAACAGGTGTCAAATAATTTTTTAATGTTTTCTTTTACATATTTCAAAATGCACGTATTGTCCCTAGGTTCTTTTTCTAGTGACAAGTAAAGCAGGTGTACTTACTATTGTAAGATTTTACCTAAACCGAATACTATCATTATTACTGTAAGCCTACATGATAAAATATTTAAGGCTAACATATAACATTCCAATTTTAATATATTTTTTCAGTAACTAAGGTTCGATAATTTGGTATTCACAAGTAAAACTGAATTCCCAAAATAGATCTGTATGTGAACGACTATATATTTATTGTAATTCAGTAATTTTGAAAGCTCTGCGTCTGACTGAGAAATAAATAGATTGGACAAAAATGCTTTTCTAACCAATCTTTATTAAAACGTAAATAAAAAGGTTTGTGTTTTGACTTCAGTTCAAAAGACGATCACCTTCATTGAAGAGCTAAACCTGAACTATCTAGTTTGAAATTGTATTCTAAACTGTAAAAATGTTACGTTATATCTAAAGCCATGATTTCCCAGAATTATTTACACCACCCACATGACTAGACATTGCTATTAGGAAACCTGAATTATTTATACCACCCACATGGCTAGTCATTGCTATTAGAAAACCAGAATTATTTATACCACCCACATGACTAGACATTGCTATTAGAAAGCCATAATTATTTATACCACCCACATGACTAGTCATAGCTATTAGAAAACCAGAAGTACTTATGTCATCCGCATGATAGTCATTGCTATAAGAAAACCAGAAGTACTTATGTCACCCACATGACTAGTCATTGCTATTAGAAAACCAGAAGTACTTATGTCACCCACATGACTAGTCATTGCTATTAGGAAACCAGAAATGTTTATACCACCCACATGACTAGTCATTGCTATTAGAAAACCTGAATTATTTATACCACCACATGACTAGACATTGCTATTAGAAAACCAGAATTATTTATACCACCCACATGACTAGTCATTACTATTAGGAAACCTGAATTATTTATACCACCCACATGACTAGACATTGCTATTAGGAAACCAGAATTATTTATACCACCCACATGACTAGACATTGCTATTAGGAAACCTGAATTATTTATACCACCCACATGACTAGACATTGCTATTAGGAAACCTGAATTATTTATACCACCCACATGACTAGACATTGCTATTAGGAAACCAGAATTATTTATACCACCCACATGACTACACATTGCTATTATAAAACCAGAAGTAGTTATGTCACCCACATCACTAGTCATTGATATTAGGAAACCAGAATTATTTATACCACCCACATGACTAGACATTGCTATTAGGAAACCAGAATTATTTATACCACCCACATGACTAGACATTGCTATTAGGAAACCAGAATTATTTATACCACCCACATGACTAGACATTGCTATTAGGAAACCAGAATTGTTTATACCACCCACATGACTAGACATTGCTATTAGGAAACCAGAAATGTTTATACCACCCACATGACTAGACATTGCTATTAGGAAACCTGAATTATTTATACCACCCACATGACTAGACATTGCTATTAGGAAACCTGAATTATTTATACCACCCACATGACTAGACATTGCTATTAGGAAACCAGAATTATTTATACCACCCACATGACTAGACATTGCTATTAGGAAACCAGAAATGTTTATACCACCCACATGACTAGACATTGCTATTAGAAAACCAGAATTATTTATACCACCCACATGACTAGACATTGCTATTAGGAAACCTGGATTATTTATACCACCCACATGGCTAGTCATTGCTATTAGAAAACCAGAAGTAGTTATGTCACCCACATGACTAATCATAGCTATTAGAAAACCAGAATTATTTATACCACCCACATGACTAGACATTGCTATTAGAAAACCAGAATTATTTATACCACCCACATGACTAGACATTGCTATTAGAAAACCAGAAGTATTTATACCACCCACATGACTAGTCATTGCTATTAAAAAACCAGAATTATTTATACCACCCACATGACTAGACATTGCTATTAGAAAACCAGAATTATTTATACCACCCACATGACTAGACATTGCTATTAGGAAACCTGAATTATTTATACCACCCACATGACTAGTCATTGCTATTAGAAAACCAGAATTATTTATACCACCCACATGACTAGACATTGCTATTAGGAAACCAGAATTATTTATACCACCCACATGACTAGACATTGCTATTAAGAAACCAGAACTATTTATACCACCCACATGACTAGACATTGCTATTAGGAAACCAGAAATGTTTATACCACCCACATGACTAGACATTGCTATTAGAAAACCAGAAATATTTATACCACCCACATGACTAGACATTGCTATTAGGAAACCAGAATTATTTATACCACCCACATGACTAGACATTGCTATTAGGAAACCTGAATTATTTATACCACCCACATGACTAGACATTGCTATTAGGAAACCAGAATTGTTTATACCACCCACATGACTAGACATTGCTATTAGGAAACCAGAATTATTTATACCACCCACATGACTAGACATTGCTATTAGGAAACCTGAATTATTTATACCACCCACATGACTAGTCATTGCTATTAGAAAACCAGAAGTATTTATACCCCCACATGACTAGTCATTGCTGTTAGAAAACCAGAATTATTTATACCACCCACATGACTAGACATTGCTATTAGAAAACCAGAATTATTTATACCACCCACATGACTAGACATTGCTATTAGGAAACCAGAATTATTTATACCACCCACATGACTAGACATTGCTATTAGGAAACCAGAAATGTTTATACCACCCACATGACTAGACATTGCTATTAGGAAACCTGAATTATTTATACCACCCACATGACTAGACATTGCTATTAGAAACCTGAATTATTTATACCACCCACATGACTAGACATTGCTATTAGGAAAACCAGAATTGTTTATACCACCCACATGACTAGACATTGCTATTAGGAAACCAGAAATATTTATACCACCCACATGACTAGACATTGCTATTAGGAAACCTGAATTATTTATACCACCCACATGACTAGACATTGCTATTAGAAAACCAGAATTATTTATACCACCCACATGACTAGACATTGCTATTAGGAAACCTGAATTATTTATACCACCCACATGACTAGTCATTGCTATTAGAAAACCAGAAGTAGTTATGTCACCCACATGACTAATCATAGCTATTAGAAAACCAGAATTATTTATACCACCCACATGACTAGACATTTCTATTAGAAAACCAGAATTATTTATACCACCCACATGACTAGACATTGCTATTAGAAAACCAGAAGTATTTATGTCACCCATATGACTAGTCATTGCTATTAGAAAACCAGAAGTAGTTATGTCACCCACATGACTAATCATAGCTATTAGAAAACCAGAACTATTTATTCAACCCACATGGCTAGTCATTGCTATTAGAAAACCAGAACTATGTATTCAACCCACATGGCTAGTCATTGCTATTAAAAAACCAGAAGTATTTATGTCACTTATATGACTAGTCATTGCTATTAGAAAACCAGAATTATTTATACCCCCACATGACTAGTCATTGCTATTAGAAAACCATAATTATTTATACCACCCACATGACTAGTCATAGCTATTAAAAAACCAGAAGTACTTATGTTACCCACATGACTAGTCATTGCTATTAGAAAACCAGAAGTATTTAGGTCACCCACATGACTAGTCATTGCTATTAGAAAACCAGAAGTATTTATGTCACCCACATGACTAGTCATTGCTATTAGAAAACCAGAAGTATTTATACCACCCACATGACTAGTAATTGCTATTAGAGAAACAGAATTATTTATACCCCACATGACTAGTCATTGCTATTAGAAAGCTATAATTTTTTATACCACCCACATGACTAGTCATAGCTATTAGAAAACCAGAAGTACTTATGTCACCCACATGATTAGTCATTGCTATTAGAAAACCCAAAGTATTTATGTCACACACATGACTAGTCATTGCTATTAGGAAACCAGAAGTATTTGTGTCACCCACATGACTAGTCATTGCTATTAGAAAACCAGAAGTATTTATGTCACCCACATGACTAGTCATTGCTATTAGGAAACCAGAAGTATTTATGTCACCCACATGACTAGTCATTGCTATTAGAAAACCAGAAGTATTTATGTCACCCACATGACTAGTCATTGCTGTTAGAAAACCATAATTATTTATACCACCCACATGACTAGTCATAGCTATTAAAAAACCAGAAGTACTTATGTTACCCACATGACTAGTCATTGCTATTAGAAAACCAGAAGTATTTAGGTCACCCACATGACTAGTCATTGCTATTAGAAAACCAGAAGTATTTATGTCACCCACATGACTAGTCATTGCTATTAGAAAACCAGAAGTATTTATATCACCCACATGACGAGTAATTGCTATTAGAAAAACAGAATTATTTATACCCCACATGACTAGTCATTGCTATTAGAAAGCTATAATTATTTATACCACCCACATGACTAGTCATAGCTATTAGAAAACCAGAAGTACTTATGTCACCCACATGATTAGTCATTGCTATTAAAAAACCCGAAGTATTTATGTCACCCACATGACTAATCATAGCTATTAGAAAACCAGAATTATTTATTCAACCCACATGGCTAGTCATTGCTATTAAAAAACCAGAAGTATTTATGTCACTTATATGACTAGTCATTGCTATTAGAAAACCAGAATTATTTATACCCCCACATGACTAGTCATTGCTATTAGAAAACCAGAAGTATTTATTCAACCCACATGACTAGTCATAGCTATTAGAAAACCAGAAGTATTTATGTCACCCACATGACTAGTCATTGCTATTAGAAAACCAGAAGTATTTAGGTCACCCACATGACTAGTCATTGCTATTAGAAAACCAGAAGTATTTATGTCACCCACATGAATAGTCATTGCTATTAGAAAACCAGAATTATTTATACCACCCACATGACTAGTCATTGCTATTAGAAAACCAGAAGTATTTATGTCATCCACATGACTAGTCATTGCTATTAGAAAACCATAATTATTTATACCACCCACATGACTAGTCATTGCTATAAGAAAACCAGAAGTACTTATGTCACCGGCATGATAGTCATTGCTATAAGAAAACCAGAAGTATTTATGTCACCCACATGACTAGTCATTGCTATTAGAAAACCAGAAGTACTTATGTCACCCACATGACTAGTCATTGCTATTAGAAAACCAGAATTATTTATACCCCCACATGACTAGTCATTGCTGTTAGAAAACCATGATTATTTATACCACCCACATGACTAGTTATAGCTATTATAAAACCAGAAGTACTTATGTTACCCACATGACTAGTCATTGCTATTAGAAAACCAGAAATATTTATGTCACCCACATGACTAGTCATTGCTATTAGAAAACCAGAAGTATTTATGTCACCCACATGACTAGTCATTGCTATTAGAAAACCAGAAGTATTTATACCACCCACATGACTAGTCATTGCTATTAGAAAACCAGAAGTATTTATACCACCCACATGACTAGTCATTTGCTATTAGAAAATAAAGAAAGTTTTTATCTTGAGACATCACTTGTTGACCAGCTGAGGAACAACTGACCACTTCCATGCGCTAACTACAACATTATATCAATATTATTCGCGAGAGAAACAGCTGTTACTTCAAAACAGTATTATTTTATAGCACAATCTAACGAATTTCTTGGCCAACGTATTATTTGGAAACTGCACATACATAGAATGAACGAAAAATGTTTTAAAACTCTGTACCACTATAGGAAGGTAGAAAACATGCATACATCACCAATATTCTCGTGTAGTTTTGCGCGAAATTCAAAGTCAATCAATCAGTCTCTGTAACCTTACATGGTTCAGCGGCAGTGTCTAAAGGCTTATAACGTTTAATATCTGCACTGAAAAGATCAAAGATGGCTCATTCCGTAGCTTTGCGCTTCACAACAAACGAAGCTGCTACATATGAAATATGTGGCAACACCTGTCGTAACGACATCTACCAGAACTTAATATTTGCTCAGCTACCTTGCTTTATGAATTAGTTTCCACGCTTGATATGTTTCCTTGTTTGTTTGTTTTCGAACTTCGCACAAAGCTAGCCATTTCTGATTTAGCAGTGTAAGACTAAAGAGAAAGCAGCTAGTCATCACCACCCACCACCAACTCTTGGACTATTCTTTTACCAACGAATTGTGGGATTGACCGTCACATTATAACGCCACCACGACTGAAAGGCTTAGCATGCCTGGTATGACGTGGAGTCGAACCCGCAAGCCTTAAATTACGAGTCGAGCCCCTAACCATCTGAACTGTGCAAATTAATTTCTATGAGCTGTTTTACGTTATGTTTTCTGCTTGGTATATTATAAATACATACATCCATGTATAGAATGTGTATTGATTGTACATTCCTTCTGTATCGTAACGTATGTTGCTTAATGGAGAAAAATATTAAAAACATTTAATGTAGCCTTCGTTTACTCTTATGTAATATTACTACGTTGTCCTATATTTGAAATAAACATATCTTAATCTGACTTTCTAACGAAATGCTCTTGTTTTAAATTACAGAACCAAGAGTTGACGCAGGAATTAAAGGACAATATTATTTTACACATATAAATTATATATATAACCTAAAGTAACTAATCAGTATCTATAGTTTCCTAATTTTTCCGATAAAGCATATGGTGCTAACTACATGAATATTATATTTATTTACTTGAAAAAAATCTAATGCTCGATATAAACAAGAGAGCACTTTTAATTTAAGTACTTGAACTTTCAAACTAGGCTATGAGTTGTTGTTGTGTTTATTTCAATAACTTAACTTTTAACTTATTTTCTTACAGCAATTATTTTAATTGAATATTTTATAAACTAAGTTAAACAGTTCTTGAAACGCTGTCGATAGTTGGTATTAATAAATTCGATGTATATATTTATATAATAAGCATTAGGCATCACATCGGATGTTGTTCCTTGATCATTTGTTATCCATGGTTTAAAAGGGTTGACTGAAATGGTTGCCTGCTTGTCTTCTAGGTCGTCGGTGTGGTTTCTGTTCTGTTTATAGTTCTGTCAACGATCGCTCTGACCCTCAACACGTTGCCTCAGATGCAAGTGGAAGACAAGGATGGTCAGCAAAGTGGAGACAATCCTAAGCTGGCCATGGTGGAAGCTGTATGCATCACGTGGTTTACTCTGGAGTACGTCTTACGGTTCATTTCGGCGCCAAATAAATGGAAGTTCTTTAAAGGTGCACTGAACATAATAGACTTGCTGGCTATTCTACCGTACTTTGTCTCTCTGTTTCTCATTGAATCCAACAAACACACCGACCAATTTCAGGACGTCAGACGGATCGTGCAAATTTTCCGTATTATGAGAATTCTGCGAATCTTAAAACTAGCCCGTCACAGCACGGGCTTACAGAGTCTTGGGTTCACACTGAGAAACAGTTACAAGGAACTCGGGTTGCTCATGCTATTTCTGGCCGTAGGGATAATGATATTCTCGAGTTTAGCATACTTTGCCGAGAAGGATGAGCCAGACACCAAATACCTCAGCATTCCAGAGACGTTTTGGTGGGCAAGTATCACCATGACAACCGTCGGCTATGGTGATATCTACCCGACCACACCTTTCGGGAAGATGATAGGAAGTGTCTGCTGCATCTGCGGAGTGCTTGTCATTGCACTGCCCATACCCATTATCGTTAACAACTTTGCCGAATTCTACAAGAACCAGATGCAGAGAGAAAAGGCACTCAAGCGAAATGAGGCGCTGGAGAGGGCCAAGCGAGAAGGCAGTATAGTGTCCTTCCACCACGTGAACCTGAGGGATGCCTTCGCCAAGTCAATGGACCTCATTGATGTGCTTGTGGACACTGGCCACAATATCAGTCAGGTGAGTTCTTCTTTATTATTCTTTTATTTGTTCTTATAGTTCGTACAATACCGTTAAAACTATCTACTCAATCAAGTTTTTCTCGCACGTTGATGAATCAGAATGACGTGTATAATATTGGCTCATTATTGATGCGAAAGTGTCGAAACACTCTTTGGCCTTCTCACCCACTATTTTCCATCCAATTTTAATAAAGGTCTCAAGTAGATTTAATTAAGCTTAATGTGTGCTAGGCCTGACTGTTTTTTTTAAACGTTATAAAGTAATCTGAGATTCTCGGGGTAAGTTAATCTCCTTATGAAGCCTCATATAATCTTGGCAGTCTTTAAGTAAGTTTCGTTTGTTTTTTTGTGAATTTTACGCACTAGATATCAGGCACAAGGGCTATCTGCGCTGGCCGTCCCTAACTTTTCAATGTAAGACTAGAGGGAAGGCAAATAGTCATCAGCACCCACCGCCAACTCTTAGACTACTCTTTTACCAACAAATAGTGGGATTGACCGTCACATTATAACGTCCCCATGGCTGAAAGACCAATCATGTTTGGTGTGACGGGGATTCGAACCCGCGACTCTCGGATTACGAGTCGAGTGCCTTAACCACGTGGCCATGCCGGACCCAGTTTGGTTTGTATTCTTAATATGAATTTTACGATTATCACCCACATCGTAATAAGTAAAAATAAGATAAACAGTATTCTGTTCGTAATTTTGGTATTGGCCTGACAATATTTTTTTTAATACAAAACATCTTGATAATATAAAACAACCTGAGAACTCTAATGCAGTGAATTTGTCTCATGTTTGATTGAATTTCGCTCAAAGCTACTCGAGAGCTATCTGCGCTAGCCGTCCCTAGTTTAGCAATGTAAACTAGAGGGAAGGCAGCTAGTCATCACCACCCACCGCCAACTCTTAGACTACTCTTTTACCAACAAATAGTGGGATTAACCATCACTATATAATGTCTCCACGGCTGAAAGGACGATCATATTTGTTGCGACTAAGATTTGAACCCACGACCCTCGGATTATGAGTCGGACGCCTTAACCCACCTGGCCATACCGAGCCTATTGTATCATCTTATTAACGTTACATGAAGAACGAACTGCAAAAGAATTTCCGCAAGTCTCGATTTTAATGTTCGACGCACTCTTTTTGGCGCCTGAACTTTGCACATTAATTGTAATGATAAAATCTTTTATTTTGCAAAGTTTCCAAATTATTAAAGAATAAATAAGAATGCAACTGGATCGTATATTTAGTAACAAGTAACAACAATTGTTATGGTGTGTACGCCTTTTATAAGTTGTCGACAAATGATTACAATTATGCTTGCCATAAGTCATTAGTGCTAGGCTTATTACACTCTTATACAACACTTTATTTATATAGTCCATTAAGAATTTTCAAAAATTAGAAGAGTGTATAACAGTAGTATTTCATCCACACTATATTTGTCATATACATAATATCCGGCGCGTTTTGCTCGATCCAGAGCTCTTCATGCCACAATAGTGGTCGGAATACAATGTATACAAACCATTTCATATAATGATAATTGCTATATTGTGTACATCTTATATAAGCTGACCTAGAGTAGATAAAAACAGCAGCATTTGAAAAACTGTAATATGTCTTAACACTAATTTCTTATGACTAGTGTAATTATTAACGAGTTTTGTAAATCCGCATTTTTAGGAATGTGTTGTGTTATAATTTATCTCGGACAAGCCTACAATTTATTAAGCTACGTATTACAATTTCAAATAACCTGAAATTGACTTAAATTGTAATTTAAACTTAGAAGTTAATTACGTATAGAGGTGTATCAAATTTATGATGTTTGCCAACAAAATTAATTCACACAGTTTTCTTTCTTAATACAAATATATTTTAATTTACAAACAATAATACAATTAATAACAATGGTTATTGGCTCGGCATGGCCAAGCGTGTTAAGGCGTGCGACTCGTAATCCGAGGGTTGCAGGTTCGCATCCCCTTCGCGCCAAACATGCTCGCCCTTTCAGCCATGGGGGCGTTATAATGTGACGGTCAATCCCACTATTCGTTGGTAAAAGAGTAGCCCAAGAGTTGGCGGTGGGTGGTGATGACTATCTGCCTTCCCTCTAGTCTTACACTGCTAAATTAGGGACGGCTAGCACAGATAGCCCTCGTGTAGCTTTGTGCGAAATTCAAAAACAAACAAAACAATAATGGTTATTACAAATAATAATTTATATACAAAAGTTTTCAAATTTTAATTTCGAGTTGATATCGATACAGTTCACTTCACGAGTAGCTAGCAAGCTCTTTACTGATCACGCGTGTTTTTCACCGCTGAAATTATCTAATTCTTCGTAGAAATACTAACATCCAATAGTTCTCAGCTGAATTTAAATGGTTTATAATGTTCGAAATCTATAAATGTGCCTGGTCAAATATCTGTAATTTGCCGGTTAAGAAGAGTTAATCACAGTTGTAGCTCCGAGGTTTATAATGTACCTAATGCAGCAAACCAACAATATATACTGTCTCTCTACGTGTTGCGGTGGCTACCTATTGTAACCGTCAGGCAAGATTTCGAAATTTCAGTTGGCAACACTACAGGCCATTACTCGTATTTACATACACATACGGCCAGGCATGGCCAGGTGGTTAAGGCACTCGACTCGTAATCTGAGGGTCGCTGGTTCGAATCCCAGTCACACTAAACATGCTTGCCATTTCAGTTGGGGGGCGTTATAGTGTGACGGTCAATCCCACTATTCGTTGGTAAAAGAGTAACCCAAGAGTTGGCGGTGGGTAGTGATGACTAGCTGCTTCCCTCTAGTCTTACTCTGCTAAATTAGGAACGGCTTGCGGAGATAGCCCTCGTGTAGCTTTACGCGTGGGTTAAGGCGTTTTACTCATAATCTGAGGGTCACGGGTTCGAATCCCCGTCGCAACGAAACATGCTCGCCCTTTCAGCCGTGGGGCGTTACGATGTTACGATAAATCCCACTATTCGTTGGTAAAAGAGTAGCCCACGAGTTGGCGGGGAGGACTAGCTAACTTCCCTCTAATCTAAAGTAGAGCATTCCTTTTAAATGTATATATGACTGGAGGAATTTTAAAAATACAAACTTGCTGTTGTAGCAGAAAGCACCATCGTTTGTTTGTTTGTTTATTTTTGTATTTCGCGCAAAGCTACTCGAGGGTTATCTGTGCTAGCCGTCCCTAATTTAGCAGTGTAAGACTAGAGGGAAGGCAGCTAGTCATCACCACCCACCGCCAACTCTTGGGCGACCGTTTTCCCAACGAATAGTGGGATTGACCGTCACATTATAACGCCCCCCACGAGTGAAAGGACGAACATGTTTAGTGAGACCGGGATTCGAACCCGAGACCCTCAGATTACGAGTCGAACACCTTAACCCACGTGGCCATGCCTGACCTAGCACCAACGTTTCATGTAAGTTGATCGGTACCGAACGACCGAGATCTTAACGTGACAGACGACTGTTTGTCTTTATATAGTAAATGCTAAAACACCTTACAGTTTTAGTCCTTGCAACAGAGACCAACTTATCTTTACAACTTTTAGAGACATTTAACGAACTTTAACCTACGACTAAAGTGTACGAAAAGCAGTTCACAGTAAAATGGAAAAAAAGTTTTATATTATGCAACGTTTTTCTTATGAACACAGTTATCGTTACTTAAGGATTATAATTCTTACTGTAATACATCTTTCTAAAGGTACTTCGTTTACATACAGTTGTCGCAAAAATTATGCATTCCATACTCCAAGACCGCGGGTGCGTTATAACAATAACAGTTAAATTCCAGTTTAGATCAGTAAAGAGTAGCCAGACGTTGACGGTGCGTACTGTTTACTAGCTGCATTCATTCTATTCTGTCAGTTCAAAATTAGGAGAAGATTTCTGCAGATAGCCTTTCTGTAGTTTCGCGCGAAAATGTTACGAATCTTTGGTTACATAATAAACAATTATAATGTCCCACGTGGCTTAACAATACGTCTACACTTTGGTTACATTATAACAATTATAATGTCCCACGTGGCTTAACAATACGTCTACACTTTGGTTACATTATAACAATTATAATGTCCCACGTGGCTTAACAATACGTCTACACTTTGGTTACATTATGACAATTATAATGTCCCACGTGGCTTAACAATACGTCTACACTTTGGTTACATTATAACAATTATAATGTCCCACGTGGCTTAACAATACGTCTACACTTTGGTTACATTATAACAATTATAATGTCCCACGTGGCTTAACAATACGTCTACACTTTGGTTACATTATAACAATTATAATGTCCCACGTGGCTTAACAATACGTCTACACTTTGGTTACATTATAACAATTATAATGTCCCACGTGGCTTAACGATAAGTCTACACTTTGGTTACATTATAACAATTATAATGTCCCACGTGGCTTAACGATATGTCTACGGAGTTGTAATGCTTAAATACGGGTCTTATCTCTGACACCAATAAACGTAACAATATTATTTATGAAAGCATAATGTTCACCTTCAGATAATGAGGTCAAATGGGTGATTCGTGCTCTAAACATATATATACAACCTAGATGTCAGATGTTCTTGCTTCACCAGATAAATTATACAAAAATAATCAATGATCTCAGAAAGCATTGTAATCCATACTCGAACCATTAGTGGACGACAGTACACACACACACTTCCTTGGATAAAAGCACTTATCTGCTTTAGGAAGTTAAATGCTAACATGCGATTTCGTTACTGAAATGGCAAAAATGTTAAAAAAACACGGCCTTATTATACTCTTACTATACACAACGAATACAAAAGCTATTTTTTTCTTCAAAAAATACATCGCTTAGTTCCCATTGAAAGGCGTGGGCTCGAAACCCAAACAAAACATGATCACCCTTCCAGTCGTGGTGGTGTTATTATATGAAGTTCAATCCCACTATTTATTGGTAAAAGAGTAGCCCAAGATTTTGCTACTCGGGAGGTGATGCCTAGTTTCCTTCCCTCTCGTCTACCACTTCTAAATTCGGGACGTCTGGCGCAGATAACTCCTCAAGTAAATTTGTGCAAAATTTAAAAACAAACAAACCAATCTGTCCCCACGTCTTTCAAAACAGTTGTATCTAATTTCATTATTTTAGAGTCTGGCATGGCCAGATGATTAGGGCGCTTTACTCATAATACACGGTGTTCGGAAAGTCGCTGTGTACTTATATATGTATATGATTACAAAACTGCACAGTGAATTTCCGAACACCGTGAATAATAGTCGCGGTTTCGACTCCCCTTCACACCAAACATGTTCACCCGTTTAACGGTGGGAGCGTTATAATATAACGACCCATCCTGCTATTTGTTGGTTAAACAGTAGCCCAAGAGTAGGCAGTGGGGGTGACAACTATCTCCCTCCCTCTAGTCTTACACTGTTAAATTAGGGACGGCTAGCACAGATAACCCTCATATTGCTTTGCGCTAAATTCAGAAAACTAACACATAAACCGTCATAAATTGTTTTGATTTCTCGTCAATAGGTGGATGCCACAAGTTTGGAAGAATCAGGTCGGATTCACACAGGAACTGGCTGTTATAAAAACTTTGATCGTTTCATGCATGGGGGAATATTAGGACGTCAAAAAGATTCCCAGGCCATACCTCTTGAGGTTATAAGCCCTACTGCTAACGATCTAGTCGACTTTTCGACTACCAAGAATGATGGAGGTACAGATGAGGACCGTGATGGGGCTCTTGAGGGCACAGAAATCTATCCCCTCAAGACAACTATCAACAGTCATCATCCAGACTACACTTCATCGGTGAGTTAGTTCACTTCCTGTGCTTTATAAAAAAGTAATTTCATTTTGCGTGTTCAAGCAGTTAGTACCCCGAAATTTGTATTTTATTAATAATTTGGTAATTAACTTAGTCTCAGTAGAACAGGAAGTACACATTGCAAATGAACGATTGATTCTTTTGAATAAGTTAAACAATTAAACTAACGGTCATTGTTAAATAAAGAACTGGTAGAAGTTTTACCTTGCTCATGGTTAATGTTTTTGAATTATCTAAATAAGTTTGTATTTTGTGGTTGCTACACAAAGTTAAAATGGAATCAGTTGCCGGAGTAAGACTGTAGGTCTACGCAATGTTCACAGTTTTCGGTCATTTTAAAACGTTCATGCATTTTGAGCGTTAGTAGTATAATAATAATATACTGAACAGAAATTGAGATACATATATTCTACCTCAGCTGATTTGAGGACTTTATTCGTTTTACATACTCATTCGTGGATAATGAGATAATTTTGTTTCGTGGAAACAAAAAACACGCCTTTTGTTTCCCTAGTGTTTAATCGCTGCTGTAAACTCTAATTTTCCAAACGTGTAATTATAGCTAATTACATTCATTTACAGGCGTGTAATAATTGCTAAAAAAAATTAATTTCGGACATATAATCACTGCTAACAACATTTATTTACAAGTATATTATTATTCCTAAGAGAGCATCTTTCTACAGATGTGTAATTACTCCTGGCAACGTGTGTTTTAATATATGTAATAACTGCTGATAACTGTTAGATGAAAGTACTTTTTCTTAAAAAAAAGCAACGTACGTTCCCTAAAAAAATGACAACCCCGATTACACACGATCGTAAGATACCCTTAATGTATTACTGTAATTGTATATTTCTTGATGATGTAAGTTTATTTATGGCTTAACGTTTTGCACGTTTATTATATGCACGTACTAATTTTTTTTTGTCCTGCATTTGTTACGGTTGACAATAATTAGTAACTCTAACGAACGTCCCATTATGGGCTGTATTTGTATTTTATTTCTGTTTCGTAGAGGGCGTGTTTGTTATGGTATTTACACGATTAATGATTGGTGCAGTCTAGAAATATCATGGAAATTTTATTTACTGTGTGAAAACTTACTACAATATAAAACTATCAAACTGAGCGAATTAAAGTTAGTTAACCAGTTAAGTACGAGTTAGTGAGTCTGTGAGTTTTGATTCATTTCGTAAGCTTGTTTTGATGAAAATTTGTTGCAAGTAAATGTCTTGAAGTTTATTTTTGAGTTGAGCGTACATTAACTTTTTATTGAAATGTTGTTTGGGAAGTTTGGCCTACCAGTAAACATAGCCTGTAGGCTTATATAAAACATCACCGTCGAAACAAATTAATTTATTATCGTCACATAAACTAAATCTTTTATTACTTTTACCGAATAATCCAAAAGAACCTACGCCAACAACAGAACATGTTACAATACTTGTTTCAGAAAGTATATTGTTTTGACAAAAATAGAATCGAACTAACCAGACTTGAAGATAACAACACCAAGATGAAACGACATCAAATTTTTTTCTGGAGATGATGAAACAGCGGAAAAAAGAACAACAGAAATAAAAATATAAGGGAGAGAATATTAAATAAGATAAAAAGAGACATAAAGTTGGAAGAAAAGGTAAAACAAACAAGAGAAATTCACTCTCAAAACTTGTAGGTTCTCTGTGTTAACCTGAAGATTACCTAAGAAGGTCGAAACGTTGTTCTGTACTTTATTTTACTTAAAGTTTTAATACCTATACCAGCTGTCTTGAGAATACATTTTTACTTTAAGTAGGTTTTTCGTAATCACGAATACCAAGAAAACGTTTATAAAAACTTAAAACAAGAATTTAAATAAAAATATATAATGTTTAGAAAATGATTAAGTAAAGACACAAATAGAGATACACGACGGTTGTGATGACAGAACTGAAGAAGTGAAAAACGTATAACAGTAAAATTAGAGACAGAATAAAACATATGGAAAATGAATTGGTAAATTCAAAGATCAAACGCGACACACTTCTTTCTACATCTGCCCCAAAACGCCAACGTAAAATACTACTTGCCATAAAATATGGAATAAAAAAGGTCTACACCTGTTACCACTACTGTTGCACCATCTATGACTGAAAGACCTTCCAAAATTATTCAAGCCATGATGTTATCAAAATGAGTTTTAGAACTTAGCTGACTAATTCAAGAACTTTGAGCAGTCACAAAATTCATGAACTATGATGTGAGGTGACCGTTAGAGGCTCAGTTTAAAATAATTTTTGAAGTGAATGGTTGTAATAGTAAATAATATGTCACTAATCTTGTCTTCAATATGAAAGGACTAACTTTAATAACATTAAGTAACCTTCCAGCTGATAGTCATAAACAGCTATCACACGTCTCTAGCTTCGTTATCCAACAGATTTGGAGTAATATACGAGAACAAAGTATCCATAGCAAAGCTTAGGAACAGACTTTGGGAAAAAATATAAGGAACTTTAGAAGACTTACAAGTACTTGGTAAGTTATCTTATCCAGATGCTTTAGCATGCGATCAATTCATGGATGTTTTAAAAGATGATGATACGCAAAATCAGTTATGATGAAGCAAGTTGGTATACTTACTGGAAGGAAACTCTCTAGTTACAGATAAATAACTAAAGGCGCCATCTAAAAGTTATGGAAACAGGATATCAGGTTATATTGATATACCAACTCCCCGTCTGATGATAATCTAGAAATAAACAACTAGGTACACAGCATGGAGAAAAGCATAGCTCACCACAATGTGTGTTTCAAATGTAACTCTGATTAATTAATTAATTTATTTATTTTTATTAGTATTATTTTTCTGTTGTTTATTTTTGACGCCAGAGGGCCAGTTATTTTTCTAACTTCAGTAATGTGACATTGTTGACCAAAAACGTTGTAAAATACTAAGTTACCTGTTTACATCCTTGGCATTTTTCTAAATAAGTTAAAATATAATTCAAACTTAAGTGATATCAGGTTATATATCTCCAGAATGTTACTTTATTAGATCAATATTTCGTTATTACAGCTAATTATTGACCAATAAAATTACAAATCGGAGATATAGATTATGATTTTATTTGTTTATCAAATTTTCTCATAATAAACTCCAGTTTGCGTTAAACAAAGCTAAAAATAGTATTTGAATAGTATTTTATTTATAATAATATATATATTTACTTATATCGTATCGTAAACACATGTATTTACGTAAAGGTATGTTAGTTTAGATCTGGTGCATGATGTTAATTTCGAACGTTCTATGTGTGATGTGATAATCCTTGGGATATAGGCCTCGTTGTAATGGAGCTCGACTCGCAGTCTCAGTGTCGCGGGGTTTTGTTTATAAAGATAAGAACGGGACAGTCAATAGAATACATGAAATTTTGATTATAAATATACATATTTAAGTATGAACGTATTTAAATAAACAAAATACAACACAATTCTAGAGTTTTCCAAATGTAGTAATTAATGACAGAAAATATAGTTTAATCCCTTTAAATAGAACTACTTTTTGAGTCGTTGCCAGCTTAACATCCTGTTGCGTAAAGATACAACAAATTGATGTGAAACTGCCAGGCTGTAGCAGTGTCGTCTTCGAGAGATCGATATATGTGAATCCTTGTTGAGGTATATTTTGATAGGAAGGAAAATCGCAAACTAAAACATTCGCCGTGATATGCAGAGCTGAGTTATAGGGGCATTACGGGAGTAATATTACACCATATTTACAAAAAGCAGCCTGACGGATCTAGTGTGGTGAACTTGGGACCAAGACAAACAAATTTGCAAATACTAGCTGGAGTATTCATCCGTTGGATGTATGAAATAAAAACTCGTGTATCAGAGGATAGGAAATTGTCATTGTATTTTTTATTAACATAATAAACATTAAAAGTGCAATATAATACATAAAGATAGCAACATTGAAAGAAAGAACTACTGTTTACAAGAATTCAAACACTACTGGTAACATAATTCATTCTAGTAGTTTAGTAGTTTTTTTAAAGTAGGTACGAGATCAGACAGGGCAAATAATACTGCAAAGAAGAAACTATACAACGCGGTAAAACCCACTAAGTGTCTCTTAAGTCCAAAATCATCTTCATCATCACTTATATGGACAAAATTTTACATTCTGGACAGATCATGCATAATTCAAGTGGGTTGTGAATTTTGGATAATCCAGAGAGCTATATATCGAGACGGTTCCAGAAACTTCAGTAGTACAACTTTAATGCTTTATGCTGGGTGGAATCATCGAATTATTAATGCATTATCCGGAAGTACAAATTTTAATGAGAAGAGTAAAGATTTTTAAAAGAGAAAAACATGTGAATGTAAATACAAACAGTCTAAAGTCGAACAACTAAAAAATGTTGATAAAAATGCTCAGGCAAAAGATAAGACTTTGAAACCAATTACTGAGTGAATTCAGAATAGAGCAGAAGAACTGTTTATACTCAAAGACAAAGATTTATTAAGTACAGTTGAAGTCGTTATGTCTCAAAGAGGGCTTGTTATGTTGGAAATTTGGATAAACTAGTGGACACAAACAACGACTACAGTTGGCTCTTCCATAGTCTTCGTCAACTCCACTACTTTTCAACAGTTGGATACTTAAGTATTAATGACGTACTGGGTAGAGTAAAGGAACAGTTATTTTGAGTTGGGAATCTGTTGACAATTGATATAAAGTCAGGGAAATTTTTTGTGAGAGAAAAGGTCCTTAAAAGAAGCTGTACTGGCCATTATAACAACATTTTGCTGGAGCATCACATGGTAGAGTTGCTGACCCTCTTCCATAGAGTAACAGCGTTAATAAATGCATCATAGTTGTGATGAACTCTTTCACCAAAACGTCAGAAATATTGATGATGTTAGAAAAACACGTAGGTTCAATACATCTTGTTAGAAATGGATAAAAACCTTATAACCCAAGCGAATTCGAAAGGTGGACGCTTCTTCCTCAGGAGAAAACAGAAGCATATGTTGTTCCTGTCTGAGAAGCAAAACCTTTAGCAAAGAAACCCATTAATGAGCTCATTTTAAAATTTAGGATGCATATGGAACTTCACCCAGATTAGAAACAAAATTTCAAATTAAATTTATTTACACAAATGTATCTAACCATTGAAATAAGAAAGACCGAACAACTGCCGTTTATCCATATTCAATTTGAATGGAGAGATATTACTGCACGCTTTCAAATCAATTTTCATTCATCTGGATGAACACCAGTAAATGTGCGATCAAGATCTTCCACTGCTAATTACGAGTTACTGAATGGGACTACGAAACGTTTTAGGTAATACATCAGTATCACTAACTTTGGGAAAATATAATAATGTACAGTGTTATTGTGTTAACGTTCTGGAAAGTTTGTTTGTTATCTGTTACTAAACACAAAGCTACACAATAGGCTATCTGTTCTCTGCTAAATGCAGGTAAAGAAACCAAGTTTTCAGTTTTATAAGTTTTCAGACTTGAAACTAACATACCAGGGAACCATCCTGATAATCACTCAACACATTTATAAACAAAATATGCAAAGCAACAAATTAACACCACTGATATTACACAGACTAGTGATAAAATGAAAAGCTGCTATTATATAACTGGGTTTCATTGACACAACATAGTATGGCTGTTAAACAGCAGATGTTGGGTAGCACCATATGTTTTACTGAAAACATCCATGATGTCTTTTATAGAATTCTGAACGACAGGTAGTTGAAGGAAAACCTCCTTCCTTCTAATAATCTTTGGAAGTACGTCTGTGGTAAAATAGCCAACTAGGTAGCTTTAAAAACTAATTTTCAGGCAGAAAGTCAACCTGTTGAAGAGCCTAGAATTTCTCCTCAGATCACAGAGCCACTCAAACACACATCTAGAGAGATTTCCACCCACTGACAGATCAGAAAGAACAAGGAGTCATCTCATTTGCATATCATAAGCCTCAGAAAAGAAAACCACCAAAAAGGCTTGGTTAATAGACAGTTTAAACACAATAAAGCATGACATTAAATGTTTTGTTTTATTAATAGGAATTTTTGTTATATTTTGCTCAACGGCTTTAGTAGATAATTTAGTATTTGTAATGTGTAATTGGGAACATTGATTATTATTAATTGAAATATTTACTTTTTGCTAATTACGTAATTTAAAGTTTAGTATACTTTTTATTTGTGTATCACAATTGTTCAAATGGACCTCACAATCTAAGAAAGTGGCTGTCTTTTTTTTCAGTGTCTTCGTGTCCTGTGGTACTTTAAAACCTACCACAGTATTAAAAATGCTAGAGTGAATAGTTACAGTTAATGAAAGTTAATAACTTTGTGGTTAGGCTTACCAGTGAATATAAAACATTATTAAAGAAATATTTGTTTGTTTGTTTGTTTTGGAATTTCGCACAAAGCTACTCGAGGGCTATCTGTGCTAGCCATCCCTAATTTAGCAGTGTAAGACTAGAAGGAAGGCAGCTAGTCATCACCACCCACCGCCAACTCTTGGGCTACTCTTTTACTAACGAATAGTGGGATTGACCGTCACATTATACACCCCCACGGCTGAGAGGGCGAGCATGTTTAGCGCGACGCGGGCGGGAACCTGCGACCCTCGGATTACGAGCCGCACGCCTTACGCGCTAGGCCATGCCAGGCCTATTAAAGAAATAAGATAATTCTTTATCATTATCTTGAATATACTTTGCATTACTTTTACTTAATAATCCAAAAGAACCTAATCAACAATAGAAAAAGTTTCCACGATATAAAGCGCTTACACACTATATGAAAAATAAAAATAACATTTAGGTAAAAAAATATGTTTTCCTGTCTACCTCTGTAGTCACCCAAATGGGGAGTGGCAGTTTTGAAATCAGTTGATCAAATGAGCATAATTTGTTTTTGGTTGAAAATGTTTATTACTTGAACTCAGTATAAAACGTGTCTCTAACATTCACATCGGTAATAATGAGGGATGAAGACAAGCTATAAACAAATATTCCACAGCTGTGTTTGTTGGGGAAATAATGTCCACCATGTCTTTATTTTTCTTCCAATGTCACATAGAATACAAACAAGTTTCATCTTGTTTTCAACTGAATACTTCTCTCTCTCTCTCTGGCCCGGCATGACGAAGTGTGTTAAGGCTTTCGACTCGTAATCCGAGGGTCGCGGGTTCGAATCCCAGTCGCACCAACTATGATCGCCCTTTCAGCCGTGGGGGTGTTATAATGTAACAGTCAATCCCACTATTCGTTGGTAAAAGAGTAGCCCAAGAGTTGGCGGTGGGTGGTGATGACTAGCTGCCTTCCCTCTAGTCTTACACTGTTAAATTAAGAACGGCTAACGCAGATAGCCCTCGAGTAGCTTTGCGCGAAATTCAAAAAAACAAACAAACAAACGAAACAAACTTCTCTCTGAAACCATTTTGTCTTATATTATAATGAATATTTATTTTAAATGAAATTTAATACAGGCACATTTGATGGTTTTTCCCCCGTTTCAAATAACACTACTATTACTTGAAAAAATTATTAGAATACGTCTGATAAATATGCAACAAAGCTCAGGGTGAGGTCTCAATATTCTAAAAACCGCATTTTTAAAAGAAACGTTCATAATAAATGGAAATGGTATTAGGTGGCACGTTCAGTTTAGAAAGCTTACAAGTTTCGTGTTATGTTACACTGGCAGTGAAAACAAAGAAATATACCATCATTATGAACACAGGTCTGGAATACTGGTATAAAATGTCGAAGTTTTGTGCTTCACTCTTCATGATTCATGGCTTCTTAAATGATGATGTAATCGTAAGAAAAATCGGGCAGATATCTTATACTACCACAACCTATCAGAACAACCATAAAAACTAAGTATGGATTTGTTTCTGTAACATTCATTACCTGCGAGGTCCACAAATTGCACCAAGTTAGTTGTTTTCCATTTTATTTATTTCCCTTTTTACTGTTAAAACACGCGTTGTTCAGAATTGGTCAAACAAGTTATGTGAAATAACTCATTTTATGTGTAAAATACACAGGAGACGCTAGCAATAATTAGTGTAATTAATTGCCATACTTATTTATTTATAGTCTTTTATGTGATTTACACGTTGCCAAACGCCTTGCCCTTTAACCAACAAAGTCAGAGCCCAACAAGATATTTGGATTATAAATAGTGGATTTTTTTTTAAAGTAAGGTTCGTGGTAACTGTAAGATTAGCATAGGGGTTACGTTCTCAAGACAATTGAAAATATTGGCTTTCACACACACACAGAAAAACATAAACTTTAAACAGCAGAGAATTAACTCTGTAGAGTACCGTAATTTTCATGTTGAACTTGAAGTCAAACTGTACAAAATACAAACCTAAAATTACTAACAGTGCGATTTAAAAATATGTACAAGAACATTACAGTCATGGAAATCCTAAATCCCCAATTTGAATAAACCTCGGTAATCGAAGTCTATGAGTATCTTGAATCAGAAAGAGCTTTTTCATCCCCTTTCTAGAAGTGATAATTTGTAGATGACATCATACAAAATACGAAACAATATCAAAATGTAGTTCTGATACATGCTATTCCACCAAGGTTTTAAATCAGCGGTGTTTACATGACGTTTTGATTTAATATTCAAAATCGTTTTAATTTATGCTACTCAACCCTCTATAGTCCCCCTATACTGGATGATCTAACAATCTATTGTCAAACAAATCATTCAGAAATGTAAATATAAGAAGATAATTGTTAGTTATGTGGGCTTAGATGTGATGGCTCTACCAAATGACCATATCATTGAATACAATTAAGACCGTATACTATTAAACTTTTATTAATACACATAATACACTGAAATATCAATTGTAAAGGTATGGACTATAACAAATGAAGCATTTGAAACCATAAAATTTCTAAATAACTTTACGATAACAAGAACAGTTATAAGTTTTTTATAAAAACAGATTAGATAAACATGTTAATAGTCTTAAAATGGTGACAAACAAGCAACAGATGTGTTCAAAATGTGACAAACAATAATATAGTATTATTACCATTATATTGTTTTTTCCTAGACTTTCAACACAGCATTTATTACATATGAGCGAGCCTTTGATAACAATTAACCTACTCATTTTGGTAAAATTATTCATACAATTGAACCATATTAAAATATTGTACAGGTGGTTATTGTATCATTGTTTTAACGACTTTGAAATAGCTAAACGGTAATGTTTTTTTTGCTACATTATATAGAGTTGAATTTATTTCAACTTTTAAAAAAATCTTTGAGTCGTTCAAATGTTCAACCTACTTATGCAAAATTCTGATCTTACAACTTAAATTACAGTTTGTATAAGAAGCTGTTTTATGACTGGACTTTGATGTGGCACAACTCCACATGTTTGAAAGAAATGGACTTCTAACATTAACTGTTGCTTTTCATCAGCTAATTTTGTCATTTTCAGTATAAACGTATTTTTGTTAATCAATACACTTTGTAATTGACATTCTGAGTATAATAAACGTTTCAAGAATGTGACCTTGAAAAGTACTTTGAATCAATATATTGATGTCATAGAATGTTTCCGTAACACCATTCTATACCACTAACAATTATTTTTCTATATCTCTCATTTTTTGGATATTTGTCAGTGGACCTTTAAATCACCATTTATGGTATTCAGTCAGGCCATGGATTTTCTACTTTCTCATTCAAATGTAGACATTTTCAAAAAAAAAAACTTTCGTTTATGCTAAGTCTAAGTACTTTTTTACACAGCACAAGGTTCAGAAAACTGTTGAGTTCATTGTAGACACCTTTGTTTTTTGTTTTATCCATGAAAAAAAAACGCACCTCGTCTATTCATGGGTAGTTGGGATGTCATAACTTTAAAGCTGCACCATTTCCATGAAGTCCGACAATAAGGTTTTCCAATGGAAGGTCAGGTGATATGTGGAGTTTATGACCTTCCTTATGTTTCAGTGGGCTTGACCAACAGTTACATAGGTAGTGCATGCTTCCTAAAAATATGTAATTTAGTATATGGTAGTAAGATTTGTTAGCTCAAGCCATCTAATGAGATTAGAATCCTTTCTCGAAATGGAGATCACTTACTAAATTTTATAAATAAAATTCACTAAATCTTAATATATATTTTAATAACTTCTACCCTCTGTCCTGTACAAAATTTGAGTTTGAATTTCAGTATTGTTTATCGTGTTTTTGCACAAATACGTTTGTTTCCAGTTTCTTTCTTTCTCAAATACAGTAAGCTTCAAATACATTCAATACCATTTCGTGATTTATCTTCCTGATTTCTTCAGTTGTAACGCAGGCCTACTTAACTCTTTTTGTGGAAATCAGTTGATCTCAGAATACTACTGAGTAGGTAGGAGGAAGAAATATGGTGCCATGAGTGCAGGATATTATTATTGAGTTTTCTTCTAAAGTATACATTATCCCGGACCAGCATGGCCCAGTGTGTTTAGGCGTTCGACTTGTAATCCGAGGGTCGCGGGTTCGAATCCCGGTCGCACCAAACGTGCTCGCCCTTTCAGCCGTGGGAGCGTTATAATGTGACGGTCAATCCCACTTTTCGTTGGTAAAAGAGTAGCCCAATAGTTGGCGGTGGGTGGTGATGACTAGCTGCCTTCCCTCTAGTCTTACACTGCTAAATTAGGAACGGCTAGCGCAGATAGCCCTCGAGTAGCTTTGTACGAAATTAAAAAAACAAACAATACTCCCATCCTAGTGTCGTTGAATTTTAAGAGGATTCTATTTTTATACAAGTTGAAGTACTCATGATTAAGAGGAAGATTTGGTCGTTTAAGGCAGATGGTATCAAGTGTTGAATCTTGAAGAAGCTGCATCTTGGACATTAGGCCAGATGGTATCAAGTGTTGGGTCTTGAAGAAGCTGCCTCTTGGACATTAGGCCAGATGGTATCAAGTGTTGGGTCCTGAAGAAGCTGCATCTTGGATATTAGTCTTTTGCTTGTGATACAAAGTTCAATGGCTTCTCGTTGCTGCTACATACTCAGGAAACAAACTGCACCAGGAATAGCTTATCACATTCACCCTGATGATTTATCTCAGTGTGAGGAAAGCAATGATAATGGAGGAAGAAAGACTAGAGGATAAAGCCTGCCAAGATGAGCTATCATACCAGCAAGAACCGTTAACTGATGAAAACAGTGAAACATGGGACGTCATAAACCTCTTTCATCTGAGAGGTATCTTGCTAATGCAACTATGGATTATGAAGACACATAGGGTCATGCTGCTATGGACCTGGAATTGTCTACTTTTCCATAGATTGAAGTTCCTGAGTATGCCTACAACATTACACCCCAACATTTAGGACATTTCAACCAGGCATTGAGCAAGAGTCTCGGGGCATAAAGTGTACTGGTGTCCTCGTAGGTCTCTTTGAGTGAGGCTAAACATATTTATCTCCTATGATTTAAAGGCTACAGCCGTGAAAGGCCTATACCAATTCCCTACAAATTTTAGGTTATCAAGTGTTGTTAACAAAACCATGTTGGCACGGCAGATTTAGAAATTGAAAATGCTTCTATATCCAATATAGAAGCACATTATTTAGATTTATAAATTAAAATAATTGGTAAGGATATTAATATTAATATTCTTGATAAAAGAAAATATTTTGCCTTTCTATATATGGTTTACCCTTTTTTAACAGTAATGTACCATACCCTTATATGTTATAAGCATTATAACTTCAAATTATTCAGATTTTGTAATATTTATAATAAATTATAATAAATTTTGTTAGTAATGATGAAATAGTGATACAAAAATTAACATTAAATGGAGTTAATAAAGAAACTTTAAATAAAATTATTAAGATATTCTGTAATAAATATAAGAAGGTGTTAAATAAATATAAAGAAATAAATATTCACTAAATTTTACTAAAAATTTCTAACAACTATTTTTAGTTGTAAATAAGATCATTAAACAACTCGACACTACTTTATGCGGATGTACATCCTACCGCATATAAAGATTTGTTTAGAGTATGAAATTGATAATTACAGTAGACTTAATGTATGGAAGTCGGAATCCTTCAGACCAGTGTAATTTGTTTACTGGGCTACAAATTATTGACTTTCTACCATAATGGGGGCTGGAATGCTAGCTTCAATAGGTAAGTTTATTTAACTTAATTACCCTCGTAATTTGGTTACCATTTGGTAGTACCCTATTTTTATTTTTTCTTCTTCTTCTTTACTTTGGAGAGGATTCACCTTCCCACAACTGTCTGCAGACAGTGAAGAGTGATATAGATGTGGGACGTTGTGAACACCCGCATCTCACTCTCCTGTTCCTAATTTCTATTCCTTTAATTTTAAATTATTTTATTTCATCAATTTAGTTTTTGTGAGACTAGCGAATAAAGGTTAAGACTGATAGGCAGTGTATCCCCACCGCAGTGTGGGTCCTACTTCCACAGTCACCTCCAAAACCTAGGGTTCATTCTATATCACACATTTTAGCCCGTACCTTGGGATCCTTTCAACTGATGCAGCGTTTTGTATTTTTTATTTCGGCTTGTTTGTGGTTACAATAAACTAACATTATCCAGATGTTTATATTCCTACCTTTTGATTTTGTTGTATTTTACTGAAATAATAGTATTAATATTCTCTTCAAATTATAAATATATATGTATGTGGCCTTACATGCATACACATCAAATAACGTAATTCATGAGTGTTTTATAACTCAAATGGTCCAGTTACACAAATAACACAACATGTCCATGGAGACAAAATTGATATGAAATATTAAGCTCTTATGATTTAAAGATAAATGTAGTTACTGAAAGATATTTCAAAATACTTGTTATTTTCATTACTGCTTCTAAGAGAATATTTCAATTTTTACAATAAAATATTTAGTGGATAATGAAATTTCATGGTGGAGTCAAGAGCAGAAAATACTCTCATGTCACAGCAAGAGAGAACACAGTTTTAACTTATGTCTTCCATACAAAGTACTGCAGATAAGAACACAGTTTTAACTTATGTCTTCCGTACAAAGTACTGCAGATAAGAACACAGTTTTAACTTATGTCTTCCGTACAAAGTACTGCAGATAAGAACACAGTTTTAACTTATGTCTTCCATACAAAGTACTGCAAGATATTTCAATTATAACAAATTGAAATATTCATGGGAGTTAAATTCTCAGTAGTGAGTTAAATGAATGAACAGGAACTTTGATATTATAACAAATTTAAAGATGGTGAAGTCAGTGTTCCACTTCATTGTAACGTAGTATTTTCAGTCATGCTAATTGAAATATTTTGAAAAGCACACAAATGAATATTATCTTAATGTTGTTTTGGTAGTAAGTCATCAAAATACAAGTTATCAATGTACTATAGAGAGATGGAAAGTAACACGTGCGTGGTAAAAGCTTTAAAAGTTGCACCAAAATCTTGTAACTAGAAAAACTCTGTTTGAAGAGATTTTTTTGTGTGTGTTTTTCTTACAGCAAAGCCACAACAGGCTATCTGCTGATTTCCACCAAGGGGAATCGAGCCCCTGATTTCAGCGTTGTAAATCCGTAGAATTACCGCCGTACCAGCGGAGGACCCCTTAGGAGAGAGAGAGTATAAATATTAATGGGCTTAAATTGGCATCAGCTAAACCAAGTCAGCTCATGTGAACCAGTTTTACAAGCTTCATCCTCATTTCTTTTAATCGGAATCAGGCTTCATCCATGTGATAATCAAATGGTTGGGAAGGGTATGAGGCTAGGTTGGAAGGGAAGCCATGTTGGTTGTCGTCCAGCAGGAATGGTACAGGGTAACATGATTACTGCTATTGAAAAATTAGATACCCAATGAAACCTGGAGGACAGAGAAATACTGGGATATATTTTTGTGGGTGAAATAAGTTATGGGTTTATGTGAGGCCCATATATATATGTGACTTATGAAAGTCATGAATTTTAGTATTCTGTTTGTAAAGGTAGTTTGTAGAAACACGTGGTTGTAGCTAGGCAGTTACATCTTACAAATTACGTTCATATTGAATTGAACTTCTGGCAAGTTGGAATTCATCCAACCTCAAAATTATAAACCTTCGTTTTACTATTTAAGATAAAATTCTTAAAACCTTTTGGCTATTTTGAGTTACGTTTCCAGTCTCTTAGTATGTATGCTTAAACCTCCAGGTTTGAAAGCCGCAATATGTCATGAGTAGTAACGGTGTGGTGATTACAGTATTCGTAACTCTAGGGAGCTAACAAACCACAGGCAGGCCCACCAAGGGGCCCATGAGAGTGATAAAAATGTCTATGAAACGTATCAAATCACATTGGAATACTTAATCAAACGTTAACTGTCCCTTCAATCACTTATATATGTACACAGCATCATTCCAAAAACTATTCGAGGAGAGCATGTTCCAATTCTTTTTCAGCGCCCTTGATGGCCCTTGGCGATGCTAACTACAGAAATAGTCTTACCCTGATTTAGAAGAAATGACTTTTGTGGTGTGGTTTACTAGGCTTAACTTGTAAATACTGGGGAACTGGTGGCATTTAAGAATGTTTGCAACACAAGATGTTTACGAATAAATAGTCACGTATTATGAGATGATTGGATGAATACAATATTGCCCGAATTAAGTACCTTTTTACATAAATGGTGAAAATAAAGATCAAATGAGTGTATTTAAATTTGGTGATGGAACTACTTTTTAACTTGTGTATAGAGTAGCAAAACGTTACAGTGAATCAGACAATCTATACCAATATAATTTGTTCATCTGTAAATGTATTAACTGTTTCATAGCTTAGCCACATATTCTTCAGGAATTTACCATCGAGATATCAAACCATGAATTCTAATTTGACCCCCACACAGGAGTTCTACAGTTATTGTGAGTGTTCAGACGTATTTTTATTTTTTATTTCCTTCATTTTGATCAAGATTTGTGTTAAAAAGTTGTTTTGTTTTGTATTTTGGTTGTGTAAATATGCACATAACGCAACTTTTATCATTGTATTAAATTTTAGAAGGTTTTTCTTTTTTTATAATGGTGTAATTCTTACCAACTGCTCTATACAAGTACATTACCACTTAAGCGTTCACGAAAACATTTATTTTTTTATCTTTATTAGATTAAAATTCTAGTCGTGTAAATAATTCATCGTATTTACTTATGTAAAACCTATTTTCTTCTTTTCAAATCGCCATGATTTGTACAGGTATACTTACACTTATTGTAAAAGGAACTGTTTTGAAATGATGTATATCTTGCAGTCATTGAGTTTCTTTTGTATGAGCATTTTTGTCAGATATTATTAAAGAGCTATTTTATATCTAACATAATGTTTCCTTTTGTTTTACCGTTATAAATTTTTGTATGTTTTCTTTTCTTATGTCTAGTACTTATAAAATCTGAAATATTTTATGCTATAAAATAAGATTTTGTATGGTATTATTTTATGCTTCCCAGTGAGTGGCACAGCGGATCGTCTGCGGACTTGCATTGTTATAAATCGGCTTTCTATACCCGTGGTGGGCAAAGCACAGATAGCCAGTTGTGTAACTTTGTTATCAACTCCAAACAAATTGTACTTATTTTCTTTCGAAAGGTTATATTATTTTAGTTTTCTATTATCTTGATGCCAGGTGGTATATGTTAAAACGTGTTTTATCTGTTTTATATCAAGTACAAAAAATTTGTGTGTCTGTTCCTTATTAAGTTACTTCTAACTCGTTTGGACCAATCTCAACAAAAGCTTATGGAATGATAGTTTATAACAAAGGGCATGTTGATGGGGGTTTAAAACCCTTTCCACCCCATTATTTAATATTTTTTGTTTTGTTTTTGCTCTTATGACGTGGCGCCATCTATGAATTTAGTTAACTTGCAAGAAAGATAAATCTTCATTGCTCGTATAAGAACGAGCTTCATATACTACAACAGAAACATTTTGACACAAATATCAGAGTTAACTCACATATTTTGTGTCTGTTTATGGTTTACGCCACAACAAGTTTACCAACTTTGGCTTAAGCAACATGTACACCTTTAACATCTTCCTTGTTCCAAACTACCATTCCATAATTTTTGTTTAAGTATTGGTCTAGCGACCTGGGAGTAGTTAGATAATGAACAATTAGACAAACATATAGACACACAGATTTTTGTGTTTACAACTTATTTATCATATGATTGATATAGTATTGCACATTCTTTACGTTCATTCAAAGGGAATTTTATGTCTTTTAACTATTGTTGAGTTTGATTTTCAATTCAAGGGGGTTTCTTGATTATCGTTGTTAAAGGAGCGTGTCGTGTGTATTATGTGTTTTTACATGGGTTAGCGAAGGTAATACACTTCTTGATCACGTTGCGAATCTAAAGTTAATCTAAAGTTAGTTTAATTACTGGCTTGAAGACATGTCCAAAACAAAGGAGAAGTGAAAAGTGGGGAATGCAGATATCTTCCCATTGTAACTCAGATATTTTTCAAAGTTTCAGTTTATTCTGAGTCTAAGCCGTTTTTGCATACCATGCGGTACAGAAAACCAATATTGTTGGTTGTTTTCTAGCTGATTTTCTTCTTTGTTATACTCTCGGAGATAATATCTCATCTGTCTGGGGTGGAATATAGCTGTAAAAGTACACTTTTTGTAAGAACTTTGACATGTGGTATGTCAAGGTTACGACCTTCATTATATTTCAGTGGCTCATATAATTTGGTATATAATATTATGATCTCTTACTTGGCTTTCTCTCAAGTTCAAGTCATGTGTTTGGTCAGTAAAGTTATTTTTGTTGTAAAGAGGAGTACTCTCCTAAAATTTAATAAATATATCTAACTAATTCTTGATAAACAATCTAATACGTTTTTAGAATAATTTCGAGAGAGAATATTTTAGTGAAGGTGCTGTCCTTTGCCCTATACACATGTTATTCTGCTTGTATTTTTAGGTTGAAATGAAGATTTTTCATCTTATATTTGTATACTTGCGTTCAGTCTCTTCCTTATTCAAAATGAATTTAGTAAAACTCATAGTGGCTTAATAACTTATTCTGCTAATCTTCCTGTTATAAAATAGGCCTGTCTAACACTTCTTGCAGAAACCACTTAACCTGAGCATACCACGTCTTTATGTCCACCTGGTTCAAGTAAACTGCAGTAAATATTGGCACATTTAGAGAATAATAAAATATAATAATGGTATATTATATGAAATTGGTACAAATGAAAGACTTTGTTAATCATCCAAATAATTCATCAACGTTCGAAACCTTAATGAATATCAAAATACATTCACTGAAATTAGAAACGAATTAAAATGATAGATGCCATTGAAATTACAGAATAAAAAAAAAACTCCACATAAAAATCATTGGAAAACACAGAAGCTGAACATTACATACATTATTGGAATTAACACACCGTTAAGTAATAAATATATTAACGTAATCACTAAAATACGGTTAGATTTCAATAATAATCGAACAAAAAAGACAAATTTTATTAAAGCCATGGTATTTTAATTGGTTTATAATATTTTAACGGGAACCATGTATTTATCTCACATGCAATACGAAAACTGTGATTGTTTCAGACCTTCTAAATAAAAGTTACGTTTTCAGTTTCTGATGTGAAAGACTTTATTCTTAAGGGAGTCGAATAATAACCTAGTTTCTCAGGAATTCTTACGAATAATCCTTGTAGTTGTGATAAATAAATTATTAACTCGTTTGTATACTATTCATTTCTGATGGGTTCATGTATCATATTTAATATTTGTAGGTCTGTGCTCGTTACTGTCAGCATTTGATATACAGTGAACTGACAACACACAATTGAGGGAAGTCACTATTGTTGTTGTTTTATATAAAATACACAAGGGATCCCAGCTGGAATCAAGGATTAATTGAAACACTGACTGTATATTTATTCACATCTGTATGTGTGTGTGTGGCTCTCATATTAACAGGGATTTTGTACGTAACAAAACTTTATAAATACAAGCAATTTGATGCACAGTAATTTGGGAAAATGTCCTTATAAAGCAGATGGGAGTGTGCTAACATTTGCACAGTATTTTATTTTCTTTTTATTTTGTCTTCTCTGAAATCAGACGCGATATTAAATAGAAATGGGGTATTTGTATTCCAATACAGTTTCGGGAGTATTGTACTTGTATTTGAATAGTTTGGTAGGGAAAATTAAAAGTATTCTTCGAATTCAATAGCATACAATTTGCATTCGCTGAATGATTGAATATTTTAATATTTAATGTTAACGTTTGTATTCGTGAAATTTCTATATTATCGTTACTATATTAATAGCATATTAATTTCTCTTTAAGTACAAGCTCGTTCCAACCGAAAACTTAATCGTTGAAACGAAGCTTGCATTGGAAGGGAAGATTTACCCTTTTTTGTACAGAAAACCACAGAATATTGTACGGCATTTGATAGATAACAATACTGGTTTTCTATTGATTATAAATAATATTGAACGTAACAGAACTATTGACAAATCATGAAAGAAATGGTGTGACAGGTGGATATGGCAAGAGGGACTTCATTTTCTGTTTGATGGCCATGTAACAAAATAAAATTGAAGGCTATGGAAATTATGCTTTGCCTGAGTGATAGTAATATTATAATGAGTAACTTACGTTTAACGTACTTCTTGGAAGGTTGACCAATGAATTAAAGAAGAGGAGATGTATAGATAGAAACTTCACATTTCTCACACTAGGAGAAATTCAGGATTATTTTAAAATATTGCTTTTTATAATTTAAGAACTTAAACTTATGTACCACTAAACTATGGATTATTATAGCAAAAACTAGTTTAACTAAATTTTGAATGTAACTTACTAAAACTATCAGGACAGGGAGACTAAAGGATGCCCGTTTTGAGAGGGTTAAATCATGTCAGTGCTCTCCAACCACTTTAAAATTTATTGTATTACATGGTTATTAATCCAATAAAGTCACCTGATAGAATCTGAGATGCCTACTGTTCAGTGGTACGTGCACTCCTAATGTTAGATCTCGTTACATCAAGGTAAAGTGTAAATACTACAAGTAGACTGACCACTGATATTTCAAGAAAACCACCTCTGACCTACTGACGCATTTGGAGGTAAGCCTTTTTATTATTATTACTATTGTTAATGTGAACTGTTATATTACATGAACATTGTACAACATAATATAGATAAAATAAATTTCTTAAGCGTGTTGAACTATATATTTTTATTTATTTAGTACTATGGTATAATTTTTATTATTATAAACCATATTATATAGTGAAACTAAATTTCTAATGTTTCAAACTAATTTCTTCATCTTTATTTATTATTATGTGTTTTATTATTTTTATTATAAACTGTGATACAGTTTTGTACTTCTAGTGTCGTCATGAAGCAGAGCTACAGAAGTCTATTTCTGGTTCTTCCACCCAGGTGCAGTAGTCTGTATAATAGCAGCGTACAGTACAGAGTAAACTAAATACAGGTATACATCACTAAGACATACTTTAATATTACTGCCGGCACATGCAACACTTCTCATTGGTGGAGTAAAAAGTTTTACAGATGGTATGTTCTTCCCAGTTGTAAGCATCTATCCACAATGTTAGTCGAGCAATTTCGATGAAATCCAACAAAAAGTCATTTTTCTACTCCAAATTGTATCTAACATTAATGTCATAGCTTTCTTGGAGTTGATGATTATTTTACACTTAAGTGGAAAATGCAGATCGTCAGTCATGACGGCATGTGAAGAAATAATAAATCTCTTTTAACACCAACAACAAAGTATCATATGTGACATCTAATAATAATCCGACATAATCAAGGCTTTCTGCTTGCTTGAACTTGAACCGCAAACACAACCTAATGTGAGAGATAGTGATAGGACATCTACAACTAATGGCTCACAAGATGAACTTTTAGGATGAATTTACATCAGTAGAACATTTATGCAAATTTCTTCCTGAACATGAACCTTACTTTACCCACATACTACAGCTTGTGGCTAAAAAGAGCATGAAAGAAGCTGGGCCACTAATGAAAGTAATTTCCAAAGGGCACAGCATGGCCGGGTGGTTAAGGCACTCGACTTGCAATTCGAGGGTCGCGGGTTCGAATCCCCATCACACCAAACATGCTCGCCCTTTCAGTCGTGGGGACGTTATAATGTGACGATCAATCTCACTATTTGTTGGTAAAAGAGTAGCCCAAGGGTTAGCGGTGAGTGGTGATGACTAGCTTCCTTCTTATCTCACACTGCTAAATTAAGGTTTGCTAGCGCTAATAGTCCTCGTGTTGTCGGTAATACCAACACGATGTGACTCACAAATTATATTGATTACGTCTTTGTTAAATATTCTTCAGGAGAAGTTTGACAATCTAGATACTGCTACAACGAAACTTACTTTTCACGATCAAACTGTGTTTCCATGACAATACCGACACCTTTGGAAGGGGCCACAGATTATACCAATTATGTAGTGCCAGGTTTTGTTGGCCTAATGAGTGACATCGACAGCATAAAGGCCAAATATAATTTCAGTCTTGTCTCTACATCCAAGAAACTTGTTCACATACGACTGACTCAGTATCACCAAGGAAGTGGATTCTGTTTAGTTATGGTGTTGGATCTCAGACTTAAACTGGACTGGTGTTTAACTAGACCAATATTCTGTGAATACAATCAAATTCTCCAGCAGCAAGAAGTCAAGAAAGTTTCTTCAACAAATAATCCTACAGCCATGGAGCCAAAAGAGGACTCTAAATCTAATCTCTCACAAAAGAAGTGAACTCCAGTTTCTTTGCTGTCTCCAAGAAACCAGCCACCTTATCTTCAGAGAATACAGATATCAACATCTGCCTCCATGGTCCTTGTACTCCTAAAGAAAATAACCATTTAGATTATTGGAAGATCCATTTTTTAAAAACCTTCCTGCAATATGTCAACTAATCAAACGCTGAGTGTTCCAGCATCCTCTGCTCCGTTTGTTTTGCGTCAGAGAAAAATTCTCAGATCTGATCTCTTCACTGACTACAAATTTGATAGACTACTGTTCATAAAGAACAGTGGACAGTTATAACATCTATAAGCCTCTTTTAAAAATATATTATTGTTCTAACCCTTTGTTGTTGATATATAAAAGTAATGAAACGTTATTATTTGTTCAAATTTTTTTCTTCGTAAAATAAAATTATAGAAATAGTATCTGTCTACTGTTTTATTATTTTTGTATATTACCCAATAAAGTATTCACGAATAGATTCCTCTATAAACCTATATTAATAACTAACATTTCTTTCTGTATTCGTTTTCGTATTCATAAAAATATGAAGTATTAGTATTCGATTACTGAACTCTGGTGTTCCTTATCTTGATTACAGTTTAGCATCAGAAAAGTAAACCACACAAAAACTGATCAAAATGTATTTTTAAAAAGTTAAAATTACACACGTATCTTTTCACTAATTAAGATTGTGTTTTGATACCGACGCCTAGGATAAGACGAGTGAAAGAGAACTGTCAAGATAGTAATTCAGTTTTTACAGAGAAAAACAGCTATTGGATGTTCAATCTTTAAAATTTTACGGCATAACCAATCACTGCTATTGATCGAACTGGAAGTCTGCTGTCGTCTGCAGCGTGTAGTATTTTCAAGAACAACAAAAACATTCCTGTGAAGTTGTTTGTGGTATGTCGTTTGTGTCAAGGACAGTAGTTTGGAAAGTCTACCTGGTGGCATTTCTAACAATAAACTACAATATCTATTAAATTATAGGAAGAAATAAAGCACGAGAGTTACGGATAACGATGCGACATACACCACGTGCAAGTGAAAAAAAAAGGCCATTATAGGAATTTCTACTAATATTTATGGTACATAAATACATATTTCCAAAATGTTTCATTCGGAATTCATCTTTGATTATAGCTTTAAATTTGGATGTGTGAAGTGATTTTTATTTTTAGACAGTTGCTGGTACTGAACTTTAAATATTATTCCTTAGAAGTCAGTTTGCCAATTATTATATTGTCATTAATTAATAAAATTTAAAAACATTTTATATTATTCCCTTTTCCCAAAAAAAGATATGCCGAAATTACAAAGAAAATATTTATAGGATTCAATCTGTTTATTTTTGTGTGAAAAAAATACATTACCAGTTATCCTTATTATCTATACAGTCAAGAACGAATTTATGATAACGCCATGTTGTTTTCAGCGTGTCACGTGTTAAATATCTTGATGTCGTCTTTTAGGTTGCTCGAGCTCGTTGTGCACTCCCTCTCGGGACACCAGAAGAGGGTGGCGAACATACCAAATATTAAGGTACTTTTTCAACCTGCCATTTTCACTTGGTTTCTCTCTTCTCTTCACTTCTTGCACTGACTACAGTGTCGCCATCTAGCTTCCCATTCTAGGACCTTCATATTATCGCATGCTTTGCACATGCACTACAACTCTCTGCTTTCTCCTAGGGTTGACATCTTCTTTTTACTCTAACTTCACACCTTTATTACAACCGCAGATTTCTCATATTGGAGCAAAGGGCATGGCAAATGTAAACTGTATAAAACTTGCATGAATAAACAGTTTCTCTTAGTGTATCCTTTGGCCCTTCACTTCCGACATTAAACATAGGAATTATTAATGTTAAATCCATTGTGTCTCAACAACAAGAAGATGGTAATCTCAATATTTTAAGTCCGCAATTGGTGGTAGCTGTCTTTTTAAGTTCACAAGTGTTATAAAGGAGTTATGCTGCATATGTTTCAGTCTTGCATCAGAGTATTCGTTTTAGAGTGTATCAACTTATTTCGTTCGCTATTTTTCAGAGAACTAGTTTTATTCTATTATCAACCTTAAAGCATTAAGGTCCAAAGCTGAGTAAATCGATTATTATTATTCTTTATTATTATTGATACTATCTAACTTCCTAAATAAAGTAGCCTGTGATTTTCGGTATTACTAAAGTTTAAGGAAATGTTTCAGACCCTACAACATTTTTTTCACTGTCTTTCACTTGACTTAATGAAACGAAAGAGAAATGTCGGAAAATTGTCAGATTTCATCTTATCCAGTTTCGGTAGACATCATATTTGTTTGTTATGAATTTCGCGCAAGTCTACTCGAGGGCTATCTGCGCTAGTCCTTAATTTAGAAGTGTAAGAATAGAGGGGAGGCAGCTAGTCATCACCACTCACCGCCAACGCTTGGACTACTCTTTTACCAACGAATAGTGGGATTGATCGTGACATTATAACGCCTCCACGGCTGAAAGGGCGAGCATGTTTGGTGCGATTGGTATTCGAACCCGCGACCTTCCGATTACGAGTGGAACGCCTTAACACGCTTGGCTATGTAGCCGGTAGATATTATCAATATAATTTTCAACTTTAACTTATTAAAGCGTTGAATTATTATTAATGTAATATGAGCAAAGATAATATTTCATTATTACGTTAAAAAACTGATTTGAAACTGCGTAAAAATGATTGGAAACAATCACTTTTATTTTAAAATTTATTTACTTTTCAAAAATACGCCAGCTATTTTGTGTACATTCAAACTCTCATATTGCAAGTGATATATTAAAACTAAGTGCTTTTTGTTTTATGACAAAAATTTCTTTTATAGAATGTGACTTTTTAAAAGCAACTACTATTTTCAAACTTTACTCATTTTGAAGTAAAATGCTTTATTTTTTATCAAAACGCCCTCTATGATTCATCTTAAAGTTCAAATGTTTGTAAGAAACAGGCTCACCTAAAATTCCTTAGATATATAATTTTAAATAAAATCCAAGATTTTTTTAACAAACCAACCATGTTTAATGCAATCCTTTCAATTATCACTAACAAGTGTTTTAATTTTAATCAACTTTTAATTAACTGTTTTAGTGTAATAATCGATGTTGGTTTCGGCGCTAAATTCAAATAACCTCCATAAACTCTTGTATGTGTTTGATAGACACGCTTCATTCACTGTTCTTATTTAGACCATTCTATGGGTGTACAGTTCTGAGAATAAATAAATGAATACATTGTTACGGAAAATATTAAGCCTAACAATATAAGTCCAACATTAATAACTAAGCCTAACCATAATATTATAGAGCCAAAAGAACAAAAATGAGGCCGGGCATGGCCAGGTGGGTTAAGACGTTCGACCACTAATGTGAAGGTCGCACCAAAGTTGTTTGCCCTTTCAGCCGTGGGGGCGTTGTAATGTGACGGTCAATCCCACTATTCGTTGGTGAAAGAGTAGCTCAAAAGTTAGCGGTGGGTGGTGATGACTAGGTGCCTTCCCTCTAGTCTTACACTATTAAATTAGGGACGGCTAGTGCAGATAGATCTCGAGTAGCTTTGCGCGAAATTAAAAACAAAACAAGAAAAATGACCTAAACTTATGAACCTCAAATGAAATGTATAATTTTAAGCTAATACTAAAAACATTGTATCTGTGACATCTTAAATTCAAGATTTGAAAACGTACATACTGTTGTTCTCAGCTCCATTTGTAACAAATCTTTGTAATATAAGAGTGAGAGAAAATATAAAACAAAAACTTGCGACGACCTAAATTAAAAATAAAGTAACTGAATGAATACCTAAAAATGTTCAATTTTAATTTCAAGTCTTATCAATTTCCTACAACTCGTTTTTTTTTTCCCAGTGGTTTGTTATAAATATATATTTTGAATAATGTTTAATTTCAATTTTTGAAGGTTACCGAAACGTAGAAAAATGCTTTTATCACTATTTACAGGCATATGTTCCAAAATCCCTAATAAATGATTGTTTTTAAGTTTTATTATTCAGTATCTCTGATACATTGCTAAGCCCAGCATGGCCAAGCGCGTTAAGGCGTTCGACTCCTAATCTGAGGGTCGCGTGATCAAATCTCCGTCGCACCAAACATGCTCGTCCTTTCAGCCGTGGGGGCGTTATAATATGACGGTCAATCCCACTATTCGATGATAAAAGAGTAGCCCAAGAGTTGGCGGTGGGTGGTGATGACTAACTGCCTTCCCTCTAGTCTTACACTGCTAAATTATGGACGGCTAGCGCAGATAGCCCTCGTGTAGCTTTGCGCGAAATTCAAAAACAAACAAACAAACTGATACATTGCTGCGGAAATGTGGATGAAACGCTCATAATAACAAATAGGAAAGTCTTGCATTCTAGAAAACATTTTATGCTATACTTGTGGGTACGACCTGATGGATAGAACAGCCGACGTACAATCTGAAAGCCGAGGGATCGAATCTAGTTACTGAAAATACTTGACCATTCTTTCGTAGGGACATTATAATATAACAGTTAATCACATTATTCATTGGTAAAGAAAGGTACAAGGGTTGGCTGTGGGTGGAGTGGTATAACAGCCTTTCCTGTAATTTACCACTCTAAAATTAGGAACGGCTAGCGCAGACAGTCATCGCGTAACTCTTTACGAAATCCAGGAAACAAAAGTGTTCCTTATGAGGGAGGCCTAGCACGATCCTGGTGGTTAGAGTGCTCGACTCGCAATCTGTGGGTCGCAGGTTCGAATCCTCGTCACCGAATATGGTCGCCCTTTCAGCGTTATAATTTACAGTTAATTCCACTATGCGTTATTAAAAGAGTATCCAAAGAGCTAACGGCGGGTGGTGGTAAGTATCTGTCTTCGCTCTAATCTTTTACTGCTAAATTAGGGACATCTAGTGCAGGTAGCTTTGTGCGTAATTAAAAAAACAAGTAGATTCTTCTATGATAGTATTTTTATCTCTCTGTCTCCCTCTACCACAACTAATAAATTGTATGAGACTTTTAGATGTGGTTTGGGCTTAAGTACCTTTATTTGGTTCTAATTATTTTGGAGTTCAGTTTCACAAACTCTAAGTCATTTCTTAGTTGAAACTTGAAAATAGAGGTTACGTTTGATAAAGGACTCCCCACTCTTGTATGAACACTGCTTCTTTCTTTATATAGAATACATTTTAACTTTTAGTTGATTGTATCTTGTTTTATTTGTATGTTAAATTTATAAACGAAATTTGCAAACTGAGTATTATTTGTAGGAGGGTTTCAAATCTAATACTAATAGTTTATATTAATAAGCGTTTGACTTACGAACAATAATATTTTTCACACACACACACACAAATACATCTTGAATAATTAAATTCTGTTCGAATAAGTTGATGATAGCTTGTGTAACAACAAAATTATAATAACTTCTAAATAATTAACTACATTCGTGGACTAGACGTTGCTTACTGGTTAATGTACTTCCATAAAAATCCGAGATTTCAGGCCGCAATCAGTTGCCACAAATATCCTAGTATTTGATCAGACAAGAATAACCCAAGAGTTGACGGTGGTGCTCAGTAGCTATCCTTCCTTGTCTCTATCAGTTCAAACTCATGAAGGACTAGTGCAGAAAGTCCTTGTGTAGCTGTGAAACAAGGATGAAGTTGCCGCAACTGTGAACTTATACTTATGTTGACCTCTGAACCTTGGCCTTTGGAAAGTAGATATTATTAGTACGTTTGGATAAAATCTTTTGTTGTTGTTTTTTCAAGATGAAAATTTTTTTTTAAAATCTTTTTTCGAACAGTTGAAAATAGGTAATAAATAGTTTATCGGCTTATGTTAATCAGTGATATTGAATTTTGCCAATAACCTTGACTTCAATCCGTGTCTTTAACATTGGTTTGGAAATTCGTCTTATCCTTATTAAACAACGTCTGTTGTGGTATTAATTAACTACACTGTTCATTCAGATTTAACAACTATACGAAAAACCTCAACGTATTATCAACTTTATCATTGATAATGGTGGATTGCTCTGTGTCAGTAATTCCATTTCTTTTAGAATATGGCTCGGAGGATATCCATCGGCGCTTCAAGTTGTTCCAATATCATTGTATATTGAAAAGTGTATCAGATGGAAGTATCAAGCTGAACTGATAGATTGGACTCATTTTCGTATTTTCTTTTTTTAGCTGTCAGATCATATCCTTTCAGTTTTACACCATGATTATCAGGTAGTAACTAATTTACATTGAATTACTACCATCCACGTTTTTCTCACGTTTGTAGTTACGCTAATTGTTTTCCCGAAAATTTAGTCATTGAGACATAGGCCGAGAGCTTCCCTAAGTTTTAAGTTTTTGATTTGCTGGTCAGGAATGATTTAACAAGTAATGGGAGGGGACATAACTATATTCTTTACACACTGGTCTGAAAACAGATCATAAGTCTGAATGTTATATGTTGTAAATGTTTAGAAAGAGTGATTATTATTCATTTTGTTTGACAAACAAACTGCTTCACTCATAATACCTAACATGCCTTTCAGAGGCGAAGGACAATGGCAGAGAAGTTAAAAACACTTGAAAGGTTTATTTAAAGGTTGTGACAGCATAACAGATAATGTAGTTGTTTCACTTTAATTGGTTAGTTGGTTGTGTTAGAGCAACGCCATATTAGACTATCTGCTCTGTCAACCGCGAGGAATTGGAGTCTGTATTTTAGAGTTGTAAGTCTGTGGTTACTGCTGTCTCACTTTCTTACGTTTGTCATGTTTCATGCGTAAATGAAACCATTTCATTCATTACCAGTGCCACAAGTATCTGTTTTTCTTTCCTGGAGCCTAAAAGCAGCCTCTTCCTCTCCACCAACAAATATGGGTGTGTGGTTCCTTAAAGATTGGCAATGAGTAGGTTACCCAACTAACAGTTTAAGGCTCATAACTGTCAATATTGTGTTGACGCATACTATAATAGTGTTACATTTGAAGTTTCAGTCTATGGAAGGATTCCACTCGCTCTCTAACAACTACAACCCACAATATAGCCTTGAAATAACTAAGAAAGGTAAAATAAAACTAAAAGTAATCTATTCATATCTCTCTTTCATACCTTCTTCCTACAAAATGCCCATCATGAGAATCTCTTCCTTAGCTCCTTCTGCAGGAACCACTTAACATTATCATGTAAGATAAACATTATTTAATTCAGACCAAAGTTTTGTTGAATGTTTTGGTTAGACCTTTGCATATGTTTTGTTAACATTGATTATATATACAATTGAATGCATATCTTGTATAATAAGTCAAGGGATGTTAAACGTGTTTAGAGAAAGAGAGTTCTGGCTAATTAATTAACAACGAGGAGTCGACCATAAGATTGTGGGCTTCAAATATCAGCTGATTAATTAAAATATGCTGTTAGAGAAACATTTGAAGACTTTGTATATTTTTTTACTTGGCAATAAGTGGAATTGAATAGCCAGATGAGAAAGGAAGATTTTATCGAGCAGATATCGAACACTTTTCATAGGGAAATTGGACCCTTCCTGCAATAAGAAACATGTAACGACATTAAATTCAACTGAGTTGAGCGAAATCTATGTAAGCATTACGAATAAGGGGTTTGTGTACGATCATAGGAAAAACAATGAAATCCGTTTCGGTATGAAACGAAAGGAAATATTACTGAAGATCCAAATGTCTGTTTTCACTGTTTTCATTCATGTCTGTTCCAACCAAACCAGGAATTTTTCAAGATAATCACCTAATTCGTTGTAACATTAACTTATTTTTAGCTAGCTTGTGGTTAATGGTTTTATTTTTCAAGACAATCACCTAATTCTTTCTAACATTAACTTATATTTTAGCTGGCTTGTGGTTAATGGTTTTATTTTTCAAGACAATCACCTAATTCTTTGTAACATTAACTTATTTTTTAGCTGGCTTGTGGTTAATGGTTTTATTTTTCAAGATAATCACCTAATTCTTTGTAACATTAACTTATTTTTAGCTGGCTTGTGGTTAATGGTTTTATTTTTCAAGATAAGCACCTAATTCTTTGTAACATTTAACTTATTTTTTAGCTGGCTTGTGGTTAATGGTTTTATTTTTTAAAATAATCACCTAATTCTTTTTAACATTAACTTATTTTTCTGCTGGCTTGTGGTTAATGGTTTTATTTTTCAAGATAAGCACCTAATTCTTTGTAACATTTAACTTATTTTTAGCTGGCTTGTGGTTAATGGTTTTATTTTTTAAAATAATCACCTAATTCTTTTTAACATTAACTTATTTTTCTGCTGGCTTGTGGTTAATGGTTTTATTTTTCAAGATAAGCACCTAATTCTTTGTAACATTTAACTTATTTTTTAGCTGGCTTGTGGTTAATGGTTTTATTTTTCAAAATAATCAAAATAGAAAACGCATAGAAGTAGACTTACAGCTCCTTTTGTCTTTCTATTACAGTAAAAGTATTATAAAACATATCCAGTGTTCAACAGGATAGGGAAACTGATACGTTTTGTAAATCAACGATCAGCAAGATAAAAAAAACTGGAACGAAAATGACTTAAGTTACTGAAGTATGGAATTCGACTGTGTTATTTTAGTTGTTGTTGAATTCTATCAAAACATACAAATAGCAATAGTATTTTACTCTAAGGTTGTAACGAAAGAGAAATTCCACATAGTATCTTGAACCTCAAGCAAAATAAAATAAAACATTTCACTCAAAGATTAATAAAAGGTTATGAAACTGAGAGAAAAGTTTTTATTAAGTAATACTATCTAAAACATTTTGTAATAAATTGTTTCTTTGAATATTACAGATGATTGTAATAAGTTTATAAAGTGACATCTTTTTTTTTTTGAAATTCTGAACATTTCTGCAGGAGCTTCAAGAATTTATTGCTCAGGATTTTTGCTGTATTAAAGGTTTTCAAATAAGCATTGAAATGAAGACAATTAATAAATGGGATATGGGAAGCTTCGAGAGCTCAGACACCTATGAAAGCTGTAATGCTCAACCCTTTGATTGCAAGACAAACCTTACTGTTGAAGACCCCACTCTCGCACGAAGCAACTTGTATGTAAATCCTCTTGAATACCCCTCGCAGATAGGGTCAGCCCCTGTGACTCGAAAGTCACCGAAAGTTCCAGATCAACCTCCGGGATCTCACACCCCTGTCGCCTTCACCCAAAGCAACTCGTCTGAAGATAGTGGAAGCTACGACGAATCTTCAGGAAGGACGATTATTGAACAGCCCCAAAACGGCACACAAAATGCCTTCAGTGCCATATCACCTATAAAGAAGCCACGTTTCCTGCAAGGTCTGAAATCTAGAACTCGTTTTGATGAAATGGATTCTCCACAACGAAGTTTCCAGTCCTCCACGGACTCGCTTCTTTCAGCTGGTAACAGACCAAAAGTTGGCATCAAAGCACCTTTATCTTCCCGAGGTAAGGTAATATAAACAAGGCCAAATGTTCAGGTTATGCAACAGATTTTATATCAGGACTACTACCGTTTTTATGTTAAACACACCAGAACAACTTGACGCTATCTGTTGTCATGCTTGTGTCATGTTTTTAGCATAGTAGCGAATTTCAAGTATTGTGGAGCTGAATAAAATGAAAACACTTAAAAATTCATAAAGTTAAACATGTTTTAACCAGTAGAAAGCAATTGTACTTGAAAGTTTGGAAAAATCGATGTACGTTTTTTAACTTTAAAGTTCGTGGGTTTTAATGACGCTATACATCACCAACACTAGATCTATCTAGTGGAACTTATGAACTATCATTCTCACGAACTCCAGATAATGGTGTAGTTTGGATTGAAAACAAATTTTGATTTATTTTTTCAATGGCACGAACCTTCGCACTGCTATTTATATTGTAATTCTATAAGTTTATATATCATTTCCGTTTCTGTTATATTTAACTTCTGTTATAACAAAAACTGATGTAAGTATTTAAAATATGCAAGCTTTACATTGTTGTTGAAAACGCCTCCATATTTCAGTGCCGATGTCTTTTGTTTTTTTTGGTATATAACATAATTATAGATCATAAATGAAACCAAATAAACTAACATCATCCGGTCTTAAGACATATACCTGATTTTACTTTCAATATTATGGTGTCATAAGCTATACGCATGTTTCACGTGACCTTTTGAAAAACGTAAGGCTGTTTGGATGCATTTTGCACATGTCCAGAAAGACTACATCAGCATTTTCTCTTCAGATTTGACCATTTGCTGAATTTTCTGTTTTGTGATTAGGGGTGTATATGTGTGTTAATGTTACCCTCTGGTAAAGGTAAGAGATAAAAGTACAAACTCCAAAAATGATTTAAACGTCGGAAAGCGGATAAATAGTATTTCCTTTCGGTGGTTCCAAGTGCTGGTTATTGACACCATTAAGCCTGAGAAAGGACAATATATGCCACTTAATAACTGCATTTCGCATAACATAGCCATAGGAACTGTGAAACAATGTGTATTGTACCTAAGGACTGCCAAACAATATGTATTTTACGTAAGGACCGATTTCGTGATTGAGTCTAAACTAAATTTGGGAAGACCTATTTCAATCTCATAGTGGACGCATTGGGTCATTTGAACTTTTTTTTTTTTTTAAATCAGATCGCCAGAACTGGCAGTATTACCAACTTGTGTCTTTAGAGCCAGAAATAAATAAAGTAATTAGTACAACACTGATAAATATGAGTGTTTCAGTGTGGTAAGGGTAAGCTTGGATAGGTATAAAGATTTTATTATAATGGATATAGTGATTTTATTACAATAGGTATAAAGATTTTATTATAATGGATATAGTGATTTTATTACAATAGGTATAAAGATTTTATTATAATGGATATAGTGATTTTATTACAATAGGTATAAAGATTTTATTATAATGGATATAGTGATTTTATTACAATAGGTATAAAGATTTTATTATAATGGATATAGTGATTTTATTACAATAGGTATAAAGATTTTATTATAATAGATATAGTGATTTTATTATAATAGGTATAAAGATTTTATTATAATGGATATAGTGATTTTATTACAATAGGTATAAAGATTTTATTATAATGTATATAGTGATTTTATTACAATAGGTATAAAGATTTTATTATAATGGATATAGTGATTTTATTACAATAGGTATAAAGATTTTATTATAATGGATATAGTGATTTTATTACAATAGGTATAAAGATTTTATTATAATGGATATAGTGATTTTATTACAATAGATATAGTGATTTTATTACAATAGATATAGTGATTTTATTACAATAGTGATTTTATTACAATAACAAATTACATATTTTACTCTTCCACAACCCACTGATGAAATTTTTGGACTCATATGCATCTAATGCATGAAAATTTCCTATAACATAATATGGCCCGGCATGGCCAAGTGCGTTAAGGCGTTCGACTCGTAATCCAAGGGTCGCGGGTTCGAATCCCGGTCGCACCAAACATGCTCGCCTTCCCAGCCATGGAAGCGTTCTAATGTAACGGTCAATCCCACTATTCCTTGGTAAAAAAGTAGCCCAAGAGTTAGCGGTGGGTGGTGATGACTAGCTGCCTTCCCTCTAGTCTTACACTGTTAAATTAGGGACGGCTAGCGCAGATAGCCCTCGAGTAGCTTTGCGCGAAATTCAAAACACAATTCAAACTGAGCCTCGAAAGATGAAAATAAGAAAAGGGAAAAATTGAAAATAAAAACTTTTTGGGGTTGAACGAGACATAATGCATCCACTGTTGAAAGGGTGAGCATGTTTGGAATGATGGGGATTCGATCCCGTGACCCTAAGATTGCAAGTACAATGCCCTAAACACCTGTCTAGGCCGAGCCAAGAGTGCGAGGAAAAATCCACTACTCAGCCAGAAAATATTAGCACAAGAGTTGGCAGTGGTTGCTGCTAAGTAGTTATCTTCCCTCTGTCATATCATTTTAAATTTATATGACGGCTATGCGCGCATGGTTATTGTGTAACTTTACGCAAAAGTTCTAAAACAAACAAAGTATATATGACGTTTTCAACTAAATTGGTCCAATCACACTCTAACTACGTCTCTATTGAATTTAAGGCTGAACGTCTTTCACATTAGTTGACCAGACTAATGTATTGACTGTATTCCTTTAATGAATATTGCTCTTGAATCATCTCTGGTGGGAGAGCGACAAGTCTATGAACCTACAACACTGATATCCAGGGTTAGATTTCCCGGAGTAAATAGAGCAGATAGCCTTTAACAAACTAACTATATATGCATCTCTTATTTCTGCTGTGTCATTGGTTGAAAAATAAATTTAGTATCAAACACTGCTCATTAATAGTTGAGTACTTTATACCAAAATGTGAAACATTTCCCAATTTTTCAATCGTATTTTTGCTATAGAAATTCTGACAACTGAGAAGTTTTATTTTTCAATATATTTTGTTGTTCAACGATAATCACTTGAAACGCTGATGTCAGTTTTGTGTCTAATTACATACACAACTTTGAAATAAACTTTCGTATATATCGCATGAACTTCTTTCTATTTTTCATGTCCAGGTCAAGCATAACATACCGATATTTCTCAGCCTTCTCGTGTTTTACAGATCCAATCTATCGATCTGGCTTCTCCACTTACTCCAGTTACTCCTAAGGCTTCCCAAGAGGGTCTGATCTCAAAAAGAAATGTTATGACACTCGTCTGTGGTACCAGAGGGGGTACTGGGACTAGTAACGTAAAATACAATGACAATTTATGTTTAGCGACCCTAAAAATCTCGTCCACGATCACGTTTTACCCTTTCACTTTCTTTCTATCTCTAAACCTTTGGTTCACAAACAAATTCACACGGAACACGAATCGATATAAAAGGCCGATCTCTGTCCGCTGTCTGTTAAATCTTTACAAGAGTGGTAATTTTTCCACACGTATCCATAAGAAAAATCATTATAGCTGCAGATTATTTGTATTTCGCACTTTTACACTTTAGAATTGTTTTACAGAACGTCTATAATTATTTGTAGTAAATAACGTATCTGTTTTTATCGGTTTTCCAATTTATTCAGCGAGGTCCTTTGGGAGAAGTTATTTCTTCGGAAATAAGGACATCAACTCAGTCTCTCGAAACAATCAATCAAGCCCGGAGGTAATTAAGAAAAAGTCCATCTTGAAGAAAGGAGACAGCGTCCATAAAGAAGAAATGGAAAAACTGCTAGCCGAACCAACACAAAGGATATCTATACAAAACTCTGAAGAAGAGAACAATGAGGAAACTTTTACTCATATTCAATGTGGCTCCTTGGTGAAACATTCTCTGAAGGCAATTGGTCCAAAAACAGGAACTAAACCTCACGCTCAACCAATCAAGTTTCTGGGTGTTCTTGAAGACAACAAATTATTGTTGAACAAAGGTTCTCTTAGTCCAATTGAAACTGTTCCTCGTCTTATAAGTCCCACACCCCAGCATAGGAGAAATCTATCTGAAGATAACTGTCACTTTCCTGTTGGAAATTTAAACCGAACACTGGTCAGACAATCCCACGTGAGTGACTCTAACAGTAGTAATATAGCAGAACCCCATGTGGTGGCCGAAAATGTGCTGTCACTGTCCAGTAACACTTCTGTACAATCTACACCAAATACTACTGAAATGTACTGTAGCAATACTTTGTGTATATATTCTTACAATCCCTTGGGACAATCTTCACCTCCACCTACTGTATGCATATGTGGCCACCAGGTGGCTCCTTTGGCCTCATCTCCACCTATTGTAGACATGAATCGTGACCAGCTTGGATTTATGACAGATCCCCCAGATGGTTCTTCTACGTCCTTCAAATTACTTGATTTGTCTTTAGAAGAAAGAGAGGTCGTGGGAAGTGAAGGGTATCAGAAAACAACGCTTTCTAAAGAGTACGCAGTTTACTCGTAACATTTTAGGTAAGACTATTTTTCAAGCAAACTGACATTAAAATATTTTAGTAAAGTACGATAATATTATGATGATTTTCTCTTATAAATCTTGAAAATCATCTAGCAATTCCTGTCCTTCCTGTTCATACCTTAAAAGAAGTACCATATGATACTACCATTTTTGTTTTCGTTTACTCGTGATTTTACAAGCGTTGTAAAGATGTGTAATGAAGTGAAAATTTGCAACGTAAAATAAAATATGAAAGAGTTCAGGAAGCGTAATTTAAACGTATTCGTTACGGTTGAATATCATAAATAAAAATCCAACGTAAACAATTGCGCAATTTATTACAAGTTTAAAAATATAAAGTATAGTAAATAACTTATGCATGAAATTAAAAGAAACGCGGGCCCAGCATGGCCAAGTGGTTGAGGCACTTGACTCGTAATCCGAGGGTTGCGGGTTCGAATTCCCGTCACACCAAAGTACATATATCTTATATTAGTGAGTAGAGTATACTATTGACCAGTGTAGCACTGTTAACATCTCCATATGGACACTGTACATATCTGAATCAACGCATCTACATGTTAACTTGACAACTCCTGTCGTTTCTTAGACAGAGAGAAAAAATAGTAAACAGGAAATGATTTTAATGTGCTGTTTTTTCTCCCACAAATTCATTTGATTTACAGTTGTTCCTTAATTTGATAGTTGACTAAAATTACTTCTAGTTTAAAATAAGTTAGATACAGCTGTCATTCCATAGTTCTTTCTATATGTCGGTAATTTTTATATGAATGAACTTCAGTATAAAGTATGGTTATATTTTATAAAAGCCATTTGTGTTCCTCCGTATTGTGATTTATTCGTAACTGTTCTACACAGGAAGGCTTGAGACGAACGTTTTTATGTACTATACACTAAAACGAACGAATAGGAGCAACATAGCCCTAAATCACTTAGGAGAATCGGGATATCGTTAATGATTACAGACGATTTGACCTGAAAAATAGTGTTGTTCTTGTTTTCATACTTCTTGACATAATTTTAGTCCAGTGTACTTAGTTTCCTCTGAGATCTTGATAGTAGAGAATTTTGTGATTTTAAAGTGTCTCACTGAGGTTGTTTCGTAGGATTTTAATTATGTCACTTGAAGGACACTTAATTATGTCACTTGAAGGACACTTCGATACCAGGTTTTGCTCGAACCCAGTCATATCACAAAAACTTCACTTTTGTGAGATTTCTGAAAACCTTTGGATGGGTTTATTAGCATTTAAAATAAATGCTGACGTTTTTGTAGGAGCTGCGATAAATCGATATATATATATCATAATATATATATTAACTACGGAGTTTTATATATCTATATATCGCTATCGCGATGGGTCAAAAGCCATGTCAACGCGTTTTAGGGCTTGCATTCAAAATATTATTGAGGTACTATTTGATTAATTTGTGTCAGTATTTGGTATCAAATGTATATTACAATTCATATTTAGTATTGTATATTAGGTAATTTCTTAATTTAAGAGTAAATATTGAAAGAACACGCTTAAATATCGATTTTTGTGTGTCACGGGATATGTTGAATGTAGTATAGATTCACATTGAATGTTTTGTGATGTCAAAACAATAAGTCTGTTGTTTCATAGCAAGTAGTGTTACGTATTATAATTTATTTTGGACGAGTCTCCGATTTATTATGTTACCTATGTTAACGTATTACTATTTCAAATAATTAGAAATTTTAATATTAATTTAGAATTCAATTAAATATTAACACGTATTAAATTTATGGTATTTGCCAACGAGACTAATACACACAGTTTCCTTTTTTTAACACAAATATATTTTAATAAACAAAAGAAAACAGTTTATAATAACGGCTACTACCAGTAGTTATCGTAGATGATGGTTTATATACAGTAGTTTTACAAACTTACAAACAATTGTGATTTTTCTATCCGGTCTAGAACTGAATAGTTCATCGATGATCCAAGGCCACTACGAGCAGATTAATTCTGAGCTGATATTGGCACACTTCGCTTCAGCTGGCTAGCTTGGTTGGTCTCACACTGGTTATACGTAAGCTTACTTCTTCTGGCGAGGATATTTAATCTTTTTCGTAAAAACAATAATGTCCGAAGTTAATTCACTGAAGTTCAACGGTTTTTAATGTTCGAAATCTATAATCGTTCCTAGTCAAATTCTGTAGTTTCCCTATTAACAGGCGTTAATCACGATTATAGCTTCTGAGGCCTACAGTACACTGACTATAGCTGTCCAATAATAATCTTCTAGTACTATCTCTCGGCTTTTTACGAATCACGCAAGTCTCTCGAAGTTTCAACAATGTTCTAGCGCATTTTCATAAAACAAATGCTGTTGATTTCTGCTCTCAAAAATATTCTACAGATTTCGAGAATAGGCAGGACTTGCGCAATACACAGTCAAGAATATACGTCGTATGTAAAAATAAAAAATACACTGAAATAAGCGTAGGTATTAAATTAAACATATAAAGGTAAATCAATTAGAGTAGGAATTCAGACTACTAATATTGAAAAAGCTAGAATATAAAATAACAACCTACTATCTTTTCTATTTGTTGAGATATGGCTTATACACACTTACTTCAATATATGACATGCAAATAACTAATCAAAAGCTCAGAATGTCCCCCAATTCGCTTTCCCAGCCATTTTAAAATGTTAGGAAGCCACCTCGTTTTTGTAACCAAAATTTCACTCAGGTAGTTTTCGTCTTTAGTCTGCTCAAAATTTCTTATTTGAAAAATCAAATACAGATTAGTTACTAAGCTTTGAATTGTAAGATATCAATACAGTTATGTATTATTTTTGGTTATTTAGAATGCATATATAAAGCGTAAAAAATTATTTCGATTTACATCCTCCACGTCTGAAATTGAAAAGGCTTAGCCACCTACAGCAAACAGTAAAGTTCGTCGAAATTTAAAGATATAATTATTTGCTGTACTTATTTATTTACTGTTCTAAATTTTTTTTTAAAATTAAGATTTTATTTGTAAATAATAATAATAATGCGTATACATATAAAATGTATAATTATTCAAATGTAACTGTATTTTACCAAATACTAATCCATTAAAGCACAGCCAAGATATAGGTCACTTTAATCAGTGATGTCGAGAAAACCCACTTCTAGAGAAAAATATTTATGTAAAAACGGCTCGTTTTGGCTGAGAAAATTTTTTATGTAGAGGAGCAAACAACCTTTCGACCTTCTTCGGTCATCGTCACAAAGAAAGAAAGAGGTAATAAATAATAATAATAAAATAAATAATATAAAATTAAATATTCAAACATCTAAGCCCGCCCTCTACATTCCGACATTCAATTACACAACCCCTCTCAAACACGTGGTTAGTTTCCGATCAAAGAAGGTCGAAACGTTGTTCGCTCCTCCACGTAAAAAAATTTTCTCTACCCAAACGAGCCGTTTTTACATAAATATAGGTCACTTTGTAAAGAGTAAAGGTCAGTTTTATATTATTGTATAAGGTAACATAAGTGCACGTGCGTCGCGTCAGCGCAACTTCTATAATGTTAGCAAGGCATGACTAGATCAGTAAAATAAATATAATAAATACATATAAATATACAGTGTTATGAAATTTCGGCTAAATTTAGACTAAATATTTGTGTTATAATCTGTAGTCATCCTAGAAAGAAAAATACAAAATTTATATTTATTTCCTAATTGTTTTTATGGTGGTTACGAGGCCAGTCAAGATTACAGACTCCATATAGTTAGGACACAGATATTCACAGGAAAATATAAAAGCTCACTGAAAACAAACGCTTGAAATGTAGTTAGGAGGTTTTAAGGGTTTGCGATTTTGGGGATAAAGAACAGTTTTTAATCATAACAAGAAAATCACATCACACTCAGGCTAGTAAAGAAACAGACTCGATGTTTTCACAAACAAATCTTTAGTAAAGGTACTAGAAGTCTACCAAATTTTTTGAAGGTACTTATAGTCAAAGACTTTTAAAAGGTCACCATGGACGTATCCACGAAGCCGAAGTAATTTGAATAAGTCTTGTCAGAATTATACTTCACGTGTTTTTTACTGCCTGAATCGGATTGGTTCTGTGTTCTCATAATAAATTCATTCTCGTGTATGCTCCAGTGCTCACACGAGCTCACATTGTTAATATTTGAAAACAACAACAACAGTAGAAGTAAGAAGAGTTATCTAGTTATATCACTTTCCGACTGTTGATGCACAAACACAAACTAATGTTTGGACAACAGTTACTGACCTCTACGCTTTAAGGGTCAATTCATCAAGTAGCAGCTAACTTATACCATTTACAATCTTATTCGGACACGTGAACTTTTAACGACGGTTCGTGTTGCAATAACTGATAAATGTATTTATAAAACTATGCATTTTTAACTACTGTTGATTTTGTCATAACTCACAGGCCCGGCAATGTCAGATGGTTAGGGCACTTGACTCATCCTTTCAACCATGGGAGCGTTATAAGGGTGGTCAATTCCACTATTCGTTAATAAAAGAGTAGCCCAAGAGTAGGTAGTGGGTGGTAATGACTAGCTGCCTTTCCTGACTAAATTAGGGACGGTTATCGCAGGTAGCCTTCGTATAGTTCTGTGCGAAATTCCGAGAAGCAGAAACCTATAGAAAAATAAATTAAAACAAAACTTTATCCAAACGTGGGTGTTTCAAGAGAAACTAAATACGGGGTAGATGTGGTGATTAAAACAAATAATAATCACATTATTTAATAAACTACTTTCTCAACCTGAATTGTGTTTTGAAATGTCATAGACTTGTGAAAAGTTTTCTTTATACTTAACATAAATATGAAATCAACATTACATATCCAAATTTAAAAACACACTTAACCCAATTATAATCAACATTAATATCCAAGTTTAAAAAAAAATCGTACAATTATAATCAACATTAAACACGCAAGTTAAAAACTCATGCTCACAATTATAATCAACATCACATATATAAATTAAAAATCATACAATTGTAATCAGTATTAAATATGCAAATTAAAAAAAAATCATACTTAACGCAGTTACAATCAACATCATTCCTTACAACTGCGGGCCCAACATGGCCAGGTGGTTAAGGCACTCGACTCGTAATCCGAGGGTCACGGGTTTGAATCCCCGTCATACCAAACATGCTCGTCCTCTCAGCTGTGGGAGCGTTATGATGTGAAAAGGTCAATCCCACTATTTGTTGGTGAAATAGTAGCCCAAGAGTTGGCGGAGGGTGGTGATGACTAGCTGCCATCCTTCTAGTCTTACACTGCTAAATTAGGGACGGCTAACGCAGATAGCCCTCGTACAGCTTTGCGCGAAATTCAGAACAAACCGAATAACCGCTCTGACATAAAGCAAAAACTAAATTAAGTTTAAACAATAAAAAGTACATCGCAAGTAACTTTCTTATTAGAAGAATAATTAAACGTTAGTACAAATAAAAACAAATTTTGCTATGTCTTTAAGTGAAATGAATCGTCACCAAAGTTCACGAGTTAATGGAGATAACCACTCATTCGTAACCTCGGGAAAATATTTCAATGAAAATGAATTTAATTATCCATTTAGAAGAACTTTAGTATAAAATTAAATTTTTAGTTGTGATGTACACCTTCTACTTGGTTTCCCACCGGATAATGTCTTCCATTTGAAAGAATCACACCACGAACACTGACGTCTGTTTGCAGAAGTTAATCAGATCATTGTGTTTGAAAAGATGACGTGACCACACCACGAACACTGACATCTGTTTGCAGAAATTAATCAGATCATTGTGTTTGAAAAGATGGCGTGACCACACCACGAACACTGACGTCTGTTTGCAGAAGTTAATCAGATCATTGTGTTTGAAAAGATGGCGTGACCACACCACGAACACTGACGTCTGTTTGCAGAAGTTGACCACACCACAAACACTTACGTCTGTTTGCAGAAGTTAATCAAATCATTGTGTTTGAAAAGATGGCGTGACCACACCACGAACACTTACGTATGTTTGCAGAAGTTAATCAGATCATTGTGCTTGAAAAGATGACGTGACCACACTACGAACACTAACGTCTGGTTGCAGAAGTTAACTGGATTGTTATTTGAATCTTAGATTATTGATAATGACTCTTGTTGCTCTTTCTCAGCATCCTTGAATGTGGTCATTCTACAAAAATACAGCAGTTTTGACTGGTCAAATGAAAATTTTCATGGCTTGAACACCGTTTCTCTTTTTATGTGTTGAAGGTGACTCACCATTACACTGGAATGACAACATAAGAAACCTTGATTGGATATTTGAGAATAAATACACACTGGGCTATCTGCTGTGTCCAGGAATCGGACTCCTGATGTTAGCGTTGTAAATACTTAAACTTACTGCTCTTCCATCCGGGGACCATAACAAAAGAAAAAAAAATGTTTCAGTAGATAATACTAAAGTCACGAAAGAGCTAATCTAAGCTAACCCAAGCAATGTCACTTCATGAAAATACATTGACTGCACAATACTTTAAATATCCTATAAGTAATAAGTTTTGTTGCTAGAGGCAAGTATCACTCAATCACCAGTGTTTGAAAATGAACGGAACGTTCTTAGATTGTATTATTATTGTTATATATTCATAATAATATTATATCATGTGAAGTACAGGTTTTGTTTATTTTTATATATTTTGATTATTGATTGTTTTAATATTTTCTTTGCGTTTTCTTTATTTACTGTAAGAAACAGAGGGTTATAGTATCACGACACATGACGCTATCGATATGTGGGATTTCTAAAGTGAGTAGATGATCGTGGGGGATACAGTGAATTCCATCCCCTTCCCCTCTGTACGATTAGTGACTACTGTGTTATAGGTTAGACACTTGCACTAGATGGACTTTTATAGGCTATTGGATTTCGAAGAAGACTCCTCTCCCTATACACAGTCAATTGTAGCGATTAAGTGGTTGTCAAAGCGTGGTCTCGAACCACTGGTGGTCCTAGAGGGTCCTTCATGTTATACGAGGCCTTGTTCAAAATTTTAGTTACATCAAAAGCAACTCCATTCATCATACTAGTCCTGATGAGTTGTTGTAGTTTCCTGATATCAAACGAACACGGGTCGAGTAGAACCCATAGGTGTTTTGCGAAGTTTTCATCACGCAGACGAAAACGTTTGAGAACCGCTACTCTAAGTTTACTAGTTCCATAGTGGCAATGACTAGTAATATGACAAAACTCCTTTTAATGTATCATTTTCAGTTGTTCGTTTTGTTTTACTTTAAATTCATCTCGATTCAGACCTCAAACCTTCAATGTAATATTTATGATGTGTAAAGAAATTGTATATCTTGTTATTTCGTGTTTCCACTGAGGAAAGTACTAGACTTGTTATTAAAACATATTCTATTACAAATATCTTTGGAATAGGTTAATCGAAAATGTCACGGATTTGTCATTTTATACACTCAGAAAGATACGTTTCATGCAGTTAAAATGAAAACCATTCATTGCTACAAGAATCTAAGTATTGCCAATGATTGATAAACTAGCTAAATACTCTAATGTTTTGCCCCCTACGTTTCACTGAAATAAATATAACTTATCTTGTTACACGAAACATGTAATAATTCTGGATCCTTTAAACAACTGTGCGCGTTATTTAAAGTTTAAAGTAAAACATTTTTAGTTATTTTTAAAACTTAAAAATCGTGCATTTCATTTATTTTCAGTGATCTAGAGTACAGATTAGGTAAATATTATTGAAATAATAGCCACAAAAGATGCGTGTGAAAATAATCAGTCAACAGTCAGATTACCTGACAAACAACTGCATAATCTTTTAAGGAGAACTTTTAACACCAGGTGTGTGACGATACTGGCTACATAAACCTACGCAAAATCAGTAGCACCATTTTGTTGGGTGCGGGGGGACAACGTATTTTCTAAGCACCTACAGTTCAAAATAAGGCCTCACAGCTCCACCACGTGTCTCAGTTTAGGTTGATAATTATTATTCTCTTTAATATATTCATACCGTTTTTGTTTCCCAGTTTAGGTTTATTATGTCTACTTTATTCACTGGTGTCTTTCGTCATTGTTGAGGCACATGTTAGTATGCCCTGTATGTATTGTTTATAAGCACTTCGAAGTGGAAGTAAGAAAATGTGTAGAACAATATGTTAGCCAGACAATAACAACTACACCCGGTGCTGACGAGGTCTTTCGCTCAATACCAGGGCTCTTCAGGCTGGCTGGTTTTAAACACATACAACAGTGGTGGAAATACTAGTTATATTCTTTTTTTCCTCAAACAACAACTGTTTCGGTGTGAGTTAAATTAAAGTGGTAGGTAAGGTGTATATTTTTTACGATTTCTCTTTACGTCACTAAAATAAGAATTATGGTAAGGTTTTTAACACTAACATATTGATTATAGCACCGTCCGACATTAGCAGGTGGTTAAGGCGCTCGACTCTTAATTTAAGGGTCGCGGGTTCGAATCCCCCTTCGCACCAAACATGCTCGCCACTTTCAGCCATGAGAACGTTATAATGTGACGGTCAATCCAACGATTTATTGGTAAAAAGAGTAGCCCAAGACTGCTAAATTAGGGATGGCTACTAACGCTGATAGCCCTCGTGTAGTTTTGCGCAAAATTAAAAACGAAACAAATAAACGTTATATTATTAGATACCAGTATTATCCTGACGTTCTCTGATAGTCAGCAGCATCACAGAGGCTGTATCTGGTTCTCTAAACGGAATAGAAGAATATCCTGTGACTTTCATGATGAAAGTCAAATAACAGATATCATATGCTAAACTTGTTAAATTGCGGTCTTTGCTTATGAATAAACAACTTCTCTTTAACCCAACATATCTGTTAAGATCTTGACCTTTAACTGGTGGGATGAGGTCAGAATTATCAGGTCAATTTTTCAAGTCAAAATTACAACTCAGCTGGTTCTGCCCTCTATCCATCATTTTCTATACCTCAATCAGTCCTTGAATGTTGGATAAAGCACAGGTGTTGTTACAGTTCTGTTTGTTACTGTTGTAATTGTTTGTCGTTGTTTGTCATTCTGACACTACCAGCTGAGCATTAAACCAGTTTCAATAAACGATTGGCTAGGCTGTACGTCACGCTTAACTAGGAATTATTCCAACATTCTCGATCTGGTCGATGTTTTTAAACGTTTGTTTGTTTTTTGGAATTTTGCGCAAAGTTATTCGAGGTATATCTGCGCTAGCCGTCCCTAATTTAGCAGTGTAAGACTAGAGGGAAGGCAGCTAGTCATTACTGCCAACGAATAGTGGGATTGACTGTCACATTATAACACCCCCACGGCTGAAAGGATGAGCATGTTTGGAGCGACCGGGATTCGAACCCACGACCTTCAAATTACGAGTCGAACGCCTTAACACACATGACCATGCCGGTCCCATCTTTAAACGTGCGTGTTTTTTCTCACTTGTGTGTCTGCATAATATTTTTTTGTTTTGAATTTCGCGCAAAGCTACTCGAGGGCTATCTGGGCTAGCGTCCCTAATTTAGCAGTGTAAGACTAGAGGGAAGGCAGCTAGTCATCACCACCCACCGCCAACTCTTGGGCTACTCTTTTACCAACGAATAGTGAGCTTGACAGTGACATTATAACGCCTCCACGGCTGAAAGGGTGAGCATGTTTGGTGCGACCGGGATTCGAACCCGCGATCTTCGGATTACGAGTCGAACGACTTAACACACTTGGCCATGCCGGGCCCGTGTCTGCATAAATCTCATATCAGGCCCAGTATAACTTTTTGGAACAAGAACGAGTTAAATGAAGAAAAACATGCAAAAAACACTTAATGTCTTTTGTTATAATATTCTATATTTATATATATATATATACAGTATTCTACATATTGTATCATTACTTGAACATACAAATTGTAAGTGTAAGTGCGCACTACGAAAGAAGGACGAAGTTGTTTTTTTACATACAACTTTCTTTCATTCAAACAGTGACGGATTTAAGGCTGTGTGGGCCCTACACCTCATATAATGTTACATAGAATAAAAGTATCAATGGGCCCCCATTAAGACCATGGGTCCTGGAGCTGAGACCCCTCTAGCCCCTACTTAAATACGCCACTGGAAACAAGAGAGAATCTTCAACATCCGCGACACTTCTATTTTCTTTAGCCATTTTAAGTTTATCTTCTGATGGAGATAGGGTTAAACGTAGATCAAATTAACCCTTTCAAAGATATTTGCTCACTATGTTTAGCATCTGGTAAAAAAAGAATTAAACGTATATGAATCTGAATATTCATTAGATTACAACCACCCAAAGGAACGAAAATTGAAAACGGTTAAGTTAAACATAGGCCTACGAGCAACTTTGATTATATCTAATAAAATTACTATCTCAAAAACTGTGATACAGCAAGTAATGAAGTAATTACAGTAAGATTCCAATGGACGACTTACTTTTTAGGTTTAAATTTTTGTTGTAATAATATAGGATAATGTGAACGGTCAATGGCATAGTAACTTTTAAGTGGAATTATTACATGATGTATTTCTAGGTAGAAGAAAATAAGATATTTTTCAATAAAGTACTTGTTGTTTTGGTTTCTTCATTTCAATTATTATTTTCTCCTTTGTAGCGACGTCTGACAACTCTTTATCAGTCGAAGTTTGGGAAGAAATCTACAAATCAACATTGTTTCTTCGTGTATGCTAAAAGTACTGGTTTTGCAAAGTTAAAATGGATTTGAACTCTGCGATGTTAATTGCCGCTTGTCACGCGACATTTTACGCCATCTGTGCACATCAAACCAAAATTTACATAACATTAATTATCCAAAAATACCTTATTTCGACATTAATATTTTAAACCCCGTAAGTTAAGACAGCAGCTATTACGTTCTACTTTTATATTAACATTTACCAGTCTAAGAAAAATTCATCGATCACCAATTACTTAAATATATTAAGTCCTTCAAATTACAGTATTCTTAGCTCCCATGATACATTATCTGTCTGCAGTTTAATTAGTTTCTAACAACACTATATCATAACATTGTAATATCAAAGTAGAGATTCGACCTAGATCCGACATAATAAATTACATAAATTGTAACAATTATAAAGTATAGCATGCTAGTTCAGACTCATGTGCTGGTACAACAACACGGCATTTTCTACTTATTACATTTATGATGAAAGCAGATGAAATTATCTCCAACAGGAAACTCCACCCACTGAGATAGTTTATCACGTTTTATTTGCTCGCCAAAGAGTTTTGGCGTTTGGGTGTTCATGTGAAGAATGACCAATCACTGCCGGAAGAAGATGGTCAGATAAATGACTCCAATTACTGTCATTATTTCAGAGTATCAAAGGCTTTTTAGGACTAGCATCAAAATAATAGTTCCTTCACATCACACCGACGTTCCAGCTTCAGCGAGTGTCTTCCTGCAGGTCTCTACTTTAAGTTTTTAAGATACTTGCTCTGTTCACCAACAGTTAATATAAACCGTTTCCAATGTATTTTATCAAAAATTGCAAAATTGTCAAATTTGTTATTTTTTTTTAATATGGACAACAGTTACCGCATATTGTTTTCCAATATATATTAACACACATTTTTTACTAGATATGTTTCGGCGAATGTTAAAAGAACTACAAACTTCTGGCGTTCCACAGACGTAATGACCTTCTGCTATTTAAGACACATCAGACATAGGTCATCGCCTGGCATTCTTATATCGACGTTGTTGGGATAATTAGTTCATTTCTTCAACGTAGCAAACTCTTTCCGTCAATTCCAGTGAACTTTTACAAATATTCTTTCGACCATTATGGAACTTATAATTTTCCTCCAGTTCACAATTAATGTGATAGTGTTGCTCGAAATGTCCTGCAAGTCATTCCGAACGTTTCTATAATAATTATCAACGCTTCCGTTAATATCCTAATCACTACTAGCATTGTAACTGTTCCTTCAATGACCAGTGACATAGCAAGGTTTAAAGATAGATAAAAAAATGAAGTAACATTTACGTGCATTGTCTTTGTTTCGTTGTTGTTTGTTGTTGTAATGCTAATTAATTCGCGAACTTAATCGCAACTTAGTAAAACTAATATCAAACATCAACATTTACAATCGAAAACTTAGGGCTAATCATAACGTGCGTGTTTTTTTAACGAACTTAAAAAAAACGGTTTAAGTTAATTAATCATTTTAGCCTCAGAATCTCAGTTTGTATATAAATTGTGAATACAGTCTCAGAGGATCATTAGTGGACCTGACTTACATCGCTTTCGATCTTCCAAAGAATATTATGAATGTGAAATGTCGAGGCAGGCAGTTCGTGCTTCATCGTTCCAAATTGAACTATTTATTTTTCCGAAGAAGAAACACACAACAGATTTCGTTGTTGAATTCAGGAATTTCCTTTTTAGTTCTTTCTTTCAATTGTGAGTTGCTTTCGAGTCGTGAAAACGTAACAGTTTTTGATTTCATAAAACAAAATTAAACGTCCGTGTAAATTTAGATATTCGTTTTTTATATGGTGGTTCTACACAAAGAGACAAGACCTAGGAGCAAGTTTATATCTCGTGATTACTTTCACGAAGTGTTTACAGCTCTGGAAAGATAGAACCTTGAAACTGTGCTGAACATTTTGAACAATAGGGTGCACAATTTGATAAGATGACGTCAGCTCTTCAAGTTTATTTTTTAGATAAGGTGCACCGTTCAACCAAGACTCGAGAGAGTACCTCGTGCATGCTGCTAAAAGATTAAACCTACAAATATAGAGTGATTTAAAGGGTTGCAAAAAGTGTTTTTAATTAGTTGTTTTTGCAAGATTGTTTCAAAATGTGAACAGTTCATCGTTTGAGATGAGACGTTTACGTTAATAATGTTGTGGACCCTTCCTCGCTGATACAACATACTCATCAATGATGCTAAAATTTGATGTTGAAATTGTTCTCGGGTTTCAATTAGGTTTGTTACGGTTATAAGTGGAGCCACATTTATTCTACTAATTTTTGGAGGACATATTTTTTAGGGATATACATCTAAAGATTCCAAGAGTTTGATGGTTTATTTGATTTCTTTAATTTATATGAATAAGTTTTACAAGAAACAACTTTTTAAAGTGTTTCGTAGCAAATTTTAATGAGTTTTGTTTTTTCACATTAATGTTTCATTGTGACTGGAAATAGAAATAGCTACGTTTATAATCTAATTTATTTGTCTTTGTCTATACTCTTAAATATTTTTTTCTCATCAAACTTTCAGTATTTATTATGTCAAGCTTCGTTGGCCTGTAAAACGTAAAATCTATTTTTGTGTTGTGGTCAATATGTCCAGGCCACATCAGGTCGTGTAATGATAAATTACAAGAATGAACTATAAGGCTCGATGAATGTTGAGTCATTAAATCACCACACTCGGTTTCTCATTTTAACATTCAATCGGTAATATTATCTTCGTTTTCAAAGATAAATCGTTAATTTGTTCTTGGTTTTTTTCCTTATCGATATTAGTCCTACCTAGATTGGGGTATCCCAGTATTTTTTGTAAGCCAAGCCAGCAACGATATAGGATGAGCATATTTGCTAATGGGGAATTCGAACACGCAATCCTCAACTTGTGAGTCGAGCGCCCTAACTACCAAGCCATGTCAGGCCCAAGTCTTAAGAGTTAGCGTATATTAACACACTAAACATATTGTTAACCAATCCATTAACAATATACCTTAAGATACCGAACAAGCACGTTACATCAGTCACGTGCTCCTAGTGACACAATCGTATGTCTGCGGACTTACAACGCCTGAAACCTTGTCTCAGCACTAGTAATGAGCAGAGCACAGCTAGCCCAGCGTGTAGCTTTGTTTTTAATTACAAACAGACAACAGTCGCTTTCTACTTGTGTCAAGCCGAACAATAAATCTTTTTCTTCATTTACTGAAATTGTATAAATTAATTTTATTTTTAAAAAACTCAGATAAATCTTAAACCTAGTTTTAAAAGCAATGCACTACACAAATTTTACTTTAAAAGTTAATTATTTTGATTTTAATATGAGATGAACATATAGTATTTGAGCTAGACTGACTTGGAATATTGAGTTTTATGTTTAAACTTGTAATTGTTGTTCTTAAACTTAGTTAAAATTAATCAAGCCAGGCGTTGTCGTTACCCTGTAGTTCTCTGGTGACACAGTGGTATGTTTACTGATTCACAACGCTATAATCCACAGTTCGATTCCCCACAGCGGACACAAGAGACAGTCCATGGTGGCTTTACTCTAAGGTAAACAAACAGCCTTATAACAACTTCTAGGCCCGTTTTCGTGCGTACTTAAGTGTTGACGTGACACTGTTTGGTTAATTCTTTGAGAGAAACATTTTGAATTCATTTATAATCATTCTGTGTAAAACTGTTTCTCAAATTACCCTGGTCTTTCGGTATTACTTTCGTTTTAACTCGATTTACGTCTTCCAAGCTGAAGTGTTTAGAGAGAAGAAGAATCATTAATGGTGCAGCAGGACTTCGCTCCTACTGCATGGCTTTCGACCCTTCTATTGTCACTTTTGGTGTGGTCCCCCCGCAAGGTGTAGTTCTACTGTTTCTTACCGTGTTTTTCACGCGAAAATGTGAAAATCGAATCAGACACGTGCCTAATCCTCCTGTCCGTCTCGTGACTCAAAAAATTGTCTCTGTGTCAGTTACTTGGATTGGATAATAGCTTACTGATGAAACAGATACACTAACCATAGGAAATGGATGTTAGCTTAGTGGTAAAATAGACACGCTGAAAACGTGGGTTTAATATCAGCTTGTTAGTGAAACAGAAACACGAGGGTTGAATATTAGCTTGCTAATGAAATAGAAACACTAATCCCGTGGTTTGAATGTTAGCTTGCTAATGAAATAGCCGTGTTGACCTGACGTGGCCTGAAGATTGCATTGACGTTGTCTGAAAATTATCTTGATATTATTCAATATATATCTGAAGTAACTTGGATGTTCATATATTTCAATGTTACTGCTGATGTCAATGTATTTATTTATTCCAGAACATAATTAACGAGATCCAGTCTGTCTTTTTCGCTGGTGTATTAATGGACGTAACAATGGGATACAAACGTTAATATATCACTCTCTGGTTACGTCTTTATGTTAGTCATCAGGCCCATTATGTTGATGAACGGGTGTAAATGTATTAGGCTGAGGAATAATTCGTGAGCGTTTTTAAATAATTTCATTCAAGCATTACACACAAGACTATACAATACTTCAATACATGAACACATTACACCCAAAACATTTATTATGATACTTTATTTCATGTAATACCTAGGTATATAGTATGCATTGTTGTAAACGAAATTGCAAGAAATTAAATGCGAAAAGCAGATGGTGTCGAAAATGCTCGATTTTGTCCACTTGACATTCCATTTAATGAGCTGAAAATGAAAGCAAAAACTAAAGACATATGAAAATCAAACACACCATCTATTAGAGCAAAAAATTATCTACCAAATGACATGAAATATTTTGCGAAAGCGTTTCATTTATGAATATATTTTGTTAACTTGAAAAAACGCTCACGAATTATTCCTCAACCCAATACGTATGCTTATGAATGTGTCTTTCTTTGCATATGAGTAATCAGATGTAAACTTGAACCTATTTATGTAATGCGGCACTGAAAGCATGTGAAGCTGTGAATGTGGATGTTAGACGAGACGAATCTGTTATTGTTTCTTACATAAATAACAGAACATGAATCTATTCTGGGTGTTTTGTCGGTGAAAGAACGTATATCTTCTTAAATGATTGTCCTAATAAGATAATCTGTATCTGCTTCTGTGGTTGTACAACTGACATGACGTATGTTTGTTTTAAGTTTTGTGCACAGCTACACGAAGACTATCTGCACTTCCGTCATTAATTTAGCAGTGTAACACTAGACGGAGGAAAGCCAGTCATCACCACCCACCGACTCTTTGGTTACGCTTTTAAAAACGAACTGTGGGTTGATATTCATAAATAACTCACGGTTGAAAGAGCGAGCATGTTTGATGTGATGGGAATTCGAACCAGTAACACTCCTATTACGAGTCGAGCGCACCTAACCACCTGACCATGCCGGGCCACAATTATCCTACTGAAATTATATCTGTTTGTGTGATTGTTCTAGTGAGATGATGTATATCTGTTTGTGTGATTGTTCTAGTAAGATGATGTATATCTGTTTGTGTGATTGTTCTAGTAAGATGATGTATATCTGTCTGTGTGATTGTTCTAGTGAGATGATGTATATCTGTTTGTGTGATTGTTCTAGTAAGATGATGTATATCTGTTTGTGTGATTGTTCTAGTGAGATGATGTATATCTGTTTGTGTGATTGTTCATATATCTGTTTGTGTGATTGTAAGATGATGTATATCTGTTTGTGTGATTGTTCTAGTGAGATGATGTATATCTGTTTGTGTGATTGTTCTAGTAAGATGATGTATATCTGTTTGTGTGATTGTTCTAGTGAGATGATGTATATCTGTTTGTGTGATTGTTCTAGTGAGATGATGTATATCTGTTTGTGTGATTGTTCTAGTGAGATGATGTATATCTGTTTGTGTGATTGTTCTAGTAAGATGATGTATATCTGTTTGTGTGATTGTTCTAGTAAGATGATGTATATCTGTTTGTGTGATTGTTCTAGTGAGATGATGTATATCTGTTTGTGTGATTGTTCTAGTCTGTGATGTATATCTGTTTGTGTGATTGTTCTAGTCTGTGATGTATATCTGTTTGTGTGATTGTTCTAGTCTGATGATGTATATCTGTTTGTGTGATTGTTCTAGTCTGATGATGTATATCTGTTTGTGTGATTGTTCTAGTAAGATGATGTATATCTGTCTTGTGTGATTGTTCTAGTCTGTGATGTATATCTGTTTGTGTGATTGTTCTAGTAAGATGATGTATATCTGTTTGTGTGATTGTTCTAGTGAGATGATGTATATCTGTTTGTGTGATTGTTCTAGTCTGTTTGTGTGATGTATATCTGTTGTTTGTGTGATTGTTCTATGTCTGTGATGTATATCTGTTTGTGTGATTGTTCTAGTCTGATGATGTATATCTGTTTGTGTGATTGTTCTAGTGAGATGATGTATATCTGTTTGTGTGATTGTTCTAGTCTGATGATGTATATCTGTTTGTGTGATTGTTCTAGTGAGATGATGTATATCTGTTTGTGTGATTGTTCTGTAGTGTGATTGATGTATATCTGTTTGTGTGATTGTTCTAGTAAGATGATGTATATCTGTTTGTGTGATTGTTCTAGTCTGATGATGTATATCTGTTTGTGTGATTGTTCTAGTCTGATGATGTATATCTGTTTGTGTGATTGTTCTAGTAAGATGATGTATATCTGTTTGTGTGATTGTTCTAGTAAGATGATGTATATCTGTGATTGTTCTGTGTGATTGTTCTAGTCTGATGATGTATATCTGTTTGTGTGATTGTTCTAGTAAGATGATGTATATCTGTTTGTGTGATTGTTCTAGTGAGATGATCTATATCTGTCTGTGTGATTGTTCTAGTGAGATGATGTATATCTGTTTGTGTGATTGTTCTAGTGAGATGATGTATATCTGTTTGTGTGATTGTTCTAGTGATTGTTCTAGTAGATGATGTATATCTGTTTGTGTGATTGTTCTAGTAAGATGATGTATATCTGTTTGTGTGATTGTTCTAGTAAGATGATGTATATCTGTTTGTGTGATTGTTCTAGTAAGATGATGTATATCTGTTTGTGTGATTGTATATCTGTTTGTGTGATTGTTCTAGTGATGTATATCTGTTTGTGTGATTGTTCTAGTCTGTGATGTATATCTGTTTGTGTGATTGTTCTAGTCTGATGATGTATATCTGTTTGTGTGATTGTTCTGATGTATATCTGTTTGTGTGTATATCTGTATATCTGTTTGTGTGATTGTTCTAGTCTGTGATGTATATCTGTTTGTGTGATTGTTCTAGTGAGATGATGTATATCTGTTTGTGTGATTGTTCTAGTAAGATGATGTATATCTGTTTGTGTGATTGTTCTAGTAAGATGATGTATATCTGTTTGTGTGATTGTTCTGTGATGTATGTTATCATGTTTGTGTGATTGTTCTAGTCTAGTAAGATGATGTATATCTGTTTGTGTGATTGTTCTAGTCTGTGATGTATATCTGTTTGTGTGATTGTTCTAGTCTGTGATGTATATCTGTTTGTGTGATTGTTCTAGTCTGTGATGTATATCTGTTTGTGTGATTGTTCTAGTCTGTGATGTATATCTGTTTGTGTGATTGTTCTGATTGTCTAGTAAGATGATGTATATCTGTTTGTGTGATTGTTCTAGTCTTCTGTTTGTGTGATTGATGATGTATATCTGTTTGTGTGATTGTTCTAGTAAGATGATGTATATCTGTTTGTGTGATTGTTCTAGTCTGTGATGTATATCTGTTTGTGTGATTGTTCTAGTAAGATGATGTATATCTGTTTGTGTGATTGTTCTAGTCAGTGATGTATATCTGTTTGTGTGATTGTTCTAGTCTGTGATGTATATCTGTTTGTGTGATTGTTCTAGTGAGATGATGTATATCTGTTTGTGTGATTGTTCTAGTGAGATGATGTATATCTGTTTGTGTGATTGTTCTAGTGAGATGATGTATATCTGTTTGTGTGATTGTTCTAGTGAGATGATGTATATCTGTTTGTGTGATTGTTCTAGTCTGATGATGTATATCTGTTTGTGTGATTGTTCTAGTCTGTGATGTATATCTGTTTGTGTGATTGTTCTAGTAAGATGATGTATATCTGTTTGTGTGATTGTTCTAGTCTGTGATGTATATCTGTTTGTGTGATTGTTCTAGTCTGTGATGTATATCTGTTTGTGTGATTGTTCTAGTAAGATGATGTATATCTGTTTGTGTGATTGTTCTAGTCTGTGATGATGTATATCTGTTTGTGTGATTGTTCTAGTGAGATGATGTATATCTGTTTGTGTGATTGTTCTAGTCTGATGATGTATATCTGTTTGTGTGATTGTTCTAGTAAGATGATGTATATCTGTTTGTGTGATTGTTCTGTGAGATGATGTATATCTGTTTGTGTGATTGTTCTAGTGAGATGATGTATATCTGTTTGTGTGATTGTTCTAGTCTGTGATGTATATCTGTTTGTGTGATTGTTCTAGTCTGTGATGTATATCTGTTTGTGTGATTGTTCTAGTCTGTGATGTATATCTGTTTGTGTGATTGTTCTGATGTCTGTTTGTGTGATGTATATCTGTTTGTGTGATTGTTCTAGTCTGTGATGTATATCTGTTTGTGTGATTGTCTAGATCTGATGTATATCTGTTTGTGTGATTGTTCTAGTCTGTGATGTATATCTGTTTGTGTGATTGTTCTAGTCTGTGATGTATATCTGTTTGTGTGATTGTTCTAGTGATGTATATGATGTATATCTGTTTGTGTGATTGTTCTAGTGAGATGATGTATATCTGTTTGTGTGATTGTTCTAGTCTGTGATGTATATCTGTTTGTGTGATTGTTATATCTGTGATGTATATCTGTTTGTGTGATTGTTCTAGTAAGATGATGTATATCTGTTTGTGTGATTGTTCTAGTCTGTGATGTATATCTGTTTGTGTGATTGTTCTAGTCTGTGATGTATATCTGTTTGTGTGATTGTTCTAGTCTGTGATGTATATCTGTTTGTGTGATTGTTCTAGTCTGTGATGTATATCTGTTTGTGTGATTGTTCTAGTCTGTGATGTATATCTGTTTGTGTGATTGTTCTAGTCTGTGATGTATATCTGTTTGTGTGATTGTTCTAGTCTGTGATGTATATCTGTTTGTGTGATTGTTCTAGTAAGATGATGTATATCTGTTTGTGTGATTGTTCTAGTCTGTGATGTATATCTGTTTGTGTGATTGTTCTAGTCTGTGATGTATATCTGTTTGTGTGATTGTTCTAGTGAGATGATGTATATCTGTTTGTGTGATTGTTCTAGTGAGATGATGTATATCTGTTTGTGTGATTGTTCTAGTCTGTGATGTATATCTGTTTGTGTGATTGTTCTAGTAAGATGATGTATATCTGTTTGTGTGATTGTTCTTCTGATGTATATCTGTTTGTGTGATTGATGATGTATATCTGTTTGTGTGATTGTTCTAGTAAGATGATGTATATCTGTTTGTGTGATTGTTCTAGTAAGATGATGTATATCTGTTTGTGTGATTGTTCTAGTAAGATGATGTATATCTGTTTGTGTGATTGTTCTAGTAAGATGATGTATATCTGTTTGTGTGATTGTTCTAGTAAGATGATGTATATCTGTTTGTGTGATTGTTCTAGTCTGTGATGTATATCTGTTTGTGTGATTGTTCTAGTAAGATGATGTATATCTGTTTGTGTGATTGTTCTAGTGAGATGATGTATATCTGTTTGTGTGATTGAGATGATGTATATCTATTGTTCTAGTAAGATGATGTATATCTGTTTGTGTGATTGTTCTAGTAAGATGATGTATATCTGTTTGTGTGATTGTTCTAGTAAGATGATGTATATCTGTTTGTGTGATTGTTCTAGTGAGATGATGTATATCTGTTTGTGTGATTGTTCTAGTAAGATGATGTATATCTGTTTGTGTGATTGTTTGTGTATTGTTCTAGTGAGATGATGTATATCTGTTTGTGTGATTGTTCTAGTTCTGATGATGTATATCTGTTTGTGTGATTGTTCTAGTAAGATGATGTATATCTGTTTGTGTGATTGTTCTAGTGAGATGATCTATATCTGTTTGTGTGATTGTTCTAGTGAGATGATGTATATCTGTTGTGTGTGTTCTATTGTATATCTGATTGTGAGTGATGTATATCTGTTTGTGTGATTGTTCTAGTCTGTGATGTATATCTGTTTGTGTGATTGTTCTAGTAAGATGATGTATATCTGTTTGTGTGATTGTTCTAGTGAGATGATGTATATCTGTTTGTGTGATTGTTCTAGTCTGTGATGTATATCTGTTTGTGTGATTGTTCTAGTAAGATGATGTATATCTGTTTGTGTGATTGTTCTAGTGAGATGATGTATATCTGTTTGTGTGATTGTTCTAGTCTGTGATGTATATCTGTTTGTGTGATTGTTCTAGTAAGATGATGTATATCTGTTTGTGTGATTGTTCTAGTGAGATGATGTATATCTGTTTGTGTGATTGTTCTAGTCTGTGATGTATATCTGTTTGTGTGATTGTTCTAGTAAGATGATGTATATCTGTTTGTGTGATTGTTCTAGTCTGTGATGTATATCTGTTTGTGTGATTGTTCTAGTAAGATGATGTATATCTGTTTGTGTGATTGTTCTAGTAAGATGATGTATATCTGTTTGTGTGATTGTTCTAGTAAGATGATGTATATCTGTTTGTGTGATTGTTCTAGTGAGATGATGTATATCTGTTTGTGTGATTGTTCTAGTTCTGATGTCTGTGATGTATATCTGTTTGTGTGATTGTTCTAGTAAGATGATGTATATCTGTTTGTGTGATTGTTCTAGTGAGATGATGTATATCTGTTTGTGTGATTGTTCTAGTGAGATGATGTATATCTGTTTGTGTGATTGTTCTAGTGAGATGATGTATATCTGTTTGTGTGATTGTTCTAGTGAGATGATGTATATCTGTTTGTGTGATTGTTCTAGTCTGTGATGTATATCTGTTTGTGTGATTGTTCTAGTAAGATGATGTATATCTGTTTGTGTGATTGTTCTAGTAAGATGATGTATATCTGTTCTTTGTGTGATTGTGATTGTGAGATGATGTATATCTGTTTGTGTGATTGTTCTAGTAAGATGATGTATATCTGTTTGTGTGATTGTTCTAGTAAGATGATGTATATCTGTTTGTGTGATTGTTCTAGTAAGATGATGTATATCTGTTTGTGTGATTGTTCTAGTAAGATGATGTATATCTGTTTGTGTGATTGTTCTAGTAAGATGATGTATATCTGTTTGTGTGATTGTTCTAGTCTGTGATGTATATCTGTTTGTGTGATTGTTCTAGTAAGATGATGTATATCTGTTTGTGTGATTGTTCTAGTAGATGATGTATATCTGTTTGTGTGATTTGTAGTAAGTGATGTATATCTGTTTGTGTGATTAGGTGATGTATATCTGTTTGTGTGATTGTTCTAGTCTGTGATGTATATCTGTTTGTGTGATTGTTCTAGTCTGTGATGTATATCTGTTTGTGTGATTGTTCTAGTCTGTGATGTATATCTGTTTGTGTGATTGTTCTAGTCTGTGATGTATATCTGTTTGTGTGATTGTTCTAGTGAGGTGATGTATATCTGTTTGTGTGGTTGTTCTAGTCTGTGATGTATATCTGTTTGTGTGATTGTTCTAGTCTGTGATGTATATCTGTTTGTGTGATTGTTCTAGTCTGTGATGTATATCTGTTTGTGTGATTGTTCTAGTCTGTGATGTATATCTGTTTGTGTGATTGTTCTGATGTATATCTGTGATGTATATCTGTTTGTGTGATTGTTCTAGTAAGATGATGTATATCTGTTTGTGTGATTGTTCTAGTCTGTGATGTATATCTGTTTGTGTGATTGTTTTAGTCTGTGATGTATATCTGTTTGTGTGATTGTTCTAGTCTGTGATGTATATCTGTTTGTGTGATTGTTCTAGTCTGTGATGTATATTTGTTTATGTGACTGTTCTAGTGAGATGATGTATATCTGTCTGTGTGATTGTTCTAGTAAGATGATGTATATCTGTTTGTGTGATTGTTCTAGTCTGTGATGTATATCTGTTTGTGTGATTGTTCTAGTCTGTGATGTATATCTGTTTGTGTGATTGTTCTAGTAAGATGATGTATATCTGTTTGTGTGATTGTTCTAGTCTGTGATGTATATCTGTTTGTGTGATTGTTCTAGTCTGTGATGTATATCTGTTTATGTGGTTGTCTTAGTGAGTAATGGATACCTGTTTATGTGGTTGTCCTAGTGAGTGATGTATATTTGTTTATGTGATTGTTCCAGTGAGATGATGTGCATCTGCTTATGTGGTTGTCCTAATGGTATTATGTATATCTGCTTATGTGGTTGTCCTAATGGTATTATGTATATCTGCTTATGTGGTTGTACGTATGTTATTATATAAATAATAGCATGTGAATCAGGTGTGAGGTGACGTATTACACTGTTATATCAATAAAATAGTGTGAAGCTTCTTATGTTGTATCGGAAAGAGAACGTGACTTGCTTATGGTGACGTGTCAGTAACCTGTTGTGAATTTACTTATGTTGGTGAGTTAGTAACCATGCGCACTTAAACTTGATTACGTTAGAAACACTATTTGTTCATATTGGTTGTTTTTTTTTTGTTATGATAGCATACTGACAATCTTTTCTCCTGTATCAGCTTGTTTCTTATTCTCCTGTATCAGCTTGTTTCTTATTCTCCTGTATCAGCTTGTTTCTTATTCTCCTGTATCAGCTTGTTTCTTATTCTCCTGTATCAGCTTGTTTCTTATTCTCCTGTATCAGCTTGTTTCTTATTCTCCTGTATCAGCTTGTTTCAGCTTGTTTTATTCTCTCCTGTATTCTCAGCTTGTTTCTTATTCTCCTGTATCAACTTGTTTCTTATCAGCTTGTTTCTTATTTCCTGTATCAGCTTGTTTCTTGTTCTCCTGTATCAGCTTGTTTCTTATTCTCCTGTATCAGCTTGTTTTTTATTCTCCTGTATCAGCTTGTTTCTTATTCTCCTGTATCACCTTGTTTCTTATTCTCCTGTATCAGCTTGTTTCTTATTCTCCTGTATCAGCTTGTTTCTTATTCTCCTGTATCAGCTTGTTTCTTATTCTCCTGTATCAGCTTGTTTCTTATTCTCCTGTATCAGCTTGTTTCTTATTTTCCTGTATCATCTTGTTTCTTATTCTCCTGTATCAGCTTGTTTCTTATTCTCCTGTATCAGCTTGTTTCTTATTCTCCTGTATCAGCTTGTTTCTTATTTTCCGGTATCAGCTTGTTTTCTTATTTCCTGTTAGCTTGTTTCTTATTCCTGTATCAGCTTGTTTCTTATTCTCCTTGTTTCTTATTCTCCTGTATCAGCTTGTTTCTTTTCTCCTGTATCATTCTCCTGTATCATCATTTTCCTGTATCATCTTGTTTCTTATTCTCCTGTATCAGCTTGTTTCTTATTCTCCTGTATCTTGTTTCTTATTCTCCTGTATCAGCTTGTTTCTTATTTTCTTCAGCTTGTTTCTCTCCTGTATCAGCTTGTTTCTTATTCTCCTGTATCACCTTGTTTCTTATTTTCCTGTATCAGCTTGTTTCTTATTCTCCTGTATCAGCTTGTTTCTTATTCTCCTGTATCAGCTTGTTTCTTATTCTCCTGTATCAGCTTGTTTCAAGCACCATACGTTACAACACAGTTTTCATTTTTATCTCGATTTTAGCAGGATTATTCTAGAAACTTCCGGCCACTGACAGGACGATGTAAGTTATTTATATAGATATAAATTATGAGATAATTTTTATTGGATTTTAGTTGGTAATAGTAAAACAAGAAACAGCTATATTAAATTGCAAGTTTTGATACTGACTGGCTCGATGATATTATCTGACCTGACTGGTGCCTTTTGTGCACTTGAAGTTTATTATTTTAACTTGTTATTACATCGTTGTAATAAGTTTTACATATAAGGACAGTCACTTGGGTCATTTGGAAACCTATGCAGCAAAAACAAATTGTTATTTTGGGAAAAGAAAAAACGTACAAAAATTGAAAAAATAATTTTTGTAGAATTGGTGAGATGTGAGATGTTTTATATTTACTAAGAGTGCTAGTCATACATTTATATGAGAATGTTAAAACAACCTCTTGGTGAGCAATAAGAATCTACTCAAGTGAAAGCGTCCTGAAGTGCAGGAGAAAGGTTTTACAGTTCATATTTTCGTTAGGAGGAAGTGTCCACAACACTACGGAAGCCTTCAAGTACTACAGTTAATTTACTTGTCTTTTCGACACGTGACGGGCAGGAGGCGGCCTTTAAACTACTTATGTCTGATTTAAATTACATTTTCGCGTGAATTAGGGACAAAATTCAAATGTCGTTTAAAAATAAATATAAATGTCTTCACCCTAACGGGGAAGAAAGTTATCATTAACTGAGAAGTAAGAACTACACCTTTCCGGGGAACTAATCGTCAAAGTATTACTTGCAGGCCTCCGTACAAATAATACAATGATTATTGTTGAGAATCGCACAAAATTGTGTAAATGTTTCTTGATTCGTGTACTATGTATAAACCTGTTTCATAATAAATAATTATAGTTATGAATGTGTATAGATACTTAAGCCGTTCAAAGTCTTGTGTTCAAAACGTATTCTATTCAAAGAGGGAGAGAGAAAGTAAAAATCTCACCTTAACAGAAATTTAATACAATTTGAGTTAATACTATAAAGTAATGTTTTTAGTTAATGCTATAAAGTAATGTGTTTAGTTAACACTAAAAAGTAGTGTTTTAGTTAACTAGAAAGTAGTGTTTTAGTTAATCCTATAAAGTAATGTTTTAGTTAATACTATAAAGTAGTGATTTAGTTAATACTAGAAAGCAGTGTTTTTAATCAATACTAGAAAGTAATGTTTTAGTTAATGCTATAAAGTAATGTTTTAGTTAATATTATAAAGTAATGTTTTAGTTAATACTAGAAAGCAGTGTTTTTAATCAATACTAGAAAGCAGTGTTTTAGTTAACTAGAAAGTAGTGTTTTAGTTAATACTAGAAAGTAATGTTTTAGTTAATACTAGAAAGCAGTGTTTTAATCAATACTAGAAAGCAGTGTTTTTAGTTAATACTAGAAAGTAGTGTTTTAGTCAATACTAGAAAGCAGTGTTTTAGTTAATACTAGAAAGCAGTGTTTTAGTTAATACTAGAAAGCAGTGTTTTAGTTAATACTAGAAAGCAGTGTTTTAGTTAATACTAGAAAGCAGTGTTTTAGTTAATAGTAGAAAGCAGTGTTTTAGTTAAAACTAGAAAGCAGTGTTTTAGTCAATACTAGAAAGTTGTGTTTTAGTTAATACTAGAAAGCAGTGTTTTAGTTAATACTAGAAAGCAGTGTTTTAGTCAATACTAGAAAGTAGTGTTTTAGTTAATACTAGAAAGTAGTGTTTTAGTTAATACTAGAAAGCAGTGTTTTAGTTAATACTAGAAAGCAGTGTTTTTAATCAATACTAGAAAGTAGTGTTTTAGTCAATACTAGAAAGCAGTGTTTTAGTCAATACTAGAAAGCAGTGTTTTAGTCAATACTAGAAAGTAGTGTTTTAGTCAATACTAGAAAGCAGTGTTTTAGTCAATACTAGAAAGCAGTGTTTTAGTCAATACTAGAAAGCAGTGTTTTAGTTAATACTAGAAAGTAGTGTTTTAGTTAATACTAGAAAGCAGTGTTTTAGTTAATACTAGAAAGTAGTGTTTTAGTTAATACTAGAAAGTAATGTTTTAGTTAATACTAGAAAGCAGTGTTTTTAATCAATACTAGAAAGTAGTGTTTTAGTCAATACTAGAAAGCAGTGTTTTAGTCAATACTAGAAAGCAGTGTTTTAGTCAATACTAGAAAGCAGTGTTTTAGTTAATACTAGAAAGCGGTGTTTTAGTTAATACTAGAAAGTAATGTTTTAGTCAATACTAGAAAGTAATGTTTTCAGTTAACACTACAAAGTTGTGTTTTAGTTAATGCTACAAAGTAAAGTTTTAGTTAATGCTATAAAGTAATGCTTTTAGTTAACACTAGAAAGTAGTGTTTTAGTTAATGTTATAAAGTAATGTTTTTAGGTAACATTAGAAAGTAGTGTTTTAGTTAATGTTATAAAGTAATGTTTTTAGTTAATGCTATAAAGTAATGTTTTTAGTTAACATTAGAAAGTAGTGTTTTAGTTAATGCTATAAAGTAATGTTTTAGTTAACATTAGAAAGTAGTGTTTTAGTTAATGTTATAAAGTAATGCTTTTAGTTAATGCTATAAAATAATGTTTTTAGTTAACATTAGAAAGTAGTGTTTTAGTTAATGCTATAAAGTAATGTTTTTAGTTAACATTAGAAAGTAGTGTTTTAGTTAATGCTATAAAGTAATGTTTTAGTTAACATTAGAAAGTAGTGTTTTAGTTAATGTTATAAAGTAATGTTTTTAGTTAACATTAGAAAGTAGTGTTTTAGTTAATGCTATAAAGTAATGTTTTTAGTTAACATTAGAAAGTAGTGTTTTAGTTAATGCTATAAAGTAATGTTTTTAGTTAACATTAGAAAGTAGTGTTTTAGTTAATGTTATAAAGTAATGCTTTTAGTTAATGCTATAAAATAATGTTTTTAGTTAACATTAGAAAGTAGTGTTTTAGTTAATGCTATAAAATAATGTTTTTAGTTAACATTAGAAAGTAGTGTTTTAGTTAATGCTATAAAATAATGTTTTTAGTTAACATTAGAAAGTAGTGTTTTAGTTAATGCTATAAAGTAATGTTTTTAGTTAATGCTATAAAATAATGTTTTTAGTTAACATTAGAAAGTAATGTTTTTAGTTAATGCTATAAAGTAATGTTTTTAGTTAACATTAGAAAGTAGTGTTTTAGTTAATGCTATAAAGTAATGTTTTTAGTTAATGCTATAAAAATAATGTTTTTAGTTAACATTAGAAAGTAGTGTTTTAGTTAATGCTATAAAATAATGTTTTAGTTAACACTAGAAAGTAGTGTTTTAGTTAATGCTATAAAGTAATGTTTTTAGTTAATGCTATAAAATAATGTTTTAGGTAATACTAGAAAGCAGTGTTTTAGTTAATACTATAAAGTAATGTTTTAGTTAATGCTATAAAGTAATGTTTTAGTTAACATTAGAAAGTAGTGTTTTAGTTAATGCTATAAAGTAATGTTTTTAGTTAATGCTATAAAATAATGTTTTTAGTTAACATTAGAAAGTAGTGTTTTAGTTAATGCTATAAAGTAAAGTTTTAGTTAATGCTATAAAGTAATGCTTTTAGTTAACACTAGAAAGTAGTGTTTTAGTTAATGTTATAAAGTAATGTTTTTAGTTAATGCTATAAAATAATGTTTTTTAGTTAATATTAGAAAGTAGTGTTTTAGTTAATACTCTAAAGTAAAGTAATGTTTTAGTTAATACTATAAAATAATGTTTTTTAGTTAACATTAGAAAGTAGTGTTTTAGTTAATGCTATAAAGTAATGTTTTTAGTTAATGCTATAAAATAATGTTTTTAGTTAACATTAGAAAGTAGTGTTTTAGTTAATGCTATAAAATAATGTTTTTAGTTAACATTAGAAAGTAGTGTTTTAGTTAATGCTATAAAGTAATGTTTTTAGTTAATGCTATAAAATAATGTTTTTAGTTAACACTAGAAAGTAGTGTTTTAGTTAATGTTATAAAGTAATGTTTTTAGTTAATGCTATAAAGTAATGTTTTTAGTTAACATTAGAAAGTAGTGTTTTAGTTAATGCTATAAAGTAATGTTTTTAGTTAATGCTATAAAATAATGTTTTTAGTTAACATTAGAAAGTAGTGTTTTAGATAATGCTATAAAGTAATGTTTTAGTTAATGCTATAAAGTAATGTTTTTAGTTAACATTAGAAAGTAGTGTTTTAGTTAATGTTATAAAGTAATATTTTTAGTTAATGCTATAAAATAATGTTTTTAGTTAACATTAGAAAGTAGTGTTTTAGTTAATGCTATAAAGTAATGTTTTTAGTTAATGCTATAAAATAATGTTTTAGTTAACATTAGAAAGTAGTGTTTTAGTTAATGCTATAAAGTAATGTTTTTAGTTAATGCTATAAAGTAATGTTTTTAGTTGATACTAGAGAGTAGTGTTTTTAGTTAATCCTAGAATCTGTTTTTAGTTAATATTAGAGAGTAGTGCTTTTCAGTTAATACCAGGAAGTATTTTTTTAGTTAATACTATAAAGAGTGTTTTTTTTCTTAATACCAGAAAGTAGTGGTTTTTAGTTAATAATGGTTTGTAATGTGTTTTGTTGATACTGGAAATCAGTATTTTAGTTAATACTATAAAGTAATATTTTAATTAATACTAGAAAGTAGTATTTTAGAGTTAATACTAGAAGGTGATGTTTTTTAACCATATTCATAATAAAAAAGGTACAAGATGTTGCCAGCATCCACTAAGGTACAAAGTACAATGCTGTTATGAATTGCACTAAAATGAGTTCAGCATATATTCCAGCCGAGTACTTTTGAACGAGACCAGTAAGATTAGGGAAGCTTATCTGGTTAGACCATATCCTGCATCCTATGTACGTGTAACAAGTTCATTCTTAAGGGCATTCCCTTTACATGTCGTGTGACTGTGGTCTCGAAATACCACTAGGTCGAGTGATAAATAACCTTCCATCCACTAAAACTCAAGGGTCTCGCAACTAGTTATCTGTACGGGCTCCAGAGACAGTTATCACAGCCGCAACTGCTAAGTTAGCTGCATCAAATTCTCTATATGTCATCTAATAATGGTTCACCATGAGAACCATGTAAAATCAAAACGATTTTTAGAGGCTTTCAGTAGATTCGTGCAAAAGGTAATAGTTAGCTGATTTGACTTCACCTCGAGGCAGCAGTTCAGATCTATCTTAGACGTCACTGGAAAAAATTATGGCTCAAGTTACGTGATTGGGATGAATCCAACTTTGATTATAAATTTTTGTCTTTCAAAGAAGGTTGAAACCACTTTCGTTTTGTTTCTGAATTCAAGTTCTATGACAAAGTTGGTAATTTCTAGATTTTTTTTAAAGGTCAAGCTGCATCCGAAACGTTCCCTCTGTCTATTGATAAGTTATTATTAAAATAAGTGAGTGTGTGTGTATACGTACATATATGCATGTGTATATAAATATGCATATAAATTTTCTTAATGCCAATTTGTATGACTGTTATATTTTACCCCATTATTTCTACGTCACACGCTACTTGATTCATTTCCGAATATGTAAATAAATATGGACTTTGGAAAAATAGTTGTTGTTTTATTCACATTTTTCACAGGTAGCCTATTAAGCGTGTGTGGGTGTTTTTTTTTTTTTTTTTTGTATAGCAAAGCCACAAAATCTACTCAGTCCACCGAGGGGAATCGAACCCATGATTTTAGCGTTGTAAATCCGGAGACATACCGCTGTACTAGCGGGAGGCGACCTATTAAGTATTAAGTTGTTTTTATTTACAAATAAAGAAGGTAGTTTGTTAGTGCCTCTAATAACTATTGAATTCCTTGGAATTAGTAGCTTTAAATTCACAAAACAGTCGCAAGTCTCATGGCCTATTGTTTTATCTTATTATTATACAGAAGACTAACCTATACAGAATAATGATACAAATTAATGAGTGGCTTGTCAATTAGCGTATTTTAACAACGATCAACGTATGAACATTTTAAGAAGAAAAAGAAAAATCTTTAACATTTAGGCTATACTGACTAGCACTATGTATATATATATATATATTCGTTTCAATTGTTGTTTTCAAATATTTCTTTCAGAAGATTATTTGAACGAGGGTCAAAATTTTCCAAAGAAAAATAAATTAAGTTGTCCGACTTTCGTAAACTTTCATTAAAACCGAAAATTTAAAAATATTCTGAAAATAATCTGATGTAGATTGTTCCTGGGTTTAAACAAGGTACAAAGTTACCTGATTTTTAAACACGCACACAAAACAAGAAGTTCTGTAATCGTTACAGGTTAAAGGACGGATGTAATGAGTTATATGGAAAGAAAACAACAATACCTGTGCTTCACTGAGTCTTGTACACCAGTACCACAATACAGTTTATCTTACGACACAGTAAACGGTTTTTCTGACAAAGTCTTGCAGCAGATGTTGATATCTACGGTTTAATTATTATACGACCTTGACCGCAATAAGAAATATGAATAATCTTTGGAACTATAAAACTGATACAATGCTGTGTGAGATACATTGCATTTGAATAACGTAACTCACCCCTCCCTAACTTACGTCGAACTTAAGTTTAATACTAATGTTAAAATTAAATCCCATGGCACTTACATCGCCATTTTAGCGCTGGGGGCGTTATAATGATGGTCAGTCCTACTGTTCATTGGTAAACGAGTAGCCCAAGAGTTGGCGGTGAGTGGTGATCACTAGCTGCTTTCTCTTTAGCCTTACACTGCTAAATAAGGGACGGCTAGCGCGGATAACCCTCGTGTAGCTTGGCGCGAAATTTAAATTGAACCTAAACAGACTACAAAACAATAATCATTAAGCCTTTTAAACACGACGTGAAATACTATAACTTACACTTAATACATACACGTAAAAAACCTTTAAAATTACAAGATTGAAATCCAGCCAAGACGTTAAAAATTTCTTTAAAATGACATACGAACTAACGTTTCCATTCAACATACTCGTAAGACGTATGGGTCCCCGAGGTGACATGGGTGGATCACATCCGAACACCAAACCACGTATATCATTCAAAGGGTACCTGCCAGGTTTACTGACAATCGATCTAGTTCGCCATTTACAGACAGATGCAAGACGACACGAACAGCCAGAGAACTCATTGTCCTCACCACCTCTGAACATCTTTGAACGCAAGTCCAAACTGAATTTCCTCGCTGCTATACAAGAACGGAACAAGTCGTTTTCCTCGCCACCAACCAACTACCCATTCCTACATTTCTGCCTAAAGTCTTAAGTGTTTTATTTCTGTTTGCTTTACTAACCTTGATTCTCTTTTTAGCTATTTCCGGGCACGGTCTGGTAGATTATTCGGCGCCCTGACCGTGAAAGTGGGTTTTCTCGGGGTACTACCGTTTTCCCCTCACATCTAAATCCGAGGCATTGGATCGCTAGATCCCAGCCAAGGTAGCACTATTGCCCGGCCCTGAATCATGCTGTTTGAGTTGATGTTTCGTCTAATTTGCCGTTAACTTGCTTCTTCTACCTTCGTCTTCGCTACCGGACCCTCGTCTACCATATTTTTGTTAAATATATCAGCCCATTTGGCCCAATATGGAAGATAACCACTTAACTAATATTCAAACCTTTTACCACGAGCAGGGTGAAGGAAAACTGTTTAGTCTTCGAGGGGTTAATTTTATCTCATAAATTTTAACGTTATTCCAAAACAACTGCTAGAAACGTGTGTGTAGGTTCATGTTTGACAATAATCTGTCTAGCGATTGTTACTAATAAGGGGAAGCAAACACACAACTAAAAAACGATTGAGACACATGAGAAAAAATGATAATAAAAACAGTGACAACGATATGACTCAGAGGGCATAAGAGGACAAGAGACATAAAACAGTTGGAGTGGACACTCACACTCTGACTGTGTTATACGTGAAGAAAACTAAACTAAAATCATCTGATCACAACCTGTGTAAATCAAACATAAGATACGGATGTTTAAATGAAAACCATTTACAACATCAACTCTTTTACTAACGAATTGTGGGATTGGCCGTGCCATAATAACTTCCACACTGCTGAAATGGCGAGCATGTTTGATGTGACGGGAATTCGAACCCGCGACGCTCAGATTACGACTCGAGTAACGTTAGAGGAAAGAGGAATCCATTGCATATACATAACTAGAATCCCAGCTTTGCATGACCAGAAATGACTTTACCACAAATATATGCGTAAAAAACATCACTGCGAAAAAAAATAAAGATACGTAAAGGAATGAAATGTTCTGGGTAAAGTATCATAAAATACAACCGTACAGTGTGCAAAAGTCACAGAAATGTAAAAGTAAACATGGTAAGCATATGTAAATCGAATATTAAAGGCCCATATACATAGGAAAAAGTAGAAGAAATAACTATACAAAACGTCCATATTTACGTGCATCATAGATCCGTAGTCTGTTTACTTGAAGTAGGCCTATAATTTATACAGGGCTGCAGTATATTTTTGTTCCCCAAAAGACATCAACAAATTATTTACGTCACCTACCCAATTTGCTTCAGTTGTGTTCGTGTTCTTATACCAAAGCCACACCTGCTGTAGTTGCAATTCCAGGACCGCTTTCCTTTGTCTAGCAACGGTCTTCTTCTTTGACATTCGAAACGGTGGAAGGTGTTATACAGAACTAAAACGAGTTTCTTACCTGAATCATATAAAGATATTTAGCATAAAACTATTAGAGAAACAAACGATGAGGAGGCACGAAAGGGTAGACGTTACTTTTCTCGATATTACAGAGAAATCTTTATTAGTCAATCATTTGAATCAGACTGGATGTGGGTAAATACTGGAAGAGATAGCCGCTATATAGAAGAGATAAAAATGCATTTTTTGCATGAATTACCCTGGGTCATCTCGTTTGTAAAAGTAACGAGGAATAAGCTCTGAGTACCTCTACATTTTACACATTTGACTTCACTGTTCAGACAACACAGAATAGTGACCTTTATAGTTCTATGATGATACCCACTACAAAACTGAGTAACACGTAAGAAAAACGACCTACAATAAGTTGTAATTATCAAATTAACCATAACCAGATTTTCTATATGTAAAACCTACAACGAGACACACGTATGTTGAAAAATTTGGTAAACTTTCAGTAGATAAGAAAAAGTTCATTGTTTCCAAAGTGAGCATCGCAGCATCTTGAGATACCACATTGTGCCTCAAGGTTGTCGTCATCCTTTTGGAAGTTGCACAAGATGTTCTATTAAGATTTTCCCACCTATATTAAGACCAGTGATTTTTCTGTCCCTTCTGGACTGGTCATCACTGTCTGGACTCCTCTACTTCTCCCTTTGTTGACATACAGCCTGAACTTCCATCTATATTGCTACCTAAGCTTCGTGCTTATCCTTCAGATACGTCTTTTTCCAAAAGGATTTAGTGAGCTGGGACTGATCAGCGCCTTTACTAGACTTAAAATGCTGCTGTAACTGGAATGCCCCATTACTGGTCAGTCCTGCAGTGACAGGTGGTACTTTTCGAGTTTTGTGGGTTTTTATTGACTTGCAAGCGATCTTCTGGGATTCACGATCTTGTGGTTCTGACTGGAAGTGGTTGTAGGTAAAATTATGGAGTCACCTGTTTAGGGTGCTTTTCGAATTGTTAAGGAACAGAGTGACCAAGATTCCTCATTCTTTCTTCCTGGATCACTGCTGTTGTGGTTGTTACTGATAAGTTTCACTGCATGGTTTGTAACATCAGTAGACTGAACTCCGGTCGTGTCCCGGTTGTTGGTTTATTTATGTAAGGTTGGTTGGTATTGTAGATTGGGTGTTCCAGATCCAGAAGGAAGCCTTTGTAAGAGTTTGTATATCAATTACTTAACTTGTAGGAGATGCTTTGCCACCGATTCCTCTGTGGACAATGTTAGAATTAGGGTCCACCATAGAATCTTCGAAATGTGAGATGTTCTTCACCAAACGTTGAAAGGCTGATAATTCTTCATTCTGCAAAGACTGTTAGGCAAGCACACGTATATAGCCAAAATTAGGATGGAAAATGCATGATCGATCTGTTTTGTGATAGTTCAGAGTTTCAGTTAGTAATATATGTTTGAACACCGTAGCTGAAAGCCTACAATCAAAATATATTTTGTGTGGCCTTAGATACAGAGTGTAGTGGTGTATTTAGGGAGGGGATAGAAGGGTCTCGTCCCAGGGTTCATGATCTTAATGGGGACCCATTGATACTTTTATTTTATGTAAAATTACATGGGATGTAGGGCCCATACAACCTTAAATCCGTCACTAACATGACGTGAATGTAATAATTCTGTTCTAACGCCATTTGAACAGGAACACACATACATGTTGCCCAACAAACACACCTTGATTTCTCTTTCCAGCAAACCTCTTATGGTATTTGATAGATACATTGCCATGTTCCCTGCTAGAGGTGGTTGCTTCGTGAAAAACTTTACAAGCTAGCATTATTACCACTTTAATACCACGAGTCTTCAATCATTGCATGATTGTTATAAATAGCACTCAGATCTAATGATAAAATAAAAGATAATAATGGTATTTGCAGTGTCCTACACATGTAGCTGAAAACAGGCCAGACACTGCCTCATTATCATGAGATTCCGTACATTTCACTTCCCAAAGCCAGCACAGAATAACATAAACTGAAATCAATGACATCCACGTATTACTTACACCTTCAAGCTAAAACAACCAAAGGTCACATGAGTATGTGCTGAAACTGTAACTAACTTGAAAATATTCATTACTAATTTTAATGAAAACATCAGTTAATACAACGTTTTCCTTTAATACCTTTATCTTATAAAAATATTCGAGCTCCAAATATTTATGAAAAACGAATACATTCTCTCACCACTTTTACCTTGATGTAACACAAACCATTATTTGCATTTATACTTTATACAACTGCTTAAGTTTCCTTTAGCAGATTCTTCCTTTATTGCATTCATGTGATTTATCTATACAAGCAAAGAAATGCATAAATTAACGTGACGAAAGCAATATGGCCAACGTCCGATAGAGGGTTTTATTTGAAAAAGCTTGTTTTAACGTTGCTCACTCCAAGTCGACTGCCAACTGCTACGAAGTCGAGCTTTGAATACAGAATCATAGTCACTGTATGAAACAGGCACAGCAGTGATATTAATAGAGCAAACATATTTAGTTGCGATGTCGGCGAGCCCGTTTCCGCGAATACCAACGTGGCCAGTATCCGGAAAACTGGATAGAAGTACATGTTAAAGAGAAATGGGTCAGTCGGTTTTGAATATCGGCAAAACCAGAGTGAAAACTAACGTGAAGCGATTCCAGGGTCAGTCGAGAACTAAGCGAGTCAGTATAAATAGTGGAATTTGAGTACTGCTTCACTTCTATATGATCCAGGGCAATAGAAATGGCGTATAATTCGGCAGTGAACACAGAAAATGTAGAGGGGATTCCATACACAACCACAAAACCACAACAATTCATGGCAGAGCTCACAGAATCACCTGATTTTCAACCATTCGTATAAATAGGAATGGAAGGATGGTTCGAAAGACGTTCAGTTAATAACAGACGGTACTTCCAAGCGGGAGTATCTGCTTTTCTCAGCTGACTTAAAGAAAGGTCACATTTGGGGATTGTAATAAGTCATGGTGGGATGGTCTGACCAGTGGATACAGCAATGTTATCCAAGGACAGGCTCAATTTCCAACTGCGCCTGAATACGAAGACCAAAAGGAACAATGGGAAATCATCTGATCTGAAAAAGCGTAGCCCACCAAGGAAGGAAAACACACCAGGTGGGGTGCTGCAGTGAGGAACACCAAAGTTTCGATCAGAAAAGACAAATGGCAGTAATGTAAAGAAGGTTCAAAACCCCAATGCAGAGCCTGATGATGAATGGGGTCGAACATCTTCAAGGCCGAGGTCCTGGCAGAGCCATAGACCAGTTACCCATAATCTAGATTTGATCAAATAAGAGCACAATATATATATTTAGCATAGAACATCAATCTGATCTCCATGTGGTGGAAGAGAGGAAACGGAGGATGTTCAGTACTCTCGTACACTTCACTTGAAGTGTGGTACAAAGGTCAGCTTATGGTAAAAAATAAACCCCAAGAACTTTGTCTAAGGGGCCACAGGTAGCACAATTTCGCCAATATGGAGTTCAGAACCAGAGTGAATACCCCGTTGGCAGCAGAAGTGCATGCAAACGGCTTTAGAGAAAGAGAGAAGTTAAAACCGTTTGCTGTGGTCCACTTCAATAAACGATCGAGGGCAGTCTGTAGCTGCCGCTCAATTTACCTCATGTTTGCCGACTAACATGAGATGTGAGGCCCGGCATGGCCAAGCATGTTAAGGCGTGTGACTCGTAATCTGAGGGTCGCGGGTTCGTATCCCGGTCGCGCCAAATATGCTCACCCTCCCAGCCGTGGGGGCGTTATAATGTGACGTTCAATCCCACTATTCGTCGGTAAAAGAGCAGCCCAAGAGTTGGCGGTGGGTGGTGATGACTAGCTGCCTTCCCTCTAGTCTTGCACTGCTAAATTAGGGATGGCTAGCACAGATAGCCCTCGAGTAGCTTTGTGCGAAATTCAAAAACAAACATGAGATGTGAACGTCTTCGACATAGATCCCGTTTGCAACAGAAAGAGGGCGTTGTTCAGTGATGACATTAATCTTTATACTGAAAAGTGTAACACTCCAAACACAGCCCTGAGGGACTCCAAGTTCCTGTAGAAAAGAACTGGAAAATGTCGAACCCACACGAACTTGGAATTGCCTGCCCATTAAAAGAATTGTAATAAAAATGGGCAAATGACCACGTAATGCATATAAATGACGTCTCGCAAAATACCATACCTCCATGCTGTGTCATAAGCCTTCTCAATGTCAAAAAATATTGATACAAGATGTCATTTGAGATAGGCTTCTCTGATTGACGTTTCAAGTCGAATAAGGTAGTTCATGTTGAAGCACTGTCGTCGGAACCCACACTGGGTGAGCAAGAGGAGGTTGTATGATTCGAGGAACCAAACAAGACGAGCATTAACAATTCTTTCTAAAGTCTTACAGAGACAGCTCGTCAAAGCAATTGGATGGTAGTTTGAAGGAATCTTGGGATCCTTTTTACAGACTTATAGAAAGGTAGGACAATAGCCTGGTGCTAGGTATCAGGAAAAACATTCTTCTGCCAGATCCAGTTAAAAACAATTAGAAGAATAGCAAGAGAAGCAGAAGATAGATGGCACAGCATGTCATAGTGTACATCATTAGGTTTGACTGATGTACTGCCAGACCGATGAAAGGCCAGTTTGAGTTCCACCAGTGTAAAGGGCTGATTAAAGTTGTAGAGACAATCAGCTCGAAAGGAAAGAGGTGATCTCTTGGCACGAGTCTTGATGGCTAAAAGGGTGGAGGATGAAGCAGAAGTGCTAGATACCCAGCAAAAGCTTTCACCAGAGCATTGCTTATACTCTGGGTATCAGCTACTTCCTGGCCATTAGAGAGCAAGATCGAGAGGGGGACAGAATTATATTGCCCACTGACCTTTCGAATCTTGTCCCATATGACGTTGGAACTGGTGGTAGAAGATATGCTGGTTGTGAACATAATCCAAGATTCCTTCTGGCTTTGATGTCTTACCTGCCAAGCGTGTGCACGAGCCTGCTGGAAAACGATGCAATTCGAGGGTGTGAGATACCTACGAAAAGTATCCCAAATCTGTTTATGAGCTTTCCATGCCATGTGGCACAGGGACGAGAATATCGTGGAAAACGTGTCGAAGTTTTAGGAATACATTGAGCAGCTGCCTGTATAATACAGTCAATCACTGCTGCCATGCAGTCCTTTATTGATAGCATAAAGACGATGTCAAGATCAAGTTCTCCAAGAGCAGTAAAATTAGCCTGACCCAGCTTCCACCGGGGAATGCGGGTCGGGTGGTATCGATCACGGCCAACCTTTCTCAAAATTATAGGAAAATAATCACTGCCTCATGGGTTATTGTCAACTCTCCACGAAAAGTGGAAGAATAGTGAAGGGGAGCAAATTGAGAGTTGTTGTTGTTTTGAACCAATCACAAAGCTACACAATGAGCTATCTTGTGATCTGCCCACGACGGGTATCGAAACCCAGTTTTTAGCGTTGTAAGTCCGCAGACATACTGTTGAGCCACTGGGGGGCGGCAAATTGAGAGATCAATAGCAATAAAGCACTGACTAGGTGCGTAAAAATAAGTGTAAGAACCACTACTGAAAATAGAAAGGTTGTATTCTGAGAGAATATGCTCTATAGAGCGACCCTTTCCATCAATGTCAGTACCTCCCCAGAGGGAATTATGTCCATTGAAATCTCCCAAGATTAAAACGGAGATGACAACTGTTCAATGATAGCACCAAGGTCTGATTGATCATAGGTATCTACAGGAGACAAGAAGAGAGAACAAACAGGTATGGCATGACCAAAGGAAACATGGATGGCTATGGCTTCCAAGGGAGTGCCGAGTGGCAAAGACAGAGTGAGCACATGCTGATCAACCAACAAAGCCACCCCTCCATACACTCGTTCATCACACAGCTTGTCATTTCTATAGAAAAAAATTGCTGAAAGGTGACTGTATTGGCAGGTTTCAGAAATATTTCCTGTTATGAAAGACATACAGGATGGTAGGAAGCAATCAATGCTTTGATGTCATTCAGATTACAATGTAAACCTCGACAGTTTTATTGTATCAAGGTGCCCATTTTACTTATGTGTAGGCGAATTGGGTGGATAGCCCTTCCATTTATGACCACGCCTTTTTTTTTTCTTTATTGTCGTTACTTGAGGGACGTTTGTCAACCTCCATAGGTCTTGCCCTGGGCCAACTGTGCAGGTCTTAGTCACTGGTAAAGGATTCCAGTGACTGAAGACTTAAACGAATGATCGTTTTGAATCTTGGGGCGGGAGAAGAAGATGTACCCGAGGAAATGCCCATACCCAGAACCAAAGGAAGTGGATCTGTGGGTTTGCTGGAATGAATGATAGGGACAGAGATGAGTGTTGGCATTGATTCATCAACTTTTTTTAACCATGGAGGTCAAGACTTTTCATATGATTTGAGAACGATTCTTTTGGAGGTAGAGTGAGATCCGTCTGCACACCCACTGTAGTAGTGGAATGAAGTGCTACAGCATATGTCCAAGATGAAGTGGTGGACAGCAACTTTCGAGCATCAGGGTAAGTGATGTTTTGAATTGTCTTCAAATGTTGCACCTATTTTTGTTCCAACTATTTAGAGCAAGAACGAAAGTGGGATGAGTGAGAGTCATTGCAACTGACGCAATGAGGGTCCGTTTCACACTCATAGGCATCATGGTCCTTGCTACTGCAACGAGCACACATCAAGGAACCATGGCATCATGTCTTTGAACTTTGAACTAGAAACATTCTGAGGGTTTGGAATGTATGGCTATTCCTTGCAATTCAGATAACCTGCCTTGATGGTGCAGGTGGACACAGTGATGTAACTGTTAAAATAAGGGCACTGGTCGGAATCATAATTCCATCTTTGTGAGTGGAGATACGCCTCACTGCAAAAACTTTTTGGGTGGAGAAACCAGCGAGAATCTCCGATTCGGCGATGTTCTTCAAATCTCTCTCAACAATAACTCCTTGCGACGAATTCAAAGTAGCATGGGGTATAAACTCAAATCGCCTTTGAATGTAAGAGGAGTTCATTTCATTTAGATGTGTATGTTTCCACCAATATGTCACCACAGCGAAGCTTTTTAACTGTCTTTGGAGAGCCAGCAAGTCCCCCTAAACCCTTCTGAATGAAAAAGAGAAACATTTGCCTTAAAGGTTTGCCTGAAAGAGAATGTAATAAAAGAAAATGAGATATAGGTGTTACAAATGTTGAAGATTGCTGCTCAGATTCTTCAAGACGTGGTCGTTTATCGTTTCACTATTTCATTTAACTTTTTATTTGGAGGATCCATCATAAAAAAAACGTTTTGGCGCTCTACAAGGGGATGCACCACAATGCCAAATAAGGAAACTGCAGCAACGTCAGGGTTTCATGAGCACAATACTCAAACACCAGCATGAGATACAAAGTCCACAACACCTGTCGAGAACATCCAACACTGGTACTTGGTTGACTACAGCCCAAGTGGACCAGCCGATTGACCTTAGGAGGCTACCCCAAGGCCGTCCGTCTACAGGAATTCAAGGCCAAAGTGGTGTGTGGGGGTTGGAGTGACCACCAGAATCCTCTCCTCCCCTTCGCGGGTCACCATGCACGGCAAACACTTTGATGAATATGTAGATCCCTGAAGAGGTAAGCTGAAAGAACAGAACCTTCCCTGGGAGGTCCCCTCACCACGTACAGAAATCCACACCAAGGGTTGGTGAAAAGAAAAACTATAATATAATCATTAAAAAGGTTTATCAGTTGTATATTATCGAGTAATAGAATAGGGGTATTTCCATATTATTATTTACACACCTAGATTGGTTTTGGTTACTACAGGGTGAGGTAAAAAGGGTAAAAAAATCACGTAAATATGTTAAAATTATGTTCAGTACGTTGTTGAACATAGTTGAAACTATTTTAAAGGTATTTTAATTATTATCAACAGTTTGTAAGTTGTTAACATTCTAGTTCCTCTTGCCATCACAATGCACTGTTTCCAATGGTCATAATACTGTAGATACTTCACATGAAACTTTATTTGAAAGTTTGAAAAGTAAGGGTTGCAACATCTTTTCAACTGTTGATTTCATAACTGTATGGACTGCAAAACGCATAACCATTCTCAGTACGAAATCCCAGTGAATATTACGTGGTCTACAACATATAACTTCACCAGAGTTCAGAAAGTGATGGTCTAAACTCCCTTTGGTTTCACAATCACTGTAGTTTATATTTCCCATTCTTAGCTACAGAGACTTTTGAAGGGGACAATATTGCCATTGTGATTATTGATTTGAGTGCACCACACAGCTAAGCATATCTTCTTTCCCTTGCTATACACAGATAAGTTGCACTGTTATTTTCTTCCTGCCTTCTTCCACAAGATCATGCTACCATCTGATTATACCTTCAACTACAAATGGTTTCTCATATTCATTGCAATTATGAAAAGTATAGTCGATATTTATCAGTAACACATAGTTTGAGTTTATCAATGTGTTCTCCATACTTTTTCACCTCATGACAACACCAAATCTCATGTTTTGATTGCTGAGCCATTACAACACAAGCTCAGATCTAACTCAAATATGAGTGATTTCACGTACTGTTGGAATATACCTCAGCCATACCAAGTCTCTTTTTTCATACTGATATTTTCTCATACACCCTTTTGGTAATTTATTTCATCTATTTACATGTGAACCAGTGTGCATAAAAAACACATTCTTTCTTTCCACTTAAACTGCATCTGGTGAATGCCATACACGAATGAAATCATCAGGAGCATAACTTCATATCCTAACAATGATTTGTTTGGAAAATATCCCAATGGACATTTGTTCTGTTGCATGATATATAATCATTAGAAAACGCAGGAAACCATCTTGATCAGTTTGATCTAAACTAACAAACTTTGAAAACGCCCACTTCACAGACAGGATGAACTGCCTATCCCAAAAGATAAGGTGAAGGTAAAACATTCACAACACGCTCACTCAACTCAGCAACTAGTTAGCTATTACAAGTTTGTTCCTTCTCATTTTGGATCTCTTCTGGTTATCAACCACTCAACGTGCATCAGCACACATAATAAAGTAACTGATTACTGGTCATTTTTCATGTTAGGTCCAGCAGTATGCAGGTCTACTCTCTAGAATGAAGAACCTATAAGATGCTTGTGGATGATTCTTTCTCTAAACCATAAATGCAAGTGTTTATACCCTTGCTTTATATCTCTGTGTGAATACATCCAGTAAAAACTGTCTCCATTGATTAGCTCCACCACAAGACACTACTCAGTTTTCTGTTATTCATATATCATATAATGTTCAGAGAATCTTGGATCTCAGTAATGTTGCAGCTACAAGATGCATCACAGGACAAGCACCACTTTTGTGTGGACTGTAGTGATGGAATACCATTCTTTCCTATACCTTTAACTGATCAAACAAATGCCAAATGCTATTTCTCTGAAATACTTCTGCTTCATGTTGTTGAAAGGCACATAGATCTGAGTTCTTTAGCTATTTTTCTTGCAACTTCTTATACACTGTATTTTGTATCTATTCCTCAGAGGAGTCATCACTACATGCAGTTTTCACCATGGTTGAGACTTATGTTACGAAGCAGCATTTTTGAACCAGGCTTCAGATACTATACAAACAAACATGCTCTTATCTGCTGGGAAGACAATAGGATGTTTGTGACATTTTCATTGTCAGAGCTGTACAATTAGGTTGTCCTTCTGAAACGTTGTGATCCAACAAACAGTCATCTTCCAATTCTGCAAATTCCACCAGCAACTTTAATCTTATGTTTTGTAGAATAAAGAAGTCCTTTCTCCTTGCTCCAGAAAGCAGAGTTATCTCAAACCACAACCACAAAAGTTGGCCAGCCAATGTAGTATGATCCCAGAAACGTTTATGTACATGTGTGAAACAATACAAAAGCTTTTGTTGTTTTCTTATACTCTTGTTTGAGACTTTTATTGTTTGTGTTCATTTTAATTACTGCAAACAAATATTTGGAACCTCTTTCACTAAGGTGCTTAATGTTTATGTGTTAGATACAACCACAGCAATATTTTTTTTTAATTTCCACAAATGAAACCTGTATCAAAAGTATCATTAACTATGTAAATACTTCTAAAGTAACTTTACAAACACCCATAACTTAGGTGAAAGGGTGACCAAGAATTTATTAGGAAAATAAATGTGAAAAGAACAAACATTTTTAACTGAAGGTATTAAAATTTATATTCTTGTAAATTAGTTCATTGCAAGATAGACTTAACATCAAACAATTATATAAAACATTTGTGTGTGTGTTAAAGGACAATGTGTGCTTCACTTTTAGGTAATAAGCAAATTTCTTGACATTTAGTTTCTTAAGTTCTGATTAACACAGCAAGTGAATTAAGTACACAGGAATTCTCTTTAGTTGTGTAAGAAGTCAGGATCACTCTTACTGGTCATTAAATATATTTTCTCACATGAAAAAAATAGCTGTAGTTTCACTCCTGGTGTCAAAAAATAAGTTTACCATTTCCATGATTGAGATGTGAGCAGACTGGCTTTCTTTGTTATATACAAAAGGCCAGGTCCACTCTCTCCCCAACAGGTACTGATGTAGGTTTTTCTAGTTTTTCTGGATTATAGACATTTTGTCAGATTTTAAGATCTTATTTAATCATTTTCCAGCTTAGAGGAATTCTATGTTTTTGTTTCAACTTCAACTTCTAGTTTTAGCTTTCAAGAATCTCACATTAAACCTGTAGGAATAGTTCTGACGTTCTATACCTACTTCCACACACAGACACACTTTAAATACTTGTGTTTTATTTCACTATATCTTTGTTTGTTTGGTTAAAGATTGTGATTGGTCTATTTGTGCATACATTATCTTTTATTGTGTTGACTCAGTGAAACAAATCTATAGTCCATGATATCATACTTATCAGATTTCCTCTTTATTTAGGCCCTACCAATTTACTCTGGAGAAAATAGGTTATTCAGAAATACACATTTGCAATTTAGACATTATAAAACGTTTTGTTTGACATACAAGTAGTATTCCTGATATATTTTTGGTAGCCATAGATTAAGCCAAGTTGAAAGTTAGGTTATTGAATGGAAGACATTCCTGTCAGTAAGTTATAACAGACAACATATGAGACATCACATACTCTTTTGACTACTTTTGATTTCAGTGACATTTATCAGTTCTCAATTTGTGTTGCTTTGCCAACTTAGATACTCTTCACCACAGTAAACTTACGTTTTGTCACTTCATGATAAATACGCCTGTAAAACATTCATAACCATTTGTCTGAATGTTTATCATACATAAAAACAAGACAATGATTTAGCATGCAGTGTAATTTAAAATCTAAATACTTCAATGAAGCAGCTGACCACCAAAAAACACCAGACCTCAAATCACTTGAGTACCTAATGCTATTCTACACCTTTAACAAACACTATGATCAACACAGATTATATGTACTAGGTTATATTTTCTTGTTAGAGCCATATAAGAGGATGTTACTGTTTCTTCCAAAAGACAAATCTTGGGTTTAGTTTTCTCTCACTTCATTGTTCAAGCAATGACTTGAGACAAACAGTTTCGTTAAAAAATGTGCAGTTTAGGTGTGGTACTAATCTATCTATTACAACAGTTGTGTTCATAAATGTTTTTTACATCAGAAAGTTTAAACCAACAGAGGATCACTAAACACCCACCCCAGAAAGTTTAAAACAACAGAGAGGATCACTAAACACCCACCCCAGAAAGTTTAAAACAACAGAGAGGATCACTAAACACCCACCCTAGGAAGTTTAAAATAGAGAGGAACAATAAACACCCACAAAGTTTAAAACAAAAGGATCATTAAACACCCACCCACAAAGTTTAAAACAACAGAGAGGGTCATTAAATACCAAGGAAGTGTAAAACAACAAAGTGGATCACTAAACACCCATTCAGGAAGTTTAACACAACAGAGAGGATCATTAAACACCCATTCAGGAAGTTTAAAACAACAGAGAGGATCATTAAACACCCACCCAGGAAGTTTAAAACAACAGAGAGGATCATTAAACACCCAGGAAGTTTAAACAAGAATGTCCAATAAGCTATGGTCATAGACATAACATGCTATGTTGTTTCTCAACAATACACATTTCAATTGTCAGGATAAATTAAAACATTCATCCTCTGCTCTTTCTGAAACCTTTGATTTCTAAAAAAACCAGATACAGATGTAACTGTTAGTGTAAATCTTACTAATAGGACTGAATGTTTTAAGGCAAGTATGGCAGGTTTTGCATGTTTAATTTCAAAATTAACTGACATACACTTCAGAGTGAAAACATCCTTCTAATCCCCCACTGGAACAGCAATAAGTTTATAGATTTATGACACTAAACTCAAGTTTCATTCCCTTCAGTGGACTTAGTAGATGGCCAGTTGTGACTTTGCTCTAAGAGGACACACGTACCTCCTTTTAATAACTATATACTAATAAAAGTCTTTATCAGCAACTTGTATTAATATTCTCTATACTGTATCTATAATATTCTCATAAGCAAAGATATTTCTCTTGGTCTCATACTATATAAAAGAATGACATATAATACCAGTTGATGTTAGAAAAACACTAAACATGGGAAAGGTCAGACCACCATTCATATAAATCTTTTATATAGCACTAATGTCTTTTTTTAAGTCGGCAAAGCACAATTAATATTAATTATATTTGTTATAAAAAAGTGTTCCAAAAATTACAAACATTTTCAGCAATAAATATGGGTGACAGAGTGTGGTTGAAATACTACTGTATGTACTTTTGTTCTTCATCAAAGTATGGGACTGAATAAGATTATAAAATTAAGAATATAATATGCTAAATATTAGTGTATAACAGTAATAATTACTACTAATAATAAACATACTTCATGAGGCCAGAAAATGTGTTCAAACCATAATAATTGTTATAAAGTCATAAATCTTAATTCTCAACTTCAGTTCTGCTGCAATGAAACTTAAAGTGAAGAAATGTTATCAAACTACTTCTATAGAGTTTAAATAAACAAGTATCACACAAGGTATCCCTGGACACAATGGGAAAAATACACAATTTATTCTGAAATTTATTTATTATATAAACTGAATGGCATTAACAGCCATTATCATATCAATTTTTGACATAATGTGCCATCAGCATATTTTCCTTCCTGAAATATGTACAACAGACATTAGAAATGAGTCTGTTTAAGAATATAATGCTTATTTTATCTGTGGATCAACAGTTTTGGCGCACCCTGTACATAAGATATCTTAATAATAATAATAACGAGAAATATTCTCAGTTATTCACTACATTTATTAAGCTTACTCCCAGACTTTTACCAACCCTGTATTTTCCTAAGTCATGGAATAAAATTCCACAAAGTTTATAAGCTCTCAATAAGAACCTTAACCAGCCTGTCCATGCTACAGGAGTACTGGGACCCTTCAGTATACTATGAACTAAACAAATCTTCAAGAACTGAAAGTCATGAGCTACTGGGTGAATTTATAAATTAGTGTGCTAATAGCAAAGTGAAATCACAATTATTCGAATTGCCAAACAGCAGTCAAAATATGAATACCTAACTTCCTTCATTCAAAAGTGATATAATCCAAAAACATTATGTGTTGTAACATCCATTGTAATAACACATTGTTATGAGAAATAATCAGCTTGTATAACATCCAAAACAACATATCATAAGTATCAACAAAAACAAAGCATTTGGTTTAATTAATCTCACTTTCAATGTGTACAGTATTCTGGGAGATAAAATGAACTGAATTAAATTTCTAAACACACATAAGTTAAAATAAATGTCAATGGACATTTTTACCTGGAAAATATCTATTAATTCTGGGCTAAGATAGGGATATTGTGTGCAACCCATCTTTTTTCATTCTTGCCTGACCTGACTTTCTTCTTTAATATCAGAATGTCAATGTTATTTTCATTCCTAGCAACTCAGTTAATTAAGAGTATGATGCTGATGATGTGATCATGGCAACTAGAACAGTCTAGATATTTTTGCCAAATACAGTGAAATTATCAGAGCAGAAAACAATTTGAAATAACATCCAAGCTTTTTGGACTGGAAAATGTAAGAACAGAGAAGGTAAGCCTATAGGTTTGAAGTGGACCATTAAAATACTAGATATCTGGCACAATGACTATCTGCACCAGCTGTCCCTAATTTAGCAGTGTAATACCAGAAGGAAGTCAGCTAGTCATCACCACCTACTGCCAACTCTTGGGCTATTCTTTTGTTAACAAAAGAGCAGAAAACAATTTGAAATAACATCCAAGCCTTTCAGACTGGAAAATGTAAGAACAGAAAAGGTAAGACCACAGATTTGAAGTGAACCATTAAAATACTAGATATCTGGCACAAGGGCTATCTGCACCAGCTGTCCCTAATTTAGCAGTGTAATACCAGAAGGAAGTCAGCTAGTCATCACCACCCACTGCCAACTTTTGGGCTATTCTTTTTTTTAACAAATAATGGGATTGACTATCACATTATAATGCTCTCATGGGTGAAAGAGCGAGCATGTTTGGTGTGACAGAGATTCGAACCCTCGACCCTCAGATTTCTAGTTTTGTGCCCTAACCACCTGGCCATCTAGCAGATTACAACTGTAAAATTTTAAAAATCTAAATAAAATAATCAAAACTTAGAAATAAAGAAAAAATATTTCTTAGCTAAAGCTTCAAAAATAAAACAGCACATGATAATCTAGCTCACATAAAAATTGTCTGCCTTTCTATAACCTAATGTATTATTTAAATAAAAAGGAAAGTATAATGGGTCCTCTACACTCAAACAGACCCAGCACTAGACAGAGGCAACAAAAACGGCTGTCTAGTTCTTCAGTTAAGCTAACGCCAGCCCTAATATCACATGCAGATGATGTATGAACTTAAATTACAACAAATTGCATCCACTTAATGTGTAATACTCTGATATCATAGTATTCTAGTTCACATTTTAGTTCATTTCTACTGAGATTTCATGATAAGTACTTTAAAACATACACAAATTACCATGAAAATAAGAATTTTAAACTTAGTATTTATGGTTTTACTTGACGATGATTACTCCCAAGCTAACAAACAGGGACAGAATGAAATTATCTAACGTTAAAACACAATAAATTTACAATGTCATGCAAATAACTGCATGATTAGAGCAGAAGTAACTACTCAGACATTGACACAAAAAACATTGTGGATGGGGTTAACTCCAACTATTTTGAAGCCCTAAGACATCGTCTTCCCAGGAAAGCAGCCCACAAAATTATCTGTCAAATGTAGATTAATCACTTTAATACACAACAAACAAACCACTATTCTTTCTGACCCTCAGATTGTGAGTTGAGCACCCTAACCAAACCTAACCATTCCAGGCCATCTGGCATGGACCACCAACCAATACAGATTACAAGTGGAAAATTTTAACAATCTATGTAAAATAATCAAAGCTTAGAAATAAAGAAAAAAATATTTCTTAACTATAGCTTCAAAAGTAAAACAGCACATGATAATCTAGTGCACATAAAAATTGTTTGCCTTTCCAGTGCTAAATATATTACTCAAATAAACATCCCAACCACCATTCTTTTGGTCTTTCTTTCTTTTAAAGTTATAACAGAGTAACTTCATTAAAATTGTATTAAATAATTTATATTAAATGATGACCACAGTACTACAGAAGAGCCTAGTTCTCCTTGTCACTAATGTTAAAATATCTCAAGAGTGGCTTGTGAGTGACTAAACATACAAAATGACTGTTTTCAATATTATAGACATTTCTATAAAGAATGAAATTTCTAGCCATAGTTGCTTGCAATACTTTATGTAAAATAAGATGATACAAAGAAACTAGCCAAATGCTTTTCACAGTGCACTTAGTCAATAAGTATTTCACAACTAGACTGAAAACACCAACCATACTCTTAAACATAAGCTCACAACTCAAGAGTTCACACTTTTTCTTGTTGCACATGGGATTTTTTATGACGCAGCATCTCTGTAGAGGTTAAGAACAATTCCTCTTGGCATTCAGGGCAGAAAAAAGCTTTCTTCAAAGAATTCATAGATTGTTCTTTCTGTGTTTCCTCTTCATCGTTTTCTATAGAGTAAAATATTACTAACTATAAAATCTGTTTATTACAATTCCTTAAATTAAAACTTTTAAAGAAATGATGAAATACAAAACTAATTGAATTTTGCTGGAACCATTAAGAACATCAAATTAGTATTTAGCAATAATTATTTTAAACAAGAAGTAGTCCTTAACAGTAGCATCACTTGAAATTCTTATAGGCAGAATTAGGGTAAATTAATCTATGAGACATTTGTTTCCCTTTTTATTAGCTATACTTGTGTGCACCAGCAATACCAAGTATGGGGTGTGTACATACCTCATTCGATTATATTACTCACAAGGATCTCTACGAGCCTCTCCTCAAACTGAAATTATTTTAGGCACAATTAGAATAAATCAATTTATGAAACCTTGGGCATGATTAAATGCATCAATCAATCTCCAGAGTTCAAAATTATAATTTCATCTCAGATCAGTCAAGAGATGAGATATGACCTAAAAGTCTATACTCAAAAAATAAAATAAAGAAAAAAACAATAACTTAGAACCATATTAAAAAAAACTTCATTTTCAAGGCAGTTCTTAATAAGAATTTCTCATTCATAAAACCAGTTTTTGTACCATGCAATTGTTCTCAGAGAAAATCTTGCCTTGAAAATTGTACAAGCTGTAAGAGCTGGGAATGTTCTTAAATACTGTATTTTTAATTGGTTCATTAGTGTTCTCAAACAAGAAGTATGTATGGAACCTGCTGCAACAGATAAGACAAACAATGCTGTATGTGTGACTCATGTTTTCTGAGAGCTGGTATTTTTCATTAATTAGCCTGTAGGTAGGTAGGTATTTCATGTTTGTAGGCACAAAGCTACTTGGCTATTTGTGCCAAACAAAATGTAGTATAATACAATGGTATATGGAAATTAAGGTAAAAATATGTAAAATTCAGACCCACTTTTCACTGATAGCATTAATCTTTATAATGAAAAATGTGACAATCAGAACACAACCCTGAGGGACTCCAAGTTCCTGTAGGAAAAAACTGGGAAAGTGTTGAGCCAACACAGACCTGAAATTGGCAGTTCATTAAAAATGCTGAATAAAAAGTGGAAAATTGCCATGGAATCCGTATGAGTGAAGATCTCGCAAGGTGCCATATTTCATAAACATTCTCTAAATAAAAAAAAATAGAAACAAGTTGTCTCTTCAAAAAGGTTTTTTTGATGTTTCAAGGCGAATTAAGTGGTCTATCATGGAACGTTGTCTTCGGAAACCACAATGAGTGGGTGAGAGAAGGTTGTTTGATTCAAGGAACCAAACAAGACGAGAATTAATCATCCTCTCTGAGGTCTTACTGAAACAACTTATCAAAGCAATGGGATGGTAATTTCAAGGAATCTTTTGATCCTTCCCACGGTTAAGAATAGGGAGTACAATAGATTGGTGCCAAGCATCAGGAAAGTCATTCTCCTGCCATATCTGGTTAAAGACAGCCAGAAGAATAGTAAGAGAGTTCTGGGAAAGGTTGTGCAGCATCTTATAATGTATATCATCAGGTCCAACTGATGTATTGCCAGACCAATGAAGAGCAAGTTTAAATTCCACCAGTGTAAGAGGGCGATTGTAGTTATAGGGATGATCAGTTGAAAAGGAAAGAAGCAGATGTTGAAATCACGTTTTAACAGCTAAGAAGGAAGGGGATGAGTTTGAAGAGCAAGATACATGAGAGAAACATTCATCAAAAGTATTGGCAATGCTCTGAGCATCAGCAACTTCATGGCCATTGAATATTAAGATAGAGAGTGGGGTAAAAATATATCATCCACTCACCTTTCTGATCTTGTCCTTTATGACTTTTGAACTGGTGGTTGAAGAAATGCTGGAGGTGTATTTAATCCAAGATTCCTTCTGGCTTTGACATCTAACTCGCCGAGCCTGTGCACGGGCTTGCTGAAATGCAATGCAATTTGAAAGCATGGGATATCTACAAAATTTATCCCAAGCATGTTTCTGAGCTTTTCATGTTATAGAACAAGCAGAATTACACCAAGGGCGAAGATGTGGTGGGAAAGACGTCGACGTTTTGGGGATGCACTGAGCAGCTGCTTGTACAGTATAGTTAGTCACTGCTGCTGCACAATCATCTATCAATGATTTACATAAGATGGCAGGATCAAGTTCCAAAAGAGAGCAGTGAAAGAGGGCCACATGGCCTGGTCCAGCTTCCACTGAGGCACACAGGTCAGGTGGCAATGACCATGACCAATCTCTCTTAATATGATAGGAAAACAATCACTATCCCTTGGATTGATGTCAACCTCCCAAGAAAAGAAAGTGAAAATCAAATGGGAGCAGATATGAAGATCTATAGGAGTAAATGACTGACTTGGTGCATGAAAATAAGTGTAAGAACCAGTGTTGAAGAGAGACAGGTTGTGATTCAGGAGCATATGCTCTATAGCATGACTCCTCACATCAGTACTACAGGGTGTTTGGAAAGTCACTGTGCAGTTTTGTAATCATATACATATAAGTGCACAGTGACTTTCTGAACACCCTGTAGACCCACCCCAGAGGAGATTATGCCCATTAAGATCCCCCAAAATTAAAAATGGGGTTGGCAGTTGCTCAATGAGGGCATCAAGGTTTGATGGATGATAATTTTTTCCAGGGGTACAGAGAGCAAACAGTGATGGTACAACCTAAGAAGATATGGATGGCTACAGCTTCCAAGAGCATATTCAATGACAAGGACCAGGTGGGCACATGTTGATCAACCAGCAGTGCTTCTCCCCCATGTTCTTGTCCTACACATGACCTGTCATTTCAGTATAAGAAGTATTGTCAAATTGTGACTGTATTAGTAGGTTTTAAAAATGTTTCCTGTAAAGAAAGACATTTGGGATGATAAAAGTCAATTAAATCCTTGATGTCGTTCCCATTTGATTGAAAACCTTGACAGTTCCATTTGATTAGCATGGTCATTTTTATTTACTTTGGAGGAGAATATGGCAAGGGGACCTTCTGCTTGCGACCACACTTTTTTTATTTACTGGATGTGGGTTGGTCATTCTCTCATGATCTTGCTCTGGATCGAGTAGACAGGTTGCTGTAGACATATGCTCCAGTGATTGAGGACATGAATGAATGGCTTGTTTAATTTTTAGGGTGTCAAGAGAGGAAGATCATGGAAACACCTGGGCTTGAACAAGGTGAAGTTGGGCAATGACTGGAAGATGTGGTAGGGACAGAGATAGAAGTAGATACTGATTTGTTAACTTTGTTGGCTTTGGAGGGTGTTAGATTAAGATGCTGTTAAGGATTCTGTAGGAGGCACAGAAAGGTCAGTCTGGACTCCTACTGTAGTAGTGGAATGGATTACAGCAGCATAAGTCCGAGATGAAATTGGGAATAGTAATTTCCGAGCCTCTGGGAAAGTAATATTGTGAACTGTCTTTAGACATTGTACTTCTTTCTCTTCTACTCATTTAAGGCAGGAAGTAAAATAGGAAGGATGTGGACCATTACAGTTAACACAATGCAGTTCTAGTTGGCATTCAAAAGCATCAGGGTTTTACCAGCACAACAGGCACATGTCAATGAACCATGGCAAGATGTTTTAGTGACCAAATCATTGACAATGAAAACATCTAACAGGGTAAGGAATATAAGGTCGTACATTACAATTCAGATATCCTGCCTTGATTGTGGTAGGAGGACACGATGTTATAAATGTTAATATCAGAACATCTGTTTTCTCCATAATCCCGTCTCTATGAGTAAAAATTTGGTACACGGCTTTAACACCTTGGCCGGTGAAACCTGTGAGGATCTCTGACTCTGGAATAGTCTTTAAATCCCTCTCAACTATAACTCCTCTGAAAGAATTCAAAGTATAATGAGGAGTAACATCAATGGGTATATCCCCAATGGCCTTTGATTTCAAGAGGAGTTTGGAATGTTATGATGAAACTGTTTCCACTAAAATATCCCCAGACCATAATTTTTTACTGACTTAGGAGAGTCAGCAAGCCCTTCTAAATAAGAAATGGAGACATCTGCCCTAAAGGTTTTCAGTTAAAGAATGTATAATTAAAATTCGTAGGACAGATTCAAGTTGTGATTTTGACCATACAGAGTCATCAATGCGCAGTCATTCGCCAGTTGTCGGATATTTCTCTATGCTGTCATGCTTGTTTATTTTTTCATTTGAGAGGGGGTCCACACTAAACAAAAGAATATTTTAGTGCTCACTGACCCCACCCACCATGGAGCCCAACAAGGGGACACACTACAATGTTATATCAGGTCACTGCAGCGACACTAGGGTTTCGTGAGCACTGTACCTGAACACCAGTATGAGACATAATGTTCACTACACCCACTGAGGACATCTTACGCTGGCACTCAGTTAACCCTGGCCCAAACAGACTAGCTGACTGATCTTGGGGGAGCCACCCAAAGACCATTCATCTATAGGTATTCAAGACCAAAGTGGTGTGTTGGAGGTGGACTCCTCAACCACCAGGATTCTCTACTCCCTTTCACGGGTCACCATGCACAGCAAACATGCAGTTGGATGTTTAAATCCCAGAAAAGGTAAACTGAAAGTACAGAACCTTCTCTCGGAGGTCCCCTTACCGCATACAGGATAATTAGACTGTGGCGCTAAAGAAATACTTACATGAAGTTATACTGTGCTGCTACTCAGTTTTCCAAAAAAAGATTCCAAAGATGTCCCAAAAACAAACAAACAATTTGTTGCCAATTACCTTATATGTAACTATGGTAAAGAGAAACTGACTGAAATTTGCTTTTGAGTCCAATGACATAACAATGCTGTCTGTGCTAAATAACATGAACATAAAACATGTTAAAATGCAGAAATATTTTTGCATGATGCAAAACTTCACAATTTCTGGAAAGAAAAAACATATTTTAATTTCTTTCTTTCTTCAGCAGTTTCTTTTAATATAACATAATGTTTTCAGGACAACGTGGGACTTATTGGTCCATCTCAGCTGTTCCACACTCTGAAGTAGCTTATGAAGCAAAGAAAAACACCTTAGGTCAACCCTTATCATTCACATACTTATCAAGCATTTTTTTTTACTCTTTTAAATTTACTGCCTCTACAACATCTGGAGGCAACCCATTTCTAGAACCCTGTTAGAAAAATAAAATGGTCTTAGCTGAAAATCACTCCTACCATGCCAAAATTTATGTGTGTCCTCTAGTCCTACTGTTCTCACCATTAAGTATCAAAAAAAGACGATGCATCAATACTGTCGAGTTTCATTTACTATCATAAACAGATCTCTCAGATCTCCCCTAACTCTTCTTTTTTCAAGAGAAAACAATTTGAGAGATGTCAGTCTCTCCTTTCATTCTGGGCACAATTGCAGTTGCCCTTCTCCAAACTCTTTCCAACAATTTGATGTCTTTCCTAAAATGGGGAGAGCCTATGACTCAACATCATATTCCAAATGTGACCTAAACAGTACCAGTTCAATGAAGTAATAACCTCTTTAGACTTGTGTTCAATATTTCTATAGGTACAACATAACATCCCATTTGCCTTACCACAAGCAATAGCACACTGCTCTGATGGCTTTAGAGACTGATTGCCTATTATACCAAGATCCCTTTCCTTCATTATACTGTTAACATTATTCCCATACAGATTACACTTATTATCCAAGCCAAATTATGATAACCCACATGCATTATCTTGCATTTATTACAATTAAAACACATTTGCCATTTTTTTGTGCAACACAATAAAATATCCAAATCCCTTTGTAAATCAGCAGCATCCTCTTCATGGCTAACAATGTCCAAAACCTTAATATCAATTGCAAATTTAAGTAATTTACTGCCCATATCTTCATCTATGTCATTGATGTAAATCAAAAACATCAAAAGTTCTGAGACTGAACCCTTAGGTACCCCACTTGTGACATTAATTCAGTTTGACTAAACATCATTTGTACCAACCCTCTGCTTCCTTCCATCCATCCACTGTTATATTCAATTTGATAATTTATCCCCCAAACGCCTACAGAAACAATTATTTTAAAAAGCCTTTTATATAGCACCTTGTCAAATGCTTTCTGTAAATCCAGATACACTAAAATTACACCCTTATTCTTACCAACATTAGCAGTAACCTTTTTAAAGAATGTCAAACCATTTGTGATACCATGTTGACTGTTCAATAAAATTCTAAACTTTCTTAAATGGTTTTGCAATGCATATTTCAATCGACTTTCCAAAACTTTTCCCACAACTAATATAAGAATAATGGGTGTATAGTTTATCCCCTCCCTTGAAAAGAGGAGTTACATCAGTTAACTCAGTAGTAAGTGGCTCACATATTCAATCCTTAACCTCATCAACCATATTGGTTGATCTTGTTCACAATTTTCCTCATCTGATCAATTTACAACAGATAACTCTTGTTGTATTCTTTACAAATTTTCAACACACAAGCTGTATAACTTATTACTTTATCATAACCTAAAGAGTTAGTTCACATTCATAATTTATTTTATTATGATAAAATATTAAATACATTTTTATTTCAAATTTTTAGGATTTATTAAATGTAAGTCTTTCTAGCAAACATAAATGAAATTACTTTTACGGTTGAATGCATTGTAATAAAATGAATTTCACTAAGCAAATCAGCGAGTCACATGACAACCACAGCCACTATAATTACAATGGTGAGGAATGCATCAGAACTATGTTTTGATATTGTCAAATATTTTGCAAATAGTATGATGCCACCAAAAATACACTGATTTTGGGAAGTATATCTAACAGTTCTTGTCAACATAAAATAGTAAAGCACCAAGTTCAGGTCATAAAGATGGATTCTAAAACTGGAGTTATTCCTCGTATTTAATGGTATTGGACAAAAATGAATATGGATCAACTTGAGAAAACCAGCCTTTCCAGAAAAATGCTTGCAACATGTCATCCCACAGCCATGACAAAACATTAATAACACCTAAAACAAGAATGAGTAATAAATATATTCATAAACCAGTGCTATAATACATAATTCCTTTAATATGAAACTAATACTCTTAAAGACACACAAAACATGTCCCAGTTTTTTAGATATACCCGAGGATATTCCATACAACAACAACTTACCATTAGCTTGGCACTGTTCCTGGTGTCTTACTTGGTCCAGTACTGACAATGTAAACACCTGATGACACTTAGGACACAACCAAGGTTTCTGAATGTACTGAAGTTTGGTTTGATCAACATCAAGTATGCTTCATTTGGAAAGATACAAACATACAACAAATTAAGATGATCTTATATGTTACAACTTAAATTACATAACCTTGAAACATGTCACTGTACACATAACCTTAACACATGCAACAAGACTATACATGCAATCTTAGAACATGTTGCAAAACGATACACACAATATTAAGATATAACACCATACATACAATAGTAGGACAAGCCACAACTTTAAGACATAAAATTATACACACAATCTCAGCACATTTCACAAGATCATATATACAAGTTTAGAACATGTCACATGGCAGTACACATAAATTTAGGACATGTCACAAGGTAACACACGTAATTTTAGGACATGTCACAAGGTAACACACGTAATTTTAGGACATGTCACAAGGTAACACACGTAATTTTAGGACATGTCACAAGGTAACACACGTAATTTTAGGACATGTCACAAGGTAACACACGTAATTTTAGGACGTCACAAGGTAACATGTAATTTTAGAACGTCACAAGGTAACACGCACAATTTTAGGACATCACAAGGTAACACAATTTTAGGACGTCACAAGGTAATTTACATAATTTTAGGACATGTCACAAGGTAATATATATAATTTTAGAACACATTACAAAACAACACACACAATATTAAAACACGTCACAAGACTGTAAATACAATATGAAGATATGTCTCAAGACAATACCTAAAATATCAGGACATACCAAAAGATCATACACATAACCATTAAATATGTTGCATAATTATTTGTACCATCATAAGACATAGTAAAATGCCACTTGTACAATCAGAATATAAAACACAAGTTTTTAATCGTCATTTTGCTCTAAACATGGTACTTAAGAATTTCTATAACAAACTGAATCACAGAATGGCTTTAACAGCCATATGTGGTAACTTACCAATTGTATGTGAGATATGGTTTCACTACAAGACCTCCTTTTTTTGGATGAGCCCTGTACTCACTATCTTCACCAAACACACCAGCCATGTGTGACGTCCTTTCTGAAGTCGAAAAGTCTAAAACAAAATTTCAATAAAACTGTAATGACTCCTTATTAAACAAACCATAAAACTGAAACCACATTCAATAAGTAATTTTCATAACAAAGTTCAAATGACACTTGCATCTAATAAAAATCTATCTAGTCAAAAATATGTGATACAATTTACTTAGATCTAAGTTACAAGGCCCATGTTAGAAAGTGATGCGAGAAAAGGAGTGATAAGGTTGTCTTTGTTTCAAAAACTAGAAAAAAATTCAACATAGTTAACAGGAAAACATACTGCTCACTCTACCATGATCAACCAAAACATGAATTTTTTACCACCTTTTATTGGTCTAGCAAGGTCCACGATAGAGAATTCCAACCTGAAGAACTTTAAAGTCATGTAATAAAAGAACATACTATATATACAAATAAAGCTTGTTGTAAGTAAATATAAATTAATTGCACTGATTTTTAAGAATCCTTTTCCTTTGTTTTAATGACTGTTAATTTCATTACTACTAAAAAATACTATTAAAGTTACTATGGGGAAAAGATATTTACTTTATATTTTGTTTAAACTACCCAATTTTCTACAAGTTATTTCAAAATAATGCATTTCATTATTCACTTACTTAGACAATTTTCAGAATAAATTAGTGACATTAATACTGTCTATATTTCAAACAACTTTATAAATATAAATTCATTGGGGTGAATAAAGGACAATACATACAACTTAGAGACCATGACAACAAGAATTCTTGTCTTGTTTTTTATTTGCCCATCTTAAGATCATGGATGTAGGGAAGTAGCTTCCCAAAGATAGCATACGTCAGTGAGAAGTGGCAACCACATGACAGCATGGGCTTCACATTTCATTCTCACCAAACTTTACAAGTTTGTATGTGGATGAAAAATTAATTATGTTGAACAGTTTGCTTGATTTAAAAGAATAACTTACCAGTATTAATTTTTATTTTACTTGAAAACCTGTACAAATATCGGTCACTGTGACAAATAAAAGACAATTGAAACATCATATATAATATGAACACACATATCAGGAGAATGCTACTTTTCTTCAAAGAACACAGATTTAATAAACATTATTTCCTCTATTAACTACGATTATGTTTAGAAAACTTATGCAAAATGTTAGTTTATGAGAAATATCTTCGATCTATTACAAGACCACATACAAAGCTGTGGGGCAGTTTATTTAACACACTTATTTGTGTCTAATGTAAGAATATTAGAATATCCAAAATGTTAAGATTTACCATAAAACTCATGCACAAATCAATAAAAAATGTACAATATGATCTGATAAGATTAAAAACAGGCTGCAGCACTGTCCATGCAAAAATGGTTTCAACAAAATGATATATAAAATATCTCTTAATTAGCTTATCAGAACTTTACTATACAGTGTTTCCTTTTATAAAAATGTCTATGTAATGATTGAGTCACCAGTGGTGGGAATGCCTGTAAATATTAAAGATTGAATTTCTCGTTATTTTGTATTATATGAAAACTGGAAAACTAAAACAATGGTGTTAACTAACTGCACTGAGATGATGTAGTTTTAAAAGTATCAGCTTTTATAGGTATTATTAATAACTAGTAGTAATTTAAAAAATTGTAATTCTACTGTAAATGATGTTATTGTTACACTTCAAATTAACATATAGCAATACATATAACTATTTAATCACAATCAAGTTTAATTTAGCCTATTTCTGTCTGTTAACATTCTATAACACTGTGCACCTGTGTTATTACATATGGATGATGCAAATGTCATCCCTACTATATTGTTATCATTGTTTTTGAAGGATTGATATCAGCCATCCCTACACTTTTGTTTTTAAGTATTTCTTTACTCATTTTATTACGCTACAATTCTCCACCAAAGAACCTATCATTAATTGAATGTTGTATATAACTCTGAAGACTACAAAACAGGCTATTGAAACTAACCTCCTGAACCATTTCATTAAAATACAGCTGTCCACCAAAGAGCCTATTATTAATTGAATATTGTATATAATTTTGGAGACAAAAATACAAGCTATTAGAACTAACCATCCAAACCATTTTACTAAACTACAGTTCTATACCAAAAAGCCTATCATTAATTGGATTTTGTATATAATTTTTAACACTACAAAACAGTCTATTAGAACTAACCTTCTGAACCAATATAAAGTTCTTTCAAGTCCGCTGCTAGAAGCCTGCGAACAGTATGCAAAACCTGAAGATGAAGATATCTGTCAAGCAACTTTGGTAAAGTTTGTTGTTTTATTCTCACTTCCCTACTGAGTTCATGATCACTGGCATGTACGGAAATAGTTTCTAAAAGTAAAAAAAAAAAATTCAACTGTCATAAAACACAGTGACAAAATTGAAACAAACTTAATTTGTTATTAGGCCATTTAAACAGGTAAACAAAATAAGTTTAATAATTTATTTCTAAATAATAATGATATATGTTACATATATTATCATACATTAAATATATATATTTAACGTATCATAACTGAGATATGACTGCATGTTACAAAACACTAGTCCACTAAAACACAGCCAAGACAAGGAAGACTAAATGCCAGTTTTATATTACTGGTGGTCTGGCATGGCCAGGTGGTTCGAGCATTCAATATGTGATCTGAAGATCGCAGGTTCGAATTACTATCACACTAAATACGCTTGCTTTTCAACTGTGGAGGCATTATAATGTGATGGTCAATCCCATTTTTTGATGGCAAAAGAGTAGCCCAAGAGTTGGCAGTGATGACTAGATGGCCTTTCTTTTAGTCTTAAACTGCTAAATTAGGAGTGGCTAGCACAGATACTTAAAAAAACAAACAAACAATATATTACTGGGTATGTAATATAAATGCACATGCACTGTGTCAGTGCAAGTTAGATAATGTCAGGTAGGCATAACTGGAAGGCCAATATAATAAAAAGTATATATATGTAAATATATAGTGTTATGAAATTTAAGCTACTTCGACCAAGCATTTGTACTTTTATGTTATACTATGAAGTCATTCTAGCATGAAAAATGTATAATTTATATTAATTTCCTAATTTTTTTTATCATGGTTACGAGGTTGGTCAGTTAACAGACTCCACATAGAGTATAGAAAATAACATAAAATAGAAAGTTTCATGGAAAACAAACATTTGAAATGTATTGAAAATATGTTTTAGAGATTATACAAATAATATTTCAGATTTTTTGGATGAAGAATACTTTTTTTAATCATAACATGAAATCACTTAGCACTCAGACTAGTTGCAAAACAGACTATTTTCACCAACAAGTATTTAGTGGAAACATTTTATTAAAAAACCTGATTTCTTGTATTCAAAACACTTGTGATTTTTATTAAAAGTCTACCAAATTTCGTGAATATACACACGCTGTATAAAAAGTTATAGTGAAATTACTTAACATGTACCCAAAAAACTTGGGTACATTATACTAAGCCCAAAGTAAAAGGGTTAAATTACATATATAACACTAAGGACATGAATTTTCCTTTGGAGAAGGGGGAGGACATAGCTATGGTTACAACTATTTGTGTTTTTACATATTATTTATCCAGTTCACTGTACATGACATCTGACTTACTCTTCTTAAAATTGCAAAACATTATTTTAACTCACTCATTAAAATACATTTGTTACAGTTTTAAGAGTTAAAATACCTCATCTTATGTTACCCATCATGATGATGATATTCATGTCTTTTCATCCTTACTTTCAGACATGAGATACTAGCAAATACTTCAAAATCACTTATTAGCCAAAATTTATCCAAATGGGATTTCATGGGTTCAAGCATTTATTTAAGCAAGGTATTAATACCTTTGTATTACTGTTTTTTTATTTTTCAGGTAAAAAAAATTGCAATCCAATTGTCTGAAAAATATTACATATAATGCAAGATATAAAAAAAATACAACTCAGGCCAGTGGTTCTGGGATGCATGACCATGTGAACAGGTATTACTGCCCTGATGATACTATAATTATCACACATGACAACTTTAATGACAAACGAGCATATAGGTTACCATGGAAATTGACACGTTGTTGAACATGGGACAAATCTGTGAAAGCAGTAATATTTAATACACACACACAGTATCACAAACACTGTGGTCTTGAATCTTTCTTGGCAATATATTTTGCTGTAATAACTTATTACTATAGAATAATCAGCTTACTTGTATAAAAACCTGGAATATAAGTACCTTACCCTGAAATATGTTTTTTAAAACATCTTCCCACAGATCCCTTATCCTGATGGCTTGTAAAACAAACTGCTGAGCTTCCTCCCCATTTACAAACCTTAGTTCTAACCAACCATCACAGACAATCCTACAATCAAGAAGAAAAACATTATGCAGTTAACTCTGTGAGAGAATCGGTGACAAACTATAGTTGTAGCCAGTCAAAACAGCAGAACATATTGTAAAAAGCAATCTTTGTTAGAGAATCAGAAAAAGTGTAATACAGCCAATAAAAAAAACATACAATCATTAAATATTTAACCTTACCAAGGCATAATAAAAAACAGTTACTGGAAATTATCTAAACAACCACTAAATAAAATCTTGTGCCATTTGAAGTAAGTAAAACAACCATAAATATGTACCTATAAGAAACTGTAATCTTTCTTTCCCAGTCACTTTTTTATTTAAATGATCCCTGTTTTAGATGTGCATGAAAATGAAATATTGATTATATATATAAAAATAAAACAGTCTTAATAGAAATCAGAAGTGAAAATAAATAAACACCACTTCATGAGTATACTAAAGACGAACACGAAACTTCAAACAAATAAAAATGAAAATGTCTGAGCACAGGTGCTGCCAAATGAGAAGTAATAGTCTGGTAGAGGGAGTCATGTGATTATTCCATGATTCTATTGGTGGAAAAGTGATGTATATGTGTATCATGTGATTATTCCATGATTCTATTGGTGGAAAAGTGATGTACATGTGTATCATGTGATTATTCCATGATTCTATTGGTGGAAAAGTGATGTACATGTGTATCATGTGATTATTCCATGATTCTATTGGTGGAAAAGTGATGTATATGTGTATCATGTGATTATTCCATGATTCTATTGGTGGAAAAGTGATGTATGACGATTTAAATAAAAGGCATGTTGGAATCATTCAATTTCAACAGGGAGTAGCAGAAAGCTTGTGGATGCATAGAAAACACCTGCATTTATAGGGCAGCACTGGATGAGAGTATCTAATCTTTTGATTAAAGAAAAGCACCATATTGGAAATGTTCCTATTATTACAAGTAACAAAATCTTATTATTTTTATTAATTTTCACAGTCATATAAACAAATCTGGAAACAAGACACAGACAGCAGACAGAATTTGAAACACAATACCTGGTAAAATCCTGATTTGTGTCCAGACTGTGAGACAGTAGTAGTAATGAATGGGCAGCAGGAACCCGTAAACAGTTGACAAGATAAGGTTTTGTGGTTTCTAGTAATGACCTAAAAAACAGAAATGATGCTATTGCATGAAATACCTAATCATCTATAACAATTTCTAGACTGATTTAGATGCAACAGTCTAGTTCCAAACATTGCACAAGGCCTACTTTACTTGTTTCTTTCACAGATTATCAGTGCTGCTAATGATCTGTAAAATTAGTATGTTGCAGAAAAGGCTCCTCAATAAATACATACATTAAGAAGCTTTCATGTCAGTTTTTTTCTTCAGTGAAAATCAAGTTTTGCTAAAGAAAATAAATTAACGAAAAGAAATAATCAGTTAGTCCATTGAAGAATAACAGATAATTAATTCTGATGGTATATCACACTATCCAGATATCTACATTACTAATATTACTGGCCAGTGTTTGGTTTTGATGTATAGACCTCCAAACAGCTCATATCCAACCACTATTTAAAGCCTACTTTATTTACCTGCTTTGTTCTTCCAAGTAGAAATGATAAACTGTTAATCTAGTAAGACTAGTCTGTTGTAGTGGTAGTAAATAAAAAGATAGATGACACTTCTATATCATATTTTTTTCACTAAGATGCACATCTCAGTGACAAAAAAAAGAAACAAGCACATAAATGTATAGACTGCTTAACCTTTTCATCTGTGTGAAAGCACGTTTTTGAAGTTGCAATAAAAAGCTACAGAAAATACAAAATCATTAAAATATATAGTTTGACAAATAGGGAAACTAAGGATTAAATATGATTTCTTATTAAGTTCAAAATGGTAAATTATTTTCAGTTCATGGCATGACACTTGTAATCAAGTCTTCGTACAAGTCACCTGTAACTCACAAGTATGTCAAAAGCTGATGTTTTGAGCTCAGTGGTGTCCTGGAAGTAAATCCCTGCATCTGTTGAACGTCCATTTCTCGAAGCTGAAGCAGATCCGGCTGTAGAGCTAGAACACTCATTGGATGAAGAACGACAAATGGTTTTGCCTGCAACAAGATTGCACAACAGTTGTTTATTACCATAACTGTCACTGTAAGCTTTCTACAGAGGATTGATTATTAAGTACACAAATCAGAAAGACACACGATAATGACAGCCCATAAAACATTACATACATATATATACGAAGTGCATTTTGATGTATGGAATTGTGTAGATACTGAAATGCCAAGAAAATCTGTAATCTGTTCATTTTTTGGTTATGTAACAGCTCCTTCACACACACGTGTTCAAGATGAGGATTTAGAATACCCAAACTGTACTTAATGGTGATGAAAAACATAGGTATACAGATCAACTTGAAGTCATCAGAATCACCTAGAAAAAAAGACTTGCAACAACTCGTATCCCAGATATGGTAAGGAAAGTGCAGCATTGCTGTGACAGGTGAGAACCCAAAAATAAAAAGGCAAGTAACCAAACTCTCAAAAAATAATTCACAGCATAATAAAGAAGGATGTTTGTTTAAGAAGTACACATTTTACATGTATAAAAGTTAGTTCCATAACATATAAATCCAACAGTAGTAAAACCACAAGCAATTATAGAATGAAACCTGTGTTCTTGCAAAGCCATACAAAAACTTATCAGTAAAGTGCCAGAGACAGCACCTACAAATTTCTTTGTAATCAAAGTGTCAAAATGTGTGCTAGGAACAGACAGCATATGACTAGAATTGTTGATATTCATGGTATATAGATTTCTGCATGACTGAAATGTTTAAAGTTATAATTTTCTTACACTAAAAATGTATTTTCAACAGGTATTTCCCTCCTCTCACAAGATTAGCTATTCCCATTTGGTGCTGCTCTTTATATGCAAATGATTTTATCACACATGCCACAAACTTTCTTCACCCCATATTGGAAATAAATGATTCCAACACGTCTTTTATGTAAATTATCATACATCACTGCCACACCAATAGGAACATGGTACACTCACATGATGCATATGAATCCCTCTACGAACCTCTACCAAACTATCACTTTGTACTTGGGCAGGTAACAGAAGCACAAGAAATGAGTAAGAGGAAAGGTGGGAAGTATGAGAAAGAGAGGTATTTATTGGAAATATATTTTTAGTATAGGAAAATTTTAAGTTCTGATATGGTACTTCCCTCTTCTCACAAGATTAACTGGAATCCTACACTGATGAGAATGAGGGACTGGTGTCGGAATGGATTATCACCAAACAGTGTTTGGCAATGGGAAGAAAGCAATTCAAAGCTCAACAAATGGCCAGGAATGCAAGGACATAATATGTAAATAAAGTCCATCTGTTGACAGACCAATGCCTCAAAGCTTTCTGCTGGTGGTCAACCCATACACCCCAGTCCTAAAGGGATGCATCCATAAACAGATGCAAGTCCAGACAAGGAGGAGGAAGTGGGAAGCCCGTTGATGTGTGTGTCTTATCCAACCACCAACAGAGACTGTGTACTATGAAAGGAGGAATGATAAAGGGAGCATCCAAAAGATCCTGAGCAAGGTTCCATTGATTGTGCAGAGTCAACTGAAGGGAATGTATGTGTGCATAGCTGAGGAGATGAGAGTTGCCATAGAAGACAACATCCTCAAATGGGACAAAACCTCATGCACAGAAACTGATGAAGCAGACAGGGCATGCCAACTCCACAGAATGAAGTCAAAGATGAGAAGGTTAAGTCTGACTGCAGAGACTGTTGAGAAAGACATCTCAACACACAAGGTTTTAGATAGGACACAGAAGGGACTTCTACAGCACTAATCAAGACAATAAAGAAAGGCATTGAGTACAAGCATTGCCAAATGAGAAATGACGGAGTGATCACATGTCACGTGAGTGTAACATGCTACTCTTGGTGGGGAAGTGATACATGATGCTTTACACGAGAGAAATATTGGAATCATTTGGTTCCAATAAGAGGGTGTGGAAGGCTTGTAACATGTGAAAAATATTTGCATATAGAGCGTAGCACCAAATGGGAGTGGCTAAACTTGTGAGAGGAGGGAAGTACCTTAATAGAAATGGATGCTGGGAAACAGTTGCCCTTATCCACTACATGATACATGGAAACCATGCAGAAAGGAGTGATGTGTTTAGAAATAAAAGGCTAAAGACAGATCCCTTTGGAAAGAAAACTGTCATATTGTTGCTGTCAAATGTACAGTTGTTAGACAGACCACATGGCAACATGGGCTACGATGAAGTGGTTAGACTCCAAAATCATTTTAAAATAACAGACTCAACCTCTAGGCTCATTTGCTGATGCTGTGGTATCACATATCAGAAAGATTAATGCAAATCATAGAAATATCCAAGTGAACATAAAACAATGAATAATAATATATCAACTACACTGTATCAGTTACATATAGTGCTGATGAGATATTCTGCCAATGGTTTTTCAAACTTATTTTGACATGGCAGTGGATGAGACTATTTATGTTAGCAAACCATTTAAAATCTGTCATGGTGAACTGGGTAACCCTCTGTGAATATTATAGCATGACAATTAGAATTTGTTTACCTAAAATTAATATTATAATGCATCAAGATCCCTATCAATGGATATTCTAACATAACCAACTTGGCAACCATCAGTGAATATTCTAATGCAACCAACTAAGTAATCATACAATGAATACTGTAACGCAACCAACTGGGCAGTCATCAGTGAATATTCTAACAAAACCAACTGGGTAACCATACACTGAATATTCTATCACAACCAACAGAGCAGCCATCAGTAAATATTCTAACACAACTAAATGGATGACAATCAGAGGGCATTCTAACAAAATCAACTGGTTAGCCATTAGTGCATATTCTAACACAACCAAATGAGCAACAATTAGTGGATATTCTAACATAATTAACTAGTTGGCAATTAGTGAATAAGCTGGCACAATCAAATAAGTTACTATGTGAAAATATGTGTGAACAGTCAAATGAACAGTCATCAGAAAATTTAAATATTCTATAACAACAAATCAGTAAACATCAATTGCTATACAGTCAAATTTCTGGTATGACATGGTAAGGCTTGCAGTATTTTCCTGGACTAGAACATCAAAAAAAAAAGGTAAGATGCATGTTCTCTTTCCTTCAAGGTGTCTTCAAGTCAAAGATGCTGAGAAAATATATCAGTTTGTCACTGCTGTGTTGCCATACACGTACCTTCCCTATAAGTATGGAGTGAGAGACAAGCCATGCAACAAAGGTGTCTTGACATTCTAAAGAAATGTCACAAGTGTAATCACAAACCAATAAAAACTTATCAATGCCAAAAAATATCTTCACTATGAACAAAACCATTCAGACAAAGTAAAACAATATATTTTCAGATGTTTACATACCAGAGCCAAGAACCCTACCAGATGTAACACAGTGACTAAAGGGCATTTTTCACAAAAATTGCTACCCATCATAAAATGGCCAATAAAGAGACCAGGTTATCAGCAACACACAAGGATGGACCAGAAATTCACTCACAACCTATCACAGTTATCCTGTTCTTCCCACAAAGTCAGCTACAGAATCAAAAATATTTTCAATAGTTACAGTTTCATACTCAGTTCAAAACAGGTTGCAAAAAAAATGTTATTAACAAAAGCAGAACAACTTCCCAACATATGCCTAAATAAAGAAGTTATTTATATAATCCTATACAACTATGGATACATGTAAACTTCTGAAATAAGCATATAAATGGCTCCTCCATAAAACATGGGTCTCTTAATAGGTTTGAAAAACTGAAAACTAACATCCCACAAAACATACTAGAAAGTAAAAGAATTATTGTACAAACAATCGACGATAAACAGAAATAAAATATTAGACCTGTCTTACTGCTCTCTCCAAGGACCACATTCATCAACCAAGCATCCTAGAAAAAAAAATCATATTCAACAACCAATCAAAACATGTCTGTAAATACACTATAACAAAACACACCAAACGTGATAAAAGGAAACAAAAGACTGCTGAAACATAGTCATGTTCACCAGTCTGGAAGTAGCAAGTCCATGAATATGATCCAGAAGAGATCCATCAATTACCTTAAAAATTCTTCAAAGAATAAACTAATAATTCATTCACTGCTGGAAAAGGTAGTGTATAAGTTAAAGTACTGGTCATTGCAACCCACCAGGTCTAGTTAGCTCTGGTAATAATTGAAAAAGAGTTATCAGCACTGTTTTGCAAAATACAATGTATGATTGAAATATATTAAGGTCAAGCATTCTTCTTATAAAAAATATAACTAACTAGTTTAGTGTTTTGTAACATGTCCACTACACTTGCAATAAAAAATGTACATTTCTTTATCTTTCTCTAACAACAGGAACGGCTGAGAAGTGATTTCTCTATATGTGGAGAATTATAATATCCCATCATACTTTGTGATACATTTCACACAGAAATAAATTTGCTTCATGTATATTTGTATATTAATCTAAATTTACTGAAACTACTAAATTTATAAAACAAATAACTGTACATCACCACAGACTGTGTAAAGATTACTTTTAGCTTGTTAATATTAATTCACAAGTTTTTATACTTTGGTGTGAAAAAGCTGGTCTGAATCACTCTTGTAGGAGTTGTGCTCATCTGCCACTGCTACTTGTGGGTAAAGTCCACTAGCAACTATAAGCTTCAACATTACCAGGTCCTTGTGAGTGAAAGCATTACTAGAAGAGAGTAAAGCCTAAATAAATAAATAAAAAAAAAAGTTAGATTTTCTTGCCATTAATGAAGTACTAAAATGTAATAGAAATGTTCTAAAAATTTTATTGTTTACTTACTTTAAATAAATATATTCAAAAATTGGAGAACTGTGTCATTCCTGCTTTAAAACCACCAACCAATTATTTCAAGGTATGATCCAATAATTAAAATCAAACTAAATAACAACCAATTCAAATGAATTACATTATTTTTTTTGTAAATGTTGTATTATCTAGTGTTATTTTTTTTACCATGCTTGTGTTCTTTATTGAAATACAAAATGATTAATTTATTTGTCCTATGTTTTGACAATAAAATTTGACACTTAACAAATAAATATCTAATTGTAAACATCCAGTCCTGATAGTTATTCAGTAGATATAATGGCTACATACTTGGCCTTATTGGAGCTCAATCTCAAATATACTTTTAAGGGTAGATTTTAAGCCTATTTATTACAAAATAATCTTAAAACAATGGATACACCTTGTTCACAGTCTAGAGAGCAGAGATAAGAATAGTAACTTACTACAGAGTTCTGCAACATGTTAAATATAAACTGATGTTCATTTAACTTTTTCTAGTTCACTAAACATCCAAAAGTATATTAAAACCACTTATCACAAAGGATTCTTGGAACGTTAGACCATAAAAAACATGCAAACCTAAGACCAAAATTCATATACAATTGCATGCACCTGGTGCTATACATAACAACTTAATCCAGTTATAAGAAAAAAATGTATCGACAGGAATGTAGTTTTGGCTTAAACAGCTTTAATGGTATAAATAACATGTGTTTAATATTGCATTTTACAAACTGAGAAGTAAGCTTCCACCATAAACAACAAAACAAGTGTATGTTATTCACAGTAAACTGTTTTCATGTTACTAAATATTGCACAATGGATAAAGTACATAGTGAAAAGCTTCTTTACTTGCCATTAACTCTAGGTGAATATTCAAGCATATGTGTGAAAATATGCTTCAAGTTATTTACATCATTTCATAAAAGCCCAAAGCATATTTTTCTAACAGGACAAAGAATGAGTTTGTTACAAAACAACTCTATAAAAGCTTAAAACACTTACTTGGAAATATGTGTTGTGGGTCACTAACAACTTTACAAAAAACATAAAACACAGGTTGGAGAAGAAGTGTTTATTACTAAAAACTTTATAGAAACTTACAACACCAATTGGAGACTGGGTCGTTTGTCTCTAACAACTTTACCGAAACTTAAAACACAGGTTAAATAAAGGGATATTTGTCACTAACAACTTTACAGAAACCTAAAACACTGTTTAAAGAATGTCTTGTTTGTCACTAATAACCTTAAAGAAACCTAAAACACAGGTTAGAGAACATGTTGTTTGTTCACTAAACAAGTTTAGAAGCTTAAAACACGTTTCACACTCAAAAGCTATAGAAGATTACAACATGTGCTTGAGAACAGATATGAGTTGTCTGTAAATAACTTTATAGAAAGTTACAGCTCTTATAGGAGAAGATGAATATTGTGACATTAATAATTCTGCAGAAGATACACACACACCTTGCAGTAAATGTCTTTTCACTAAAGGCTCCTGAAAAACTTAAATACATGGGGAACATCTTCTGACTAGTTTAGGATGTCATGGTATGAAAGTCTTGATAAAATAATAGAAAATAAAGTACTAATACACATTCTAAAAATGACATAATAATGCACTACATGCTCAATTTGTTTATCAAGATTATAAAATCATTTTGAAAACAAAATATTATAGCTTTAATACCACATTACCCAAAAACTAGTAAACATTCTGGGTAGGTCTTATGTAGTAAATTTAATATGAAAGTGCAATACTTATATTTTATTAGATATCAAAAATAGCACAACTTATCTTTGTTCTTTCGAGTTGCCCACTTGTACTGAAATATCTTTATATTTGAATAAGACATTTCAAAAACATTCTGAGTATTATCCCCATTCTAAGGTGAAATCTTATCTTGGTATCCACCAAATAATTCATAATGCAATCTTGGTTGGTTTTAAAACATACTTTTACTGACCTTGACCTGGTTACGATCATTTGACATTCGAAATTCTACATCTTTGATGTCTAGATCCTCCTCAGCCCCTTCATCAACAATTCCTTCAATATCTGACACAAGCCGTAATATTTTACGTTGGTGTGGAGTTTGTTGAAATTGTTTCTTCATTTCTCTAAGTTGACATAGTTCTCCATGTCTTTGAATTCTCTGGGAGCTGCTAGTCTGGTAAAGCTTGCGTTCCATTAGTCCTGAATCCTAAATAAAAGGTATTAATATCAGAATTATGTTTTGAAGAACAAAAACAAAGAATGCAAAAATTGTGTATTAATTTTGAAAAAAAAGATTAAAAGTGCAAACCTTTATATTACATTCACACAGAAATTCATCACTACTCCTTCCTTGAAAGCCAACTTTAGTATGGTGGCTGATATCTCTAAAGTGTTTGTTTGTAACATGATCTTCATTAAACTCTCAAAATCATAATAACAGTCTTCTGATTTTGTGGCCTACCAAGTGACTGTATACAGATTCTTACCTCAAGAGAATGAACCAGACAATACAACAAAACTTAACTGAAAGTATTAGGCCTTACCTAAATATTTCAGTGGGTCAAACACTTTACTGGAACTAACAGAGTTAGTGCTTTAAATTACATGACACAAGAAGAAAACTTAGTTAACAACACTAAATATTTCAGTGAGTAACAAACTTTACAGAAACTTGAAACACAGTTGATGTCTTCAATATTTTTAAACTGTATAACTTTAAATGCTGCATCACCTAGTTATAAACAAGTATTTCACATAAACTTAACTATACATAATATTAAAGTCCTAGGAAAGTAAATGTCAGGAAAAAAGTACAAAGCCCCTATCTCACACACTCTATTAAACAAATCTTTATTTTTTTTTATTTTCCAAAGAAAACATTATATTTCCTTAATAATAATCGGCAAACAATAATTTATAAACATAATAAATTAATTTATTTTTGGAAAAACATACTACACTTTGTTAGAACATTGGTCTGTCTTTTTCATGCAGTATGTTCCCCCAAAAATAAATCCCTTTATAATGCTTATAAATCACAGTTTACCAAATTATTGTTATATTAGCATAATGTGCTTCCTTTCTCATGTATTATATTCCCTTCATCAAAACAGTGGATCCTTTGTTTCTACATCATTTAACAGTTTTGTTGTATAAATATTTCCTTCAGAAAGAGTGACCACTATTAACCATTAGTTAAGTTTTAAGAGTCAGAAGTTTGTCAGCATGAGCTTGTTTGCTGTATGATTATAGTTCCACAATATTCCAACAATCAAAGAAATAAAGAAGATAAATAATGTGCATTTCCACACTGGCCAGCATTATGATTACTGACTTACAAAGCTAAATTCCAAAATTCTATATGGTACAGAGAGTGTAGATAACCCACTGTGCAGCTTTGTACTAAAAAATATGACAACAACAACCAAATGAAACAAAACTTAAAGTTCTGTTGATGATGCAAATCTCAACAAAAATAAATAAATAGAACTTAGATGAGAAAATACAACACCTGAACAACACAATGCAAAAAAGAAAAGTGAAGTTACCACAATTGCATTGGTGGGCTACTGCACATGAAGGTACACTGCTTTTCTTATGATGAAGTGCTTTGTCACATGATAACACCGTTATATGGCAGCACAATTCATGTTATACAAAATTAGGTGGGAGTTACCTCAAGACAAGTAAAGTACCACGCACATGCGATGAAGGTAACTAAACTGTGTCTGGAGGAAAGTTGTTATCTCAGAATTACAGTTATTTATCTTAAGCAGTTCAAATCTTTCAACAGTTTACATCTGTCTTTTAATTAATTGTATTGTATTTTTGCTCTTTGAACTGTGCCTAACTAGTAGATTCATGATACAAACTGTAAATTAGAGTAAACTTGTTGTTCAAGTTATGGTACTGAATGGCATAACATACTATCTACTCAAAAGCATACTCCATGAAGAGGTCTTTTTATTTTTCATTATCTAACCTGATAAGTTTATAATTTATACATACGAGTTACTTTTAAAATAATAAATAAACATTAGAAAGGAAAAATTAGTATTTATATTTATCTTCTTATTTTCTTTGTAACAATATTACTAGTAAATGAAATAATTCACTTAAAGTATGCACTTAATAAGCAAACAATGCATTACAGCTGTTAAAACTTAAGTAACTTTCCACAAACAATGCACTACAGCTATTAAAACTTAAGTAACTTTCCACAAACAATGCACTACAGCTATTAATACGTAAGTAACTTTCCACAAACAATGCACTACAGCTATTAAAACTTAAGTAACTTTCCACAAACAATGCACTACAGCTATTAAAACTTAAGTAACTTTCCACAAACAATGCACTACAGCTATTAATACGTAAGTAACTTTCCACAAACAATGCACTACAGCTATTAAAACTTAAGTAACTTTCCACAAACAATGCACTACAGCTATTAAAACTTAAGTAACTTTCCACAAACAATGCACTACAGCTATTAAAACTTAAGTAACTTTCCACAAACAATGCACTACAGCTATTAAAACTTAAGTAACTTTCCACAAACAATGCACTACAGCTATTAAAACTTAAGTAACTTTCCACAAACAATGCACTACAGCTATTAAAACTTAAGTAACTTTCCCAATACAGCACAAGTATTTTAAAATAATTCTCTAAGGTGTTCGATCAGCATTTGGTGATAGTAACTTTGAATCTGTAAAAAAAACAAGTAAAAATATTTACTGTAAACAAATTAGCATTATTATGCATCATTTGATAAGTTAAACTAAAACAGAAATTAAAAATTTATTTTATTTATAAATTATGTAATAGCAAGTATCACAGACTTAATGACAATCTGTTAAAAGACAGGATTTGATAGAATGGAATGATAAAGGGGTTTGATTTTCAGGTTCATATTTCCGTAAACAAAGTACACATAACAATAAAAATGTTAAACAGTATCTGAGTAACATCAATATCATAATGAGTAATTTATGTCAAACTCAGGATATCATATGATATTAAAACTTCAATTATCTAATTGCGCGTTGTGATGTTAAGTTTATTCAAATATGTTGATAATAAAGTAGTTTATTAAAGGATTAATATATGAATTTTTCGACAAGTTTTAAACTCACAAACAACTACATATAGTAATGTTATTTACTACCTTAACCTCATGATATCAACAAAACTATCTGAAAGGTGGAATTTCTGTGATGAAGTTGTTGAAGCTTACTTTGAATTCACATTATGCCAGACTATGAAACTGGTCTTTTAAAGAATCTCTGCTTCAATAATCCATCGCATACTTAATGTCATGCATGTTTTTAAATACATCATACTTAAACAGATTTTACTTCCAAAATCCTAATATATATAAAAACACCACCTTCTACATGGAGCTGAATGACTTATAACAATTGTACTCTCAACAATTGTACCTGAAGAAGATCCTTGAACTGTTGTCTGAGCTTTGTAACTTCATAAAACCTCTGCTCCTCCAGCCCATGTCTGTTACACCATTTTCTAGAGGATTCACGGTGACTGGACTTCACCTCTAACCACTTATGGTAAGCATTGAGAAGAGTAAACGGATCTCCATGGTCTGATTCCAGGGGTCGTCTAGCAGCCTGATTAGAAATGTGTGTTTTTTTACTAAACTTGCATACACAAAAATAATTAAACATTCTGATAATGTAGACATTAAAAACAGACAAACTAGCAAACAAAAAATTAAACATTCGATAATTTAAACATTAAAAACAGATAAACCAGTAAACACAAAAATTAAACATTCTGATTATTTAAACATTAAAAACAGACAAACCAGTAAAGAAAAAATTAAACATTCTGATAATTTAGACATTAAAAATCAAACTTAGTAAATGCAAAAATTAAACATTCAAATAATTTAGACATTAAAAACCAAACTAGTAAACACAAAAATTAAACATTCAAAATCAAACTAGTAAACACAAAAATTAAACATCCTAATACTTTAGACATTAAAAAACAGACAAACTAGTAAACACAAAAATGAAACATTCTGATAATGTAGACATTAAAAACAGACAAACTAGTAAAAACAAAAATTAAACATTCAAATAATTTAGACATCAGACTATGTTTTCTGGACCTCTTCATGAGCACGTTGACATCATCTTTGAAACTGTGTTTGTACTTACACAAGATAGTGAATACCAAACTTGACATATGTGCTTAGGTATCATGAGTGGTTACCATGAGAGGTTCTTTAAACTCTGTAGTGGAGTGCACTTATTTTATGCTAGCATATATATATAAACTTACTATTTTGGATATCACATGAGAAAGGCTGTGTGAAACCACAAATATTAAAGTTCATTTGATTAGGTGACAACATATTTTAAATTCCACTTTATCATTGTTTTCATTCAGAACATTTCTTGATTGTATATATACAGCATTTTGGAATAAGCAAACCTCTATAATACCTCAGGTTCATCATAGGACTAGATTTCACATTTTACTAATTTGTAATACTTTCATCATTCCAAAATCAACACCATTATCAACACTAGCTCACCATTTTATCAGGATCACGGTATGATCTATTAGTAAATGGTGACTGAACACTAAGTGTAGCAGCAAGAGAGAGTACTGGATATACTAAATGAAACACTGAACCCAAGACCAGTATTTTCCCTATTGTCACATCCACCGGAAGTCGAGCTAACATTTGGCCCATGGGAGTGAGCATTTCTTCATCTGTTAGGGCAGCCTAAAATATACTAGACATATTACTTGTGATATTCACTAAGAAACTCACTAATAACGATATAAATCAATACTGAGACATGAATTACAAAAGTCATTTACCAAGTATTTTAAAGCAACCACGATAATTCAAGTCCATCTTATGTATGTAATGCTTGACTTAAAAAAAATATTAAAAACACATCTCCACAACTACTTTAATATTAATAATTGTTTAAACACTCCTGTCAAAAAAACAAGAAAGAAAGAAGAACCATTTATTAGTAAGGTTACCGTTAACTAAGATCTTCCATCAGTAGTGTTTAACCATTTTGACATTTGCTTTGATTTTCACTGTTAAGACAGTTTCTGTAAACTGTTTAACTGTAAGCACTTTAAATCCATCCAGTTTTTAAACTTTTAGGATTTACAAAGAAGTTACATGTACCATGTGACTGGAATACCCAGCACAAATCCTGTAAAATACACAACTGATGTACTGCAAAAATTTAAACAATAAAATCTTAAACATTACAATACAGATTTCCAATAGGCTTTAGAAAAGTGAATCAAACTGAAATGATTCAGTATATACACTTTTATATTTAAGCACATAATAGCACTTGTTACGTATATACTTCCTGCATACTCACTTCAAGCAAAGGTTTTAAGTAGTTTTTCCATAATATGCTTGGTAATAAAGACAAAATTCTCCCAACACTTATCCCAAACTTAGTATACTTTAACTATATTGAGCATGACTAGTTTCTATTCTATGTTTCCTAGCATTAAAATATTATCAACACTATTGTCTACTTTAAATATTATCAACACTATTGTCTACTTTAAATATTATCAACACTATTGTCTACTTTAAATATTATCAACACTATTGTCTACTTTAAATATTATCAACACTATTGTCTACTTTAAATATTATCAACACTATTGTCTACTTTAAATATTATCAACACTATTGTCTACTTTAAATATTATCAACACTATTGTCTACTTTAAATATTATCAACACTATTGTCTACTTTAAATATTATCAACACTATTGTCTACTTTAAATATTATCAACACTATTGTCTACTTTAAATATTATCAACACTATTGTCTACTTTAAATATTATCAACACTATTGTCTACTTTAAATATTATCAACACTATTGTCTACTTTAAATATTATCAACACTATTGTCTACTTTAAATATTATCAACACTATTGTCTACTTTAAATATTATCAACACTATTGTCTACTTTAAATATTATCAACACTATTGTCTACTTTAAATATTATCAACACTATTGTCTACTTTAAATATTATCAACACTATTGTCTACTTTAAATATTATCAACACTATTGTCTACTTTAAATACTATCAACACTATTGTCTACTTTAAATATTATCAACACTATTGTCTACTTTAAATATTATCAACACTATTGTCTACTTTAAGTTGTACTCAAACTTCTCTTCTTAATGTTGAGCTTAAACATGCAATGATGTTTTAACCAAATACACTAATAAAAATTTCCTTGAAAGATTATGATAATAAAATTACAAATAGAAAGGGAGATACTTCCCGACTTTGTGATAACTTTACTGGGAGTAAAGTTTCAACTGATTTCCAATGTTATTCTCTGGTTTTGAGAAAACCATGGTTCAGTTATCCAAACAAAATCTGAAAAACTGCTGATGCTCTTCATGTACGAACAATTACAGAAAGTTTACCAGCATAAAAAGTAACAAATATCACTGGAAAAAAAATTGCAAATGCATCATACATTTAATAATCAACTTGAAATATTCATCTCATCAGTATAAAAACACATATATGGTCTAGAACATAGGTTTCATATGTTAAATGTATGATGGATTTGCAATTTTTTTCCAGTGATATTTTTTACTTACATTTTAACAAAACAGTAGTTGCAGATGTTCATCTTTAAAAAATACTGAAAAAATTCACCAAATACTTTATACTGACACATCACTACAATGGTTCTATTAATAAGTAGTTAACACTGCTAACTATAAGTTCAATGCAACATTATTGAGGAATCGTCTCTTAAACCATTAAAACAAAAAAATGGTATATTGATCTGATCCCTTCTATATTTAAAATAGCAATTGGTATGTTTGGCTTTTTCAACAGATGGCTAACTTAACCATGCAATGACATATCTTGCAAACAAACACTATAGAACAGTACAATCTGAAGAAATACAAAGAACTGTAGAACTGTATTGGTTTAATTTATCTCATTGGCCAGTGCTAATTACTCAGGAATATTTTTGCTCTAAATACATATAAACGTTTTTCCTTTTATACCTGCTGAAGACAACAAAGTTATCACATTATTTGTAAAATATTCTGTGTCTAATAATTGAGTTATTCCACTTAAAGGAACATTTAATAATAAAACTTAAAATAATTTGAAGGTCAAAATCATCAGTAAAACTGAATACCTATAAAACATTTCACAGTACAATGAAAAACACATGCCATATAAAGTTCTACACACTAAATGTTTCAATGTTTTGTTGTACAGATAGCCCTCAGGGAGCTTTGTGCAAAATTCAAAACAAACCAAACCAATCAACATTTTGATATTAAAGATCATGCATATTACACAAGAAATGTAAGGCTCAGTTCATGATGAATAAAAAGTGTCAACTAATAAACACAGAGTGTATACAGTACTTCCACAAGGTCATAATGGACAATCAAATGTCACCTAATAAGCATATGGTACATATACAGTACCTTAAAATTAGATTGATTCAGGGTATAAGTATATAGTACATATAATCTAGTTTTTTTTTTGTCTTTTTCTTCACCTTTAACCTGGTGACTGCCAAGTATTTCAGCTGCTACAATACAACTCTAATGCTTATTCATTTTGCAACTTTTTTCATGACGCCATTTTGGATCGAAAGTGAAACAATTTGTAAGTAGGTCAAATGCATGTATGATGCTGACATCTAGTGTTAAAGTTAGGTATTATTGAGAACGAATTAACTCGTTCACGTGGCACTGTGTAACCGTTCAGCTTGAACAAGTTATCTCGTCTACGGCACTAAACAGGTTAACCCTGTAGATCAATAAGTTTACATATAAATATTTGAGCTAAACAGATTTAAATACTTCCCTGGTCTTTCAAGCTCTGAATTGACTCCTCTAAGCTATCAGCAGGGGGAGCCTCCAAAAATGGGAATTTCCGAGCATCTGGTAAACCCATAGAAATCATTTGTAGAATTAATGAATCTAAGGGTACTCGCTGAATTTCTGGTGTGGAGTACAGTGACATAGCTTCATATTCTTTCTCTGAGAAAAGACGATAACAAACTCCTGGGCCAGTACGACCTACAGCAAAAAACATGGCATTATAAAACTGTCTCTTAAATTATAGTCAGGTGATTAAAGCATAATCAGAATGAGCCGGTCAATTAAGATAAAACATGGACACTATAATTAATCAGCTTGGATTAATTAAGACTTGTTATTTTACATTTTTCTTTCTTTATAAAAGACACTATTTTCCTTCGAAAAACACAAAGAGGAAAAGAAGTAAACAACTAATACAAAAGTTTAACACATCTTAAAAATTCCAATCTGCAAAAAAATTACTTTAAACTGTATCTAAAAGCTATTAATACATAAAAAGCGATTGACATAAAGTTTGGATTAATAACACTGCACAACAAAGTTTTTACTTCTTGAACACTGTTGGGTGTTCCTTATAGATTTTTGGCTGCTGATCACAAAAATCATATCCAAAATTGCCCATCATGTACCATTTCATTGAAATCTTCAGTTTCACCAGGATATTGCTATAATGGAAAAACAATATCAGGAATCCGTCAATGCTTGCTGACTACTGTTGGGCACTGCAAGGTGATGCATTGGACATTGAATACAAACAAAGATCAGGAGCAAAACACTTTTAATTTTGTTGAACTTAATAGCGTATTAGAAACATAAATGCAATTAAATACGTTATTGTCGGTAAACAGTTAACTGTCTATTTCTCAGAGTTCCTACGTGATGAAGCAAAACCAAAATTATATTTGTGCATACCCACCAGGTACCTGTCACAATCAGCAGAAAACTTTTCAAAAAAATTGTTGTGCAGTGTAATTTATAACATAAAAACCTACAAAGAGTTATGCTGAATCAAAAAAATCAAAACAGCTAGGGTTGGTTTAGAAACTAAAATGCTAGAGCCTGGAAATATATGACAACAAAGTGTTTAAAAGTTTAAAGCTATATTGATATATTTTGTTGTTTTTCAGTGTCTGTAGTGCATAGTGGGGGAAATTTGACACTGTGGGAATAAAGTTAAGAAAAGAAACAAATTCTTTATTCTCTATACAACAGTAAGACAAAGCAAGATGCTAATAACAATGAGCATTTCTTAATGAATAACATTCCTAGTTAAAGTCTTAGCAAGCTATCAGCCAACACAAGCTAATGAGACATATTTTGGAATATGAAAATAGTATATCATACTATGTGGAAAGGATTACTGTATATATTATGGAACTCCATATACATTAGCTATTAGTTCCCAGATACTGTTGCATTGGCTCTGCAACTGTGGTCTTGTATGAAAGTGGTCTGTCTGTCTGTGTGAGAGACTGGAAGGATATGTAAAATCTTTTTCTAAACAGAAATACTCATGCACGTTCAACAATGTAAGGCTTAGGAACTTTTCAAAAAGATGTCTTCATTATTATCCTTCGAAAGTCTAAGAACTCGAAAAGAATCACATTTAGGAAAGCAATAAACTCTGAAATCAAACTTTAAACAAATCTGCATCAACAAACTCACCTTGAAAGTGAAAGCTATGGTCACGTAAGAAATAACCTACTGCAACAAATGTCACCATATTTTTATGCACTTCTAGCAAGATAAAAACATTTCAGCTGATAAAGGCTCACGTGCTGCCTACCATAACCCAAAAACAACAGCCATTATCACAAGGAAGATCATTAAGAAATAGAAATTTTATTTGACTGTACTTTTCAAATTCCCTGATGTAGCTGAAATAGACTCATGCATGTCTTTTTCTGCTTACGTGAATGTGTGTCTTTGGACTTCTTAAAGGTCAAAGGCATCAGTTAGTTTAAGAAAAGTTTCACAAAAAATCATGCAATAACACTAAAATTGGTGTTCTTCAAAGAAATACGGTCTCATTGAAACACTTCTTCAAGGCCTTTCTTACACAGATGATACAAAAGTGTCAGGAAAAATACAAAATTCAATAATAGTATGACAAACTTATTCATCATTTACAAAGTGTAAAGAAACTTCCATAGACATGGAAATGATTAGTTAATGAATACACTGTTTAAACACTTGAACAGTAAAACTTTCCAATTTAAACTATAGAAAGGAAAGTACTCAAACATTTTAACAGAGTGTTAATCAGACCTATGAGATGATATCTAATGACATTTTTCAAATTGCCATAAACATTACAATGGAGACAAGTTTATGAATTTGGTGTAAGCAAGATAAAAAAAAATATATGTTCATACTTCCTTCCAAATGATGTTTAATTTTACTCAGAAAATATTTAAAATCCATCATGCTTATTTGGATTTATCATAGTTAATATATACTACTTACAATGATGAAAAACTGACATTTTCATTTCCAAATGTTACATTTGATTAAAATTTTTAACAAAAAAAACATAACTTTAAAGAACAACCACACAAGTCATGGAAATCCATCACAGTAGTAAAATCATATTTACAGTCTTGTAAAAATGGTTGGTACTTAAAAAGCCTAAATAAACTAATGCATTCTTCAGTAAAGAATCTGCAATCGAATTTTTGTTTACATTTAAAAAACCACAAGCACAGAAAATATTTTACTCTGAAAACAATGTCTCACCTGCATGGTAAGGTAAATTAAAAATGTCAAGAGATGAGAATGTCCTATCAAGCAAAAATACACATTTTATTATTCTACAAGTGAACATGTCACACAATCTGAAGTTCTACATACCTTCAGTAATAAAGTATAATTGTAGGATATAAGATGTCTATTTAACTAGAAAAGTAAATCTGCAAATGAGCATAACTTGTGACGATACTTGGAAAACTTAAATACTTTAATATTATGTAATAAATAGAAATTTTGGAATACTTGCTGTTATTTATTCATGAATATATGTAATATTCATCTGCACTGATAAAAAGGAATTATGAATTCATACTTCTTTTTCCTACATTTACATTATGTGCTATCATTCTTGTATCAAAAATGGTTTATTTTGTTTTTCAATTTCGTGCAAAGCTACACGAGGGCTATCTGCACTAGCCGTCCCTAATTTAGCAGTGTAAGACTAGAGGAAAGGCAGCTAGACATCATCACCCACCACCAACTCTTGGGCTACTCTTTTACCAATGAATAGTGGGATTGACCGTCATATTATAATACCCCCACAGCTGAAAAGGTGAACACATTTGATGTGACAGGGATTCAAACCCACAACCCTTGAATTACGAGTCAAACGCCTTAACCCACCAGGCCATGCTAATCCTTCAAAAATGGTACTTCAATATTCAAATGTTTGTAGTAGTATAGTTTCAATGCTTTCGTGTATAAATAATAACATACAAATTTCAGTGAGTTGCCAAAAGTCAGCTGTTAATATGTTTATTTATATACTCCTTTATGAGAAGATATAATTTTCCTATACTGAAAATGTATTTCTGATATCTACTTCCTTCTGCTCACTATTCTCATCCAGTGCTGCCCTCTATATACAAATTATTTCTTACTCAAGCTACAAGTCTTCTACTTCCCCCAAACGGGTTCAAATGATTCCAACATGTATCTCATATAAATCATCATTCATATCTACTCCACCAATAGGAGCATGAGATACTCGTGTGACTCCCTCTATACTCCTCTATGAAACTCACTCCTCACCTATAATTGAAATATGTAGTATAGAGCAGGGGGAGCACATCTGAGTGAGAGACAGCAGAGTCAGGATAGTGGTCTTAACTATGTAAATACATATTAACTCACTCCCATAGAGTATAAAGAGGGAAGAACAATGTACATGCTCTGAAGTGTAAAGTGGCTAGGACATGATGGGCCATACTAGGCAAGTCAACTACATCCAAAACCCATGCTGTTAGGAATTGACATCCATGTGGGAGTAGGATAAAAATCATACCATCTTCATCTCAAGCTCAAGATACCAGGAAAAACCTAGAACCACTCTGACACCTAAGGAAACCATGCTTGACTTGGCCAATAAAGAGCAATCAGAAGAGCTCAATACATAGTGGTATAAATAAGAGATATTAGTCAAAGGAATAATCAGATAGGAAGATAAACATAAAGGAGTTTGTGAGACCGATCCCGCTTGAAGGCATTGACAGCCAAAGAGCAAGGATGAGGTGTCATAGACCAAACGAAAGGTAACTTGTGATTGAAGTATGTGGCAAATGCATCTATGTGGGGAAAATCCCATTGACTGCAAAGCCACTGGGAAACAAGGTGATCTAAAGACCATTCCATTGGATATACTTGGTCTGGGTGGGAATAAAATAATCTTCTACAAGACTGAAAGCACACAAGATGTGACATTCAATGAGATCAATGTGGTGCATGCAGACCAATATAATAGATTCAGTGTTCGAAAACAGATATCTCAACCAGGTTCCTCCTAGGTGATTGGTATGTGCTATCACTTGAGAACTGTCAGAGTGAATCATCATCAGACAACATCTGGGGCAATGCAGGAAGTAATTCAAAACCCAAAAGACTAACAATGAAAACCTTGAGGATATTGATATGTAAAGACCTTTCATTTACAGGCCACAACCCAAAGCCTCCTGGTGACTGACCCATACACCACATCCCTGAAGGGATGTGAAATTGATAAAATACTCTGTGATGGATGAGCCAAAAATACAGATAAAATTGTGGTGATATAGGGATGTGGGGATAAGCATTGATGATGTTCATCTTGGTCATCCAAAAGCTCAGAGAAAATGCCCACTGTAGGAAAAAAATGACTCCATGGTAAAATGGAGCAGGTGAACAAAACAACTGAAGCAGGACAAATCGATGAAAGGCCTCCAGCCCCCTGCTTTTGGAAACAAAATAAGAGTCTGGAATAAAAACCTATTAAATGATGTAGGATAGATTTGATGGCTTTCTGAGATAGTAGTTCCTGGACCTTCTCTGGCAGATGCTAACTGAATAGGGAAGGAAATGGGTGTAGAAGACACAGGTAATGGGAAAAAAATGGAATCATGAATCTTTCTGGTAGTATGGCATGCATCACTGAAGAAGAAGGGACAGGTAAGGGTTTGGAAGAGGTGGTACAGGAAGTGGTAATAGATGCCATATTGGGCTCTGACTGAAATAAACATGCAACAAGGTTGTAAAGAGTAGATTATTGTTGTACTGATGCAATTTGGGATACCAAAGACTTGGGGTTCATGTCAAAGCCATACTGCCACAGAAATGAGGCTATAGGTAAATCATGAAGGTAAGATGATGGTAAATGGATGCAAGTTAAAGTCCCAACAGCAGAGAAACTACATACATAAGGCCAGAACCAAAGACAACAAACAAGCCAACACAGATGAAAAAAGGGAAAGGATGTCTCCAGAAAACATCTCAGGATTTCTGTGAAGAGCACAACAGAGGAGATATCATAAAGAAGTTGTGAGAATAAGACAAAGGCAAGAAAATTGGCCAATGTCAGACTTAGAAAGATTCAGGGACTGCACCACAAACAGGCAAAATGAAACATAACAATTGCTGGTCCAGAAAAAAAACAGTCCACATAGAGAGCAGCACTGGATGAGATCAGCTAATCTTGTTAGTGGAGAAAAATATATCAGAAAAACAATTTTTAATATTACTGCTTTTTACTTCAATTTTGATTCAAATTATATCAATTTTCACAAAAAAGAAAACCATCAGATGCTAAATACACTTGATGTATTGTATGTAGGTAATGATGTTACTGACAACGACTAAACCTGCAATTAATGACAAGAAAAAAAAATTGATATATTAATCCAATCAACCACAATATGAAATACAAATTCCTAATTTTAACTTAACAGCATTTTTAAACATATTTTTGTGAAACTTGTTTTAACTTTGCTTCTGTAGGTAGGAAAAAAGCATTTTACTACATTTTTACATGACTGACAGTCAAACTTTGTAAAATGCGCACACTCAACTTGACTGAGCATGACACAAAGTTTATATATCTTACATTCCAAAGTTTACTAAACTATTTTCTGTTTATGTTATAGTAATTAATTATACCATAAAATCTTGCCTGATAATAGTTATATTAAAAGCATACAAGGTTTAAGATCTTAATGCTACATGGCAATATTTTAAAACATCCTGAACTCCCCCTAGTGTGAAACATGTAACACATTTCCTCCAGACAACTTCTCTTCCTTTTTGCCCCTCCAAAACTTAAAATCTTCACTGTTTAGACACACCATAATTTTTATAGCCTTCAATTTTATTTGGTTACAGAGCTATAAAATAAAAAATCAGATCCTTCCTGCCACATCCACCCACAACATCCTCTCTTACAAGATTTGTTAATAGTTCTCTTATATGTTTAATTATATTTTCATCTATCAAATGATGTATTGCACAATACTGTGTTCTGAATTAATTAATTCATTAATTTCTCTCAGAGTACATGCTCCATTCCCATGGGAAAGCTAACGACTAATTTGGATGAATTTGTAACAGCTCTTGCCACATAGTTAGAAAGTCAGACAAATTTTGAGAGTTTGGGAAATTGTCTATTTTTTGCATGTTATTAGTCCATGTCCTTTTGAACATTATTAAGTAAAAATTATAATAGTGCATTACTACCATTAGAATAGAAAAGTAGGGTTAAGTGTTATCAACTATCAACAACAAGAAAAAAGAAGACTGGGTGAGTAACTTTATTTATTATTATAAAAGTAACTGAAATGTAAAAAAAAGACCTTTCTGGATTAGTTACTATAAGATTAGATAAAATAAATAATAATATAATAAAAGTGTTTCATGAGGCACCCTTTGCAAGCAGCTTATGGGTAATGTAATTTGATGGCTTAATGTGAACTCCACTTTTCCCAAGTGATTAAATAGCATAAATAGCAGTTAGACATGGATCAAAGGGCAATAAAACAATAACATTTAATTATAACTAGATGAATATTGCTACCAGCTTAAAGCTACTTAGGATAAACAGTTTGATATTACAATATAAAGTCATTCTTAAAAGAATAAACAATGTAACTTAGATTTAATTTGATTTTCTTTTTTGGGTGGTTATGAGGTCTTCTGTTCAATTGATCAATCCTGTATAGAGATAGACCAGAAAAATAACAAATAAAATATTAAACAAACATTTTAAATGTAATTATGAGGTTTCTGGGATTACACAAATGAAATTTGAGATTTCTGAAACAAAGAAAAGTATTTTTAAAATTAAAACGACAATCACTGCAAACAGACTATTCAAGGACAATTCTTTATTTTAGTTTATTAAAAATAGTTCAACAGTTTTTTGTATATGAAAGTCTTATAATGTTAACCCTTTTGGGAAGGGGTTGGTATAATACACACTAGTTTTTTCTACACATTTTACACACTATTATTTACACTGTACATTTTGATACAGTACGTGTCCCTTCACAAAATTGAGTAGACTTTTAGTAAAGGTTAACGTATTTTGTGTGCAAAAAAGCAGATTTTTAACAAAATATTTTTACTAAAGATTTGTTTGTGGAAATATTGAGTTTGTTTCTTTATGAGTCTGAAAACAAAATGATTTCATGTTATGATTAAAAAAAACAACTATTCTTCATCCCAAAAATATCAAATGTTATTTGTGTAATCCATAAAACTTCCAAATTACATTACAAACATTTGTTTTTAGTAAGACTATATTTATGTTATTATCTCTACTCTAACTATGTGGGGTCTTGTCACTTGAACAATCTCATGACCATCATAAAAAAAATTAGAAAATAAATATAAATTATACTTTATTGTGCAAGAATAACTAAATATCATTACACAAAAATACAAATGTTTAGTCCAATTAGCTTAAGTCTCATAACGTTATATATTTACATTAAAATTTATTATATTCATCTTCCAATCATGCCTACCTAACATTACATAACTTACCTTTATCGGGTGCACATGCACTCATGTTACATATCCAGTAATATAAAACTGACCTTTAGTCTTCCCCATCTTGGCTGTATTTTAGTGGACTAGTATTTTCTAATATACAGTCACATTTCAATTATTATACAATATATATGTATATAGATTATTACTATTAGAGATATAAATTATTAAATCTGTTTTTCTTAAAACATAGCACAATAAATCAAGAAATAAAGGAAACAATTATCTCTTTTCATTTACGACCTTTGAACCTTTGTTTGTTCTTTATTTCAGTCTCACCCAGGGTGAAATTCTACTGGTATTCAGAGGAACTAAGCATTTACATTTTAGAAATTTCAAATTTGGTCTTCAGAAACAAATAACAACTTTAATTTTATTTGTTGGCAGTTCAGTTTGAATAGTGCATGACAGAGTAATGTAATTTTATAAAGTAACATATAACTCCAAGAAATAGCGAGTTTTTTTACTGTCACGCCTGATAGATAGAGCAGCTTGCAGCTAAAAATTTATTTAACTGAAGAAAAAACAAACAGAACCATTTATCCTCCATAAGTGATTAGAAAGCTATAATGTTACATTCACCATTAAAATCTCACACACAATAATACAAAGCTGTTTCAAAAGTTGTATATAAAGCTCTACAGTTTCAATGTAATCCTTATTTAGATAAGCCAATTATCACTAAATGCAAACTTCCATCTTGATATTTTTAGTTTTTACCTGCACGTCCTTTCCGTTGTTCTGCACTGGCTCGACTAATACAGAACTCCTGAAGTCTCTGCATGCGATAGGTGGCATCATAACTCATCTCTTTTACTTTCCCAGAATCAACCACAAACCTGACTCCGTCTATAGTGACTGAAGTTTCAGCTATGTTTGTGGATATTATACACTTACGTACACCCTCAGGAGGATAATCAAATACCTAAAAAATAAAAATAAAGGATAATTGCAAGAGAAACTGAATAAAGTTTGCAATTATAAACTGAGGTTAAAAATACTTTGATTTTATGTGGGTTTTTTTAAATATTCATGATGGAAATCTATAAAAATTAATTTCAGTGAAAGCCAGAATAATTAATTTATTTGCTTTGATTAGTTAATTATAAGTTCTGTAACAAACTACAGATATTATTTAACAGATGCTTCTGAACTATCCATCTACAACTTTCATTATAGGAAGCTAATAATTAAACATTTTTATAAAGGTAATATTTGGAGTTTTTCATCATCTCTACTGAGAAGCTAAAAACATACATTAATCTATTTGAAATGCCTACACTAAGTTTATACTCAACTGTATTTTTTCTATAACTACTAACTGTTTATACAAGTTTTCAAAGTGTACAAAGACATATTAATAATATAAAATACTTTTAAGCTGGTAATAACTTTTAAGAGATTAAAGTTTTAACCATGAACATACATTGTGTAATTGAGATTAAAGTTATGAAACTCTTTAAATATCTGTGTGTATCTTGTAGATTAGCTATATGGTCAAGGTATGATCAACTTCTTCCTTTGCTGTAATTATTAGTAAAGTGACTGATGTAATTTAAGTTACTTCATGCAGTTTAATAAAAATAATGGCACAGGAAAGCTTGGCAACCTGCACAGAATGAGAGCTAAAGCTTTTCATCTTGTTGAGAATAACACGTTAAGCTTGACATCCTGTTGGAATTGACAAGTAAAATTGGATAGTCCATAGTGAATGAAAAGTAAAGCCTGGTAGTCTGTTTGAAACGAGAGATAAAGTTTGGTATTCTGATGGGGATAAACATTAAGCATGATATCCTGTTCAGAATAACAGATAAAATTTGGTATCCTGTTAAGAATAATAGATAAGGCTTGGTACCTATAGAAGATGACTGTTAAAGTCTAAGGAACAGCTGAAAGTGTCAAAGTAACAGCTGCTTCCTCTGCAAAAAAGGTTTTTACTGCAAATGTAAAGGCCCATATGTAGCATAAAATTTAATTTTTTTATCAAGTTAGTTTTTTTTTTGCATCCAAAAACAGTTCTTTTTATCAAGTTTTCAATATATGGCCAAAAATACTTGAAAATTAATTAATTCATTTAAATTACTTCCTTTACATAGATAACTTTACATCAAGCTTAGATACAAATAATTTCTTACTGTGTATACACATAAGACTCAGTAATTTTAATTTTATCAAAAAAAAAAGAACTTTTGTTTCCCAAATCTGTTCTGCCAGAAAATTACAGAATTTAATAATGTCATCATATACAAGATATATGCTCTTTACCTTATCTTGTTCAGCCAGTGATAAAGTACTGTGCAAAGGAAGAATTATCCATTTCTGTGTTTGCTCTGCATAAACATTAGCTGCTTCTACAACAGTTGAGATCTCAGACATTCCACTTAGAAATATTAGAAGATCACCTCTCTCTTCAGACGGGTACTTGCTGTCAATTAGTTGCATTATCCGAATATAAGGATTAGGGTTCATCCGACCAGTCTGAGTACGACGTTCTTCTGTTGGTATTGGACGATAAACCACTTCAATTGGAAACAAACGACCAGGAACCTAAAATCAAGTAACGTAAATCAGTACAAATCAAAATAATGTAGACTAGTGTCAATTCAGAATTTCATAAGGCATACATAATTGTGTGTGTATTAGTGACATGGGAAATGTGCTGCTTCCACAAGTACAATTAAATAGAAATCAACTTCTGACATGAAACAGCTTCAATTCCAACCAATATATCAAGAAATATCATATGGACAGAGAAAAGTCCTACAAAAGAATTACGTAATTTAAAAATCTAAGTTCATAAAGACTTACAATATGTAACAGTTATGCATTATCCACATACTGGAGCAAAAAAAAGACAAAACAAAGTAATATTTTTCAAGAATATCAAGGTAAAAAATGGCAAAGTGCCATGGTTGTGTTTCATCTATCCACACACACATATGTACGTGTGTATGTGTACTTTACGTTGTTGCTTCACAAAAAACATTAACATTACAGCAGTCTACTTCAAAATAAAGTTAACATTCGTGTGAAGATTTGAACGATTAATGAAATTTCTTTATTAATTAATAATCTGGCTCAATAACTGACAACATTCAACTAAACAAGTGTGACTAATAAATTTCTCTAAAGTAAGTTGGCAAATTAAAACATATATAGTGCTACAAACCCAGTATCAATAACTGAAGTGGACAAAGTACATACAGGCAATTTTGTAGCATTGCACTTGACAACAAATACCTATAATAGCATAATTCCAATAATTTTGATCATTGTAAGAATCAAAAATGGTACTTAACAAAAGCCTTAATTCCAATTACTTTGTTATTTTTGTGACATTAATCAATTCAACCCCATGTGCCCAGTTAAATCTTCTGAACTAAGTATTGTGAAAGGAATATTGACTATAACTTCAAATGTACTACCTGTATGTGTAAGAAACAAGAAAAGCCTTAGTAACATATACAAGTTTCTTGTACAAAGATATCAAATGAATAACAAAAGTATCTATAATCAAGATACATCTACGAAATGACATCAGTCACTATGTAAGTTGATGTTCATGTATAGAATAAAGTTACCCTTTTCCATCATATAATTAGCATATTATATTTGAATAACCTCTAAAACCTCTGAAATGTATATCCACAAATATTTTTCAGTATTCCTGTATACTGTATCTGACATTTATTCTCTTCTTCCACAAACTATTTCTGAATGAGCAGTGTAAGGTAAAATGAATAGCTGATAACTTTAATATCAAATACATACTACAGTACTGAACTATATCTTGTTAAAGGTCATGCCTTATGCACTTTGACCCCCACCACTATGGTTAATTGTAATTTTGAATGCTGGACATTCAGAATAGCTGAAGACAGGAACATAGAAGCAATAAACTTTGACTGCTTGTTTTATTGTTAAACACATGGATACACAATGAATTATTTACGCTCTATCTACCATAGATTTCAAAATCCATTTTTTTAGCAGTAAAAGTAACTAAAAACATTTTGTAAGTGCAAAGTGATGTAGAGATGCCAGTGCCAAAATAAATATAAACAATAATACAGTAATGATACAGCTATACATAGACTACCTCTACTTGACAGGTTATGTGTCATTATTATTGTCAGTACCAAAGGGTAAAGTAATAAAAGTTTAAAAGACATGCAGCAAAATTGGAATCACAACTCGCCAGGACGACTAATGGGTAGTTCAAATGGATAGTTCAAACAGCAGAGTTAGTCAGCTGAAGTTGGCCTTTCCAGTCCTGGTGTCGAGTTATGTAATGTTCTGGCCATTTTCCAATTGCAAATTGAACGAGAGATTGAAACTTTGAAAAGGGAACCACGATTAAAAAGGTGTAATGAATAAATATCCAACACTTAAATGAGATTAAAAAGATTAATGTCCATTAAAAAACTAAAAATGTTATCAAGGTGGACAGTGTCACCATCACCAATAACACTCTCTAATGTTACAGACAAACCCTGGGACAGAACATGTTTAAAATAGTGCCGTCGTTGAGAGTTGTAACGATGGCAAGAAAGTAAAATGTGGCTTATAGTGATTTGAGTGTTAAACAAACTACACACTGGTGCAACAGTTCCAGATAAAAGAAAACGATGAGTTAAAAAACTGTGACCAATGCGTAGTCTAGTTAGAACAACTTCCTCCTTCCGAACCTTACGGAAGCTAGATGGCCAAAGCCCAATAGAGGGATTTATTTGAAAAAGCTTGTTGTCGCGTTGCTCACTCCAAGTGGACTGCCAGCTGGCATGGAGCAGAGCCTTGAATACAGGACCATAGTCCATGTACAGAATAGGCACAGTGGTGATAGTGCCAGAGCAGATAGATTTAGCTGCCGTGTCTGCAAGCTCATTCCCGCGAATACCAACATGGCCTGGTATCCAGAAAAACTGGATAGAAGTAGCAGTTAATGAGAAATGGGCCAGTCGGTTTTGAATATCAGCGAGAACAGGGTGTGAGCCAACATGTAGTGATTCTAGGACCAGTATAGAACTAAGCGAGTCAGCATAAATAGTGCAGTTGGAGTACTGCTCAGCTGCAATATGACCCAGGGCAAGAGATATGGCGTATAGTTCAGCAGTGAACACAGAAGCTGTAGAGGGGATTCTGCGCACAACCGCCGAACCACAGCAAACCATGGCAGAACCCACTGAATTACCTGATTTGGAACCATCTGTATAAATTGGAATGGAATGATTGTTTGAAAGATGTTCATGAAATAAAAGACGGTACTTCCAATCTGGAGTATCTGCCTCTTTCAGATGACTGAAAGAAAGGTCACATTAGGGGGCTGTAATAAGCCATGGTGGGATGGGCTGACCTGTGGATTCTGCAATGTTATCCAAGGACAGACCCAATTCATCCAATTGAGCCTGGATGCAAGGCCAAAACGAGCAATGGCAGATCATCTGTTCTAAAAAGTACAGCCCAATGAGGAAGGAAAACACATCCCCAGGTGGAATGCTTTGGTAAAGAATAAAGTTTCGAAGAAAATAGTAAAGATAGTTGCAAACGCCAAAGGTGCAGAGGAGGTTCATAAGATTCAGCGTATAAGCTTTGAACTGGAGAGGTGCAGAAAGCCCCAGTGCAGAGTCAAAGTCCTTGGTGTTGAATGGGGTCCAGCATCTTTAAGGCTGAGAGTCTGGCAGAGCCATAGACCCATTGATCCATAGTTGAGTTTTGATCGAATAAGAGCACCATATACCTTTAACATAGAACAGCGATCTGCTCCCCAACTGGCAGTAGAGAAGACATGGAGGATGTTCAGTGCTCTTGTGCATTTGACCCGTAGCTGTTTTAAGTGTGGTATAAAGGTCAGCTTGCGGTCAGAGATAAGCCCCAAAAACTTGGTCTCAGGGACCACTGGCAGCGAAACATCACTGATATGAAGTTCAGGATCAGAGTGAATACCCCCGTTGGTGGCAAAAATGCATGCAAATGGTTTTAGAAAGAGAAAAATTAAAGCCATTTGCCATAGTCCACTTCAGTACACGATTGAGGGCAGTTTCTAGTTGCCGCTCAATATATCTCATGTTCGATGAGTGACACAAGATGTGAAAGTCGTCGACATACAGCCCATTCGCAACAGTGAGAGGGAGTTGTTCAGTGATGGCATTTATCTTTATACTGAAAAGTGTGACACTCAAAACACAGCCCTGAGGGACTCCAAGTTCCTGTACAAAAGAACTGGAAAGTGTCGAACACACAAGAACTTGAAATCTCCTGCCCAGTAAACAATTGTTAATAAAAAATGGGTAGATGGCCACGTAACCCATATGTATGGAGGTCTCGCAAAACGCCAAACCTCCATGTTGTGTCATAAGCCTTCTCAATGTCAAAGAATATTGATACAAGATGTTGGCGTTTGAGAAAAGCTTCTCTGATTGATGTTTCAAGTCGAATTAAGTGGTCTGTGGTAGAGTGCTATCGTCGGAACCCACACTGGGTGGGTGAGAGGAGGTTGTTTGATTTGAGGAACCAAACAAGACGAGCATTAACCAAGGTTAATCCTTTCTAAGGTCTTACAGAGACAGCTCGTCAAAGGTACTTTGAAGGAATCTTGGGATCTTTCCCTGGCTTAGAGAAAGGTAAAATAATCGCCTGGAACCAGGCATCAGGAAAAACATTCTCCTGCCAGATCCAGCTGAAAACAATTAGAAGGACATCAAGAGAAGCAGGAGATAGATGGTGCAGCATGTCATAGTATACATCATCAGGTCCAACAGATGTACTGACAGACTGATGAAGGACCATTTTCAGTTCCATCAGTGTAAAGGGACAATTATAGTCAAAGAGACAGTCAGTTCGAAAGGAAAAACGTGAACACTCTGCCCGAGTCTTGATGGCCAAGAAGGTAGAGGAACAAGCAGAAGTGCTAGATACCCGGCAAAAGCTTTCACCTGAAGTATCAGCGATGCCCTGGACATCAGCCACCTCCTGACCATCAGAGAGTAAGATTGAGAGGGGGCAGAATTGTAGTGCCCACTGACCTTTCGAATCCTATCCCATGTGACCTTGAAACTGGTGGTAGAAGATATGCTAGTTGTGAACTGAATCCAAGATTCCTTCTGGTTTTGACATCTTACCTACCTTGCATGTGCACAGGCCCATTGGAAAGCGACGTGGTTAGAAAGTGTGAGATATCCACGAAAAATATCCCAGGCCCATTTTTAAGCCTTCTGTGCTAAGTGGCAAGCAGGATTCCACCACGGACGAGGATATCGTGGAAAACATGTCGAGGTTTTAGGAATACACTGAGCAGCTGTTTTTATTCTACAGCCAGTTCTGCTGCCACACAGTCGTCTATTGATGGCTGATTCACGATGGCAGGATCAAGTTCTGCGAGAGCAGTGAAAGTGGACCAGTCTGCCTGATCCAGCTTCCACCGGGTCACGCGGGTAAGGTGGCATTGACCACTGACAGTCTCTCTCAAAAGTATAGGAAAATGATCACTACCAGGTGGATTACTGTCAACCCTCCATGAAAAATGGGAGAATAATGAAGGGGAGCAAACTGAGAGATCAATAGTGATAAAGGACTGACTAGGTGCATGAAAATAAGTGGAAGAACCAGTATTGAAAAGAGAAAGATTGTGATCAGAGAGCATACGCTCTACAGAGCGACCCTTCCCATCAATAACAGCACTTCCCCAGAGGGGATGATGTCCATTAAAGTAGAAAGGTGTAGAAAGGGAGACAACAACTGTTCAACGAGAGCATCAAGGTCTGATTGATCATATGTTTCTCCAGGGGACAGGTAGAGAGAACAAACAGTGATGGTATGACCCAAGGAAACACGGATGGCTACAGCCTCCAAGGGTGTGTTGAGTGACAAAGACAGGGTGGGCACGTGTTGATCAACCGACAGTGCCACCCCTCCATGTACTCAACCATCACACAACCTGTCATTTCTGTACAGAGAAAACTGCCGAATGGAGACAGTATCAGCAGTTTTGAGAAATGTTTCTTGTAAAGAAAGGCAAACAGGATGGTAGGAAGCAATCAGCGTTTTGATATCATCCAGATTAGAACGTAAACCTCGACAGTTCCATTGTATCAAGGTGGCCATTTTTAAGAACGGGTAGGTGAAGTGGCTGGAGAACCCTTTGGTTTACGACCACGTCTTTTTTTCCTTTCTGTCCTTTGTCAGAGGAGGTCTATCAACCGATTGGGCAGGTCTTTGTTATTGGAAGGGGGTTCCAGTGACTGAGGATGCAAACAAATGATTGTTTTGCCTCTTAGGGTGGGAGAAAAAAAGATGTATCAGAAGAAATGCCTGTATTTGGAACTGAAGGACGTGGAACTTGAGGTTTGTTGGAATGTATGGGAGGAACAGAGATGGGTGAGGAAGTTGATTCATCAACTTTTTTACCATGGAGGTCAAAAGGCTTTTCATTTGTTTTGAAAACGATTCTCTTGAAGGCACAGAGAGATCTGTCTGCGCTCCCACTGTAATTATAGAACAAAGTGCAGCAACATATGTCTGGGATGGAATGGCGAGCAGCAATTTCCAAGCCTCAGAATAACTAATGTTATGAGTCGTTTTCAAATGCTGCACCTCTTTTTCCTCCAACCATTTTGGGCAAGAACCATTGCAGTTGATGCAATGTGGGTCCATGTCACATGCATAGGCATCGTGGTCCTTGCCACCACAACGAGCACATGTCAGGGAACCACGACATGATGTCTTTGAGTGGCCAAACCTCTGACATTGGAAGCATAGCCATACCCTGCAAATTAGATAACCTGCCTTGATGGTGGCAGGTGCACATGATGATGTAAATGTCAAAATGAGGGTATTTGTTGGCAGTGTAACTCCATCTTTGCGAGTGGAGATGCGCCTCACTGCAGAAACTCCTTGAGTGGAGAGACCAGCGATAATCTCTGACACGGAGACGTTCTTCAAATCCCTCTCAACAATAACTCCTCGTGATAAATTCAAGGTAGCATGAGGGGTAACCTCAATAGATATGTCCCCAATTGCTGTTGAATTCAAGAGGAGTTCACTGCGTTGGGTTGTAGATGTTTCAACTAATATGTCTCCAAATCAAAGCTTCTTTACTGACTTTGGAGAGCCAGCAAGACCCTCTAGTCCCTTCTGAATAAACAAAAGGGACATTTGCCCTAAAGGTTTTTCTGAAAGAGAGTGTAATATAATAAAATGAGATACGTGTGTTACAGATGTTGAAGATTGCTGCTCAGAGTCTTCAAGACGTGGTCGTTTGCCTATTGACTGTTTTTTTCACTATTTTATTTAAATTTTTTGAAGGAGGATCTATAGAAAAAAAGAAAAATTTCGGTACCCACTGACTCCACCCACCATGGAGCCCTACGAGGGGACGCACTACAATGTCATGCAAGGACAATGCAGCAACGCCAGGGTTTTGTGAGCACTATACCCAAACACCAGCATCAGGCACAATGTCCACAACACTGGTACTTGGTTGACCCTAGCCCAAGTGGACCAGCCGATTAACCCAAGGGGGGGTCACCCAAAGGCTGCCCGTCTACAGGAATACAAGGTCAAAGTGGTGTGTTAGGGTTGGACCCCTCAACCACCAGAATCGTCTCCTCCCCTTCATGGGTCGGCACGCACAGCAAGCACGTGGGTGGATGTTTAAATCCTAGAGAAGGTAACCAGACAGAACAGAACCTTCGTGGGAGGTCCCCTCACCACGTACAGGAATCCACACCGAGGGGCTTGATAAATAAAGATTGAAGAATGCAAGAAAGTTTAAGGCTCTTCTCGACAGGGAAAGATATTTCTAAAATATTAACAGATGAAGGAATGTAGCTGAAGTACCTGACAGCCTAAGGGAATTCACTCTCGCATCCACAATGTACATCACATCATCCCCGGGGCATGTGCCTCATAAGCTATCATTACAAAACCTGTGTGGGTAAATCGGTCACTCATACTAGCAGAAAGCACACGAAGTTGTGTTCATAGTTTGAAGAATAAAAGAAAGAAATAAAGTTCCCTCAACATCACAAGTATCACTGACAAAGAAAATATGCCTGATGAGTTTAGTGCTAAGGAATAGAATGAAGGTGACAAGGGCAAAAACATAGAGGGAGTCAGTGGAAAGGGAGGTTGGGTCACCCTCCTATTGGTGGAAGGCTTTTGCTGCATAATAACAACATTATGCATAGCACAAATTAAGAGAAATCTCATAAATTAAAAGTCAGATACTTCTGTTAATTTTTATTTCTTCTCCAGTGTTCTTGTTGGAAATCTTCTTGATGTTATGGATACAATGCTCTAAAAATTCATTTTCTCTGTCATTATGAGTTACTTCTTTTTACAGCTAGTGGGACAGAGGGTTCTTGCTTTTTACAGTCCCTATACATGCATATAAAAATCCCGAATAAAGTACACTCAGATCAATAGGGTGTGACCAAGTTATGTAACGTCTATTTTAATTTCCACACAAGAAATATTTCTTAAAGGACATACTAAACTTGGCTGTGTGTTCAAGGAGAAAAAAGGGTAACTTTCCAATTTTTTATAGTCACTACAGATGTATTTTAACAACATAATGAGGTGCCAGAGAGTTACTGTTTGCTATAAAGGATTGTTATTATATTATATTCAATATATAAATATTTTATCAAGGTAGACACTACCAAATTCCAAAAGAATCAAAGAGCAAGAAAAGAAACACTGAAAATCTACAAAACACATTAATTTCATACATACAGTATTCTTAATAACAGTACATAATAAAATATTGCATACACCTACCTGTATCACTGGACAGTTACCAAAATATTCAGTGTAAAGTTGGATATTGATTGTTGCTGACATCAGTATAACCTTTAAGTTGGGACGTTGAATCATCAGACACTTCACTACTCCCAGAAGGAAGTCACAAGATAAGTGCCGCTCATGTACTTCATCTAAAATAATAACATCATAGGATGATAACAAAGGATCTGAGGCAACTTGTCGGAGGAGCAACCCTTCAGTTAAAAACAGAATTCTAGTGTGTTGTGTCTTGCTTTTTTCAAACCGAATTTGATAAGCAACCTCAGAGCCATATTCATTAAGTGTTTCATAAGCAACTCGTTTGCAGAGAGAAATACAGGCAATCCTTCGTGGTTGTGTGCAAACTATCTTTTGGAAACCAGCAGCTAATAGGTACTGAGGAACTTGAGTAGACTTCCCACAACCAGTATCTCCTGCCACAACTATAATCTGATGAGATTTTACACCATCAACAATATCTTGAGCATATTTGGAAATTGGTAAGTTGGCTTGTGCTTCTCTGAGTTTTCTCAGCTTTAAAAATTTCTGTTTTTGCAGGAAATTAATATAAAGAAGGAGTATTTGTTGGAATTCAATTACATCAGTTTCTGTTAACCTGTCTGTTTCATCCTCTTCCTTAAAAATATGTCCTCGACACATCAGCTCTCTTACATCATCTGTTTTCAAACTAAAATTTATCTTGTGGTGCTTACTGTGGAAGTTTGGAACCCCAATTGAACTCTCACCTGATTGTTTAGAAACTAAATAATGACAAAGGTATAAATATTAGATTTTTAATGAAAAATTAGAACACTTAATTGTTATACCATAATTTATCATTTTTTCTATAAATGGCAAAAGAAATATTTAATCTATTAAAATAAGTTTAAATAATACTAAGTACATTTATGAGTAATTTGTTCATACTTCAAAACAATGTTTAAAATTTTAAGCATCAAGCTAGTAACTGTCAAATCAAATTAATGGTGATAACAAAATAAAGATAATTCTAAATATTTAAGTTACACTATCAAATTAAAACAGAAACGTTTTCACCAATATAAATAACAGTAACAGTAAACTGTGAAAAAGCAGTTGTTTTTCAAACTTTTCAAAAAACAACAGATTTCCAGTAAGTATATCAACTCAGTTAACTTTTTACTGAAACTAAAAGAATGTCAATATAAAGTTTCAAGATTCTAATATTTATCAATACACAGAAACATCAAAAACCACATTATATCTGCTTCTCTTTTCTTTGATGTTTGTGGAGCGATCTATTCAGACACAGTAATTCAATCTGAGAATTCAGTCTGTTTATGACAAGTCCCTCCAGAAAATGCATGCAGATTTCTTTTTAATGGTTGAGAAGGTGGCACTTAAAACAATTTTTAAAAATAATTCACCTGTTGAACTGCTTTAATGACAGCACCCATTTTAATGCATCTTGATGGTATACAAAGTATCTGCATGTCAATATTATCTTTAATAATATTTTCCAAACATCACATGAAAATTGAAGATGCTCAAATATAATTGATTTCGGTACACACAATCAGGTACATATAATCAGAGATTTCTTATGTCTTATAAATTACACACAATCAGTGTTTTTAGAATATGAGAAAAATCTATAAGTATTTTTTTTCCTGAGCCTTAAATTCATTCACTCTAATATCCATTCAAATATATTAATTTTTTATGAAGTATTTTTATCAATAGTATTTATTGATACTTTCAGAACTTAAGGTATTTTACATTGTAGCTAATAAGCTTCATTCATGAACAAGTCAAATATAGAAGATGTTAACACAAGAAAAACATGCCAAAAAAGGGAATAATAATGAAACAAAAATAAGAATTTCATAACAATGAATATCCTAAAAAGAAGTTGAATGATATGCAATAGAGAAATCATCAGATTAGATCTGACAAGATGACCAGGAAAACATGAGGTAAAATATGCTGTTAATCACACAAGCACTCTTCCTAGGTATTAAGTCCTGTTAATTAAAACTCATTCACTAGTAATACATACAGAAGTTTCTAATTTACCTTAACCATGTACAAAGGTAAATTTTAACTTTGATACCACATTTTTCAATTCATAGACAACAGAAATACAAATGTAAATTGCTTAAAAACATTCACATATCAAACTTAGATTTTTAAGATTTAGTTCACGCTTTACACTAGCATTACAAACAACTTGCTTAGTTAGTTATTCCATTACAAACAACTTGCTTAGTTAGTTATTCCATTACAAACAACTTGCTTAGTTAGTTATTCCAAAATTACCTTTTGCACTAATTTTCTTTAATAAAATATAATGAAGTCTAGGATCACCTATTTGAGGTCAAACTCACCCACTAAAACTGAACTACTTTTTGCAGTTTTACCCTTTATTTGCATAGCTTGATATTTTCGAAGAAAAATCCAAAAATCATCATATGTCGTGGAGCCTCTAGTATCAAAATAATACAAATAAATATATTATAGATTTTAATTACTTAAAATAAGTTAAACATACAACTAGCCTTCAAAATAACACTGACATTCTAACAACCACAATACAATAGACAAAGTTCTCAATGAAACAATTAGATAACTAGGTACATATCTTTTTTCATTTCTATTAATAAATCATATTGTGTATCTTTAACAAATGAAGATGTTAAAATGATTCAAACTCAAACCCAGGACCCTCTGTTTATATGAATGATTTGTGACTAGAATTTTACATTATATACCACGTGAAAACATAAGCAGTGTTGAATTCAGGTGATGTACAAGGGGGATTCTCCTTAGCCAATCTCCTCCCTGGAGTACAGTATTTTCAATTTTGTCAAATTTTAATATTAATTCATCCTCCCTTCCCAGTGAAAATGTCTGGATTCAACACTGAAACACAAGGCTTTAGTTGCAGTTTGAAAACTTTAACCCTGGAGATTAATTCTCTTAGAATGGGCTCAGTCCAAAGGACCAAACTCATAACCTTTTTGTGCTTGCTATAGGTTTCAAGCTATAACTTTTAATACAGGAAGTATATCTTCACAAAAATTTACAGATTATCAGCAAACATTACAAGGTTATAATATACAAAATATCAGATTTTTTAGTAAGTTCTAAATAATTATTTGTCTCTGCATTATTTTATTTTTTAATATTGACTATCCAACATGCAAAGTAATCTTAACTTTAAGATTAAATTACTTTTATGTACCAGACAATTAAAAATTTCACATGCAAAATCATTGTAACATCATAATAATCTCCAGTTACCAAACTTATAAAAAAAAAATTATATTTGATCTTTTATTTTCATTACTGTATGTATTTGACAAACCTTGTACACAACTTAAAAAATTAAGAAATAGATACAAGGTACACTTTTTAATCCCAGAATGACTACAAATTGTAACAATATACCACAAATGTTTAGTCTAAATACTTTTAAATCTCATAGCATTATAGAACTGCATATATTTATTTTATTGGTCTTTCAGCTGTCAAACTAACTTTACTAAACTAGTACAATAGTATGAAACCAACCTTTTGACGGTGACCTGTCTTTGACTTGTTCTGGTGAACCAATATTTTGTAAAATATTTACAAGCACTTAAATTTCAGTTATTTTTCTTAAAATATAGAAACAGTTAATAAAGAAATATAGAAAACAATGATTCTTTCTACTTAAAAACTTTAGACTCATATGCCCACTTACCCTAATTTGCTAACCCTTGTCAAATTTCACACATACAGGATACAAAAAAATATCTTTTTCAGGTTTTAGATATGCATCTTGAAATAACCAAATATTACAAGTTGCTCCATTAACATTGCAGAATTCTACTGTAATTTATCAGGCTTACCAACTAAACCATACTTGACTAAAAAAAAAATAGGTTTTCAGACAACATTTTCACTGACAACTTCCTTTGACAATTAAAAAAAAAAACAATTGTCCCACCTTCTAAAGACTGAGAAATCACCATGGTGACTTTTTGAGCTTTTGAATGATTATTTACATTATAGACAGAAGTACGTGTATGCAAGCATTTCCAAAAATGGTAAGAAAAGGGCAAGGCCTCTGTTTGATTCACTCAAGGTAGCAATATCTCAACAAATAAAAATAATAGGATGTCCTCATTTTATATTCTATCTTGTCAATATCACATTGAGTTTCTAGTTCGTGAGAAACTACAGACTTTGTATTTGGACATCACAAACATACAATTTGAACCAAAGCTGCATTTAAAATTTATATTTAGGAATTTTGATTTAAAATAAGAAATTAACAAATGTATATTACTAAAATTGGAATTATAATCTAAAATGTGATGCTAAAGTAATTAGCACACATTCATAAAATAACAGATCCATAAAATTTTGAATTTAAGTCTTAAAAACATGATGACATGCTCTATGACCACTGACCACAGCCAGAGGGTTAAAATAAAAGGAACTTTGAAGGCTGATTATATGTAATAAATATCTCTGATTTAATCTAATATCAACTAGTTTTTAACACAATCTAACATTAACATCAAGAATACATACCACAAAATTTGTTCTGAGTCATTAACATACAAGATGTTATCACATATATCAAACTTGTTTTGAGAAAAACAAATGATTTTTATATACCTTTTGATGGTGTCTTTATCCCCAAAAAACATTTTATTTAATACAGCACGATGCTTCTCAAAATCTACTGGCTCATTCTGCTCTAAATATTTACTGCTGGTGTAGCCATCTCTATGGATTTTCTTTTTTCTCATCTCCAAATCTTCACTGTGATTTTCTGAACTTCTCTTCCTACATTCACCAGCCTCCATATTACTAGTTCTTGAAGAATTAGCTTCTTCTTTAGCCTTGTTTTTATCTTGAATACACCTTCCAGAACCTTCCATATCCTGTGTTTCTGTCTTATAAAGACTTGAGCCATGTTTAGATTTGCTTCTAACTTTTGTTTCTGTATCACTTAATATGACTTTATGACTAGAATGTTTCTTCTTTTTGTGTCTTGTTTTACCCATTTTATGATCTAGAAAATAAACACAAAATAGGCTAATTCTATGACACATATTTTAGCATACATTCTTAGATCTGACACTCCTAAAAGACTATATACAAGCTAAAATAAATGTTGAACATTTAAAACACAAACCCACACAAATTTATGTTTTATGAACATTCACACTATAAAGGCATTTTAATACAAGAGACAGTTGAAACAACTAATTTAAAACATTATGAATCCTGCTACCACTAACAGAAATCCCAGAAACTATTGGTGAGTTCACAGCAGTGTAGAATATCTTGGTTCAAAAATAATTTCCTGAGAAGTATCAAAGAGGTAACCCTTAATAACAGCAGACTGAATCAATAAGTAGTGGAAGTATTCTGTAGTTGCTAACTTAAACAGCTATATAAGTATCAGAGAGGTAACCCTTAATAACAGCAGACTGAATCAATAAGTAATGGAAGTATTCTGTAGTTGCTAACTTAAACAGCTATATAAGTATCAGACAGGTAACCCTTAATAACAGCAGATTCAATCAATAAGTAATGGAAGTATTCTGTAGTTGCTAACTTAAACAGCTATATAAGTATCAGACAGGTAACCCTTAATAACAGCAGATTCAATCAATAAGTAATGGAAATATTCTGTAGTTGCTAACTTAAACAGCTATATAAGTATCAGACAGGTAACCCTTAATAACAGCAGATTCAATCAATAAGTAATGGAAGTATTCTGTAGTTGCTAACTTAAACAGCTATATAAGTATCAGACAGGTAACCCTTAATAACAGCAGTATTCTGTTGAAATAAGGCTTGACACTATCAAACTCTACACAATAAACTGTTTTATTGTAAAAATTTGATACGAGCACTAACAGATCATATTGTTAGAAATACTGTTGATACTAAAAAGAAAAACCCTAAACTTTAATGACTGGTTTATAATGTTAAACAAATGATGGCTAAAAAATTAGCAGGCTGGTTTATATACTGTTGAATCAAGCAAGATAAATGCAATATACTAATCGGTACTTGTTACGAAGCACTGTCAAGACTAGTAGAGATTATAGGATCTATTGATAGGCGTATTCCAAATTGGGCATATCTAAACTGCTCTACATTTCAAAAACTTTAATATTCATCTTAATACAAATACAGAGCTGAATGTGTTTCCTACGAGGCTCATTTCACTTTATTTTTTAAATATACAAGTTTTATATACCAAATGTAATAACTGAAACTGCGTCCAAAAATGTTAGATATTCAACCTAAATTATAATTTTTAATGAATATTTTTAACCTATAAATTATATCACTTATCATCATGAAACAAACTTTGATGGATTTTCTATTTTAAACTCTAACAGTTGAATTATTGTACTTTAGGAATAAACTTATTTCTTAATCTATTTCAGAAGCAACATCTACACTTAATAGTTTGAACCGTGGCATAAATTCACCCCAAAAACACATCTTATTCTAGGATACTATATTTCCATCATATAAATTTTGTGGCACATATAGAGACATTATTAAAATACAAATTATTGTTATATTAGCTATTGGTTTTCATGAGATCCTCAACTGCTCCTCTTGTCCATAAGGTTTATGCTTGGAATTCCAATGTACACCAAAATATCTTTGAAACCAGAATACTGGCAGTCTACCTTCATTTATTTAACACCATTAAAATCTAAAATGCATGTCCAGTATGACAATCAATAGTTAACAGTTAGGACCCTGTGACACTTCAAGATTCAGTTCAATCTTGAACAGTGACTGACAACGAAGTTTGTTAGCTGCAGCTCTCATTCAATATTTTCTAATCTACATCACTTCTGGTAAACTTTAGCCTTTAATTCAGTCTATACTGGAACCTATTTTCTTGTAAAAACACTTTTGTTAACACTTTTATACCATCCTTCTTCCAGATGTTTAACTACATTATATCTTTTGTTCTAAGAAAGATCTACTTACATATTTATTATTAATTCTGTGTAGAAGCACTGCACATAAATAAACTATATTCTATTTGAGTTAAAATTTAATTCAGCCTATATACCCTATAATGCACATGGCCGATTAAATTTGAACATTTATGGATGATTTGATTTTAAAAGATTTGTAATTTGCAGAGTCTTATTAGCTGTAGAACATCAACATTGGCTTGGATTAGCTCAGCAGAATAAAGAGACTTGTAGATTCTAGAAAACTGTTAACATACACATCATACAAAGACAAATTTCATATGGACTACACAAATATCAATTCTGTGCTGAATAATGAACATAACAATTTACAATATTACTCCATTTTATGGATTATTATAACAAACCAATTACTCCATTATTAAGAACTTGTACCCGAGATTTACAAACTATAGTTTACAAGTACTGTGGACAGATGTCTGACTTTCACTAGTCATTTGTTCTGTTAGTTTACTGTTTATATGTTGCATATTAGCATAAATAATGTCACATGTTTACAATAATTTACATAACTCTTAGGAAAGAAATAACAATAATGAACATATTATGCATTGTACAAGTTTACACTCAATGTATGTTAATCATCACATATTAAGTTGTGACATCACAATTTTACTAATACGAGTGACCTTAGTAAGTAAATTATTCTCTAATGTGCTCAATGTAATTTAACTCATGTACTGTATGCAAAAATGATAATATATGATGTGTTGTGTATACATCTCATTATTTGCCAACTAGTACCTGCATCTAAAAGAAGAAATGATACAAGATTGGTTTCTCATACAAGCCAAGTTCAACGTCTAAAACCTGCTTCATGTTTAAGTTGTAAATATGAATTGTGATGACCTTTCATATGTTTTCTTCTGTTTTTATAAGAGGATAAAAAGAATATTCCCAAATCTAAGCCACTCTATGGAAAACATTGGGAATGGTCCAACCCATGTGTACATTAATCCCTTGGTGGTAAAAATAAGGACTGGTAGATTGAAAATAGATAAATTATCAAAACCAGATGAGATTTGTTTTCCTAGTGTTTAAAAAACAGCCACAGATTTAATATACAAGCTTCTTTCTTCCAATTTTGTTTGACCAACAAATAACAATGGTCAAGTACTACTATTATTACCCTTACTTATAAATGGGGAAATAAGACTTGCACTTGAAATTAAGAAACCAGCTTGTCTTACTTCTGTGGTGCAAAAAATTCTTAAAGGTCTCAAAAACTAAAGAAGCCTTACAGTGAAATATGATAGCATAAAAGTAAGTCAACACAGTGAAGTAATTCTTGATAAAGAGAAGCCTTCTTGAAATAAATAAAAATGTATCTCAGAACTGCTTGTATGAGTATTAACACTTTTACTGATAAGCAGAGAACAAGGAAGGTCGAAACGTCATTCTCTACTTATCAATAAAAGTCTTAATACCCATAACAGCAGTTCTAAGATACATTTTAAGTCAGCATGGATTCATGAAAACAAAGTTTTGAATTACTAACCTGCTATTTTAGAATTAAAACTTCTTTAAGGATGTTGCTTGTTATCTGGACAATGAAACATACGTGGACTTGATGTACTCAAGTTTTACAAAATTTAGGATAAGGTGACACACAAAAGATTAGGTTAGAAAATCACATCAGTAGGGATTACAGAGAGACTAGTTAACTGGATTATAGCATGGATGGAAGGGAGAAAGCAATCCATTAAAAGTGGATCCTAAGGAGTATTGCAATTCCTCAGAGGTCAATGTTTCAGTCTATTTTATTTTCATTAATAAATAATTAACATTAGTAAGTTAGAGCAGATTTCAGTGAAGTGTGCAAGATTATTAAGGAAACTGAGTGTTGATGAATAATCATTTTTCATACTTAATAACAGGAATGTTAAAACTAGGAAATACAAATTATGTTAGGGTAGGAGTCATCTTCAGCTAAGAATTTTTTATTTTGTAATGGGGTAGTTTACCTTCAAAATGGGTTGGCTACATATAAGGTGGATGAAGTTAATTTAATAGAAGGCTTGAAAAAATATTTAATTATTTCTCTCGACTTGTAGTCAGTATCTATAAATACACTTAAGAACTTAATACTAGTTCAGTGTCTTCAGAGATTTTTAATGTTTTGTTTTTCTAACGTTTAGTTTAGTGAATGGCACAACCTAGATAAACCACTGGATCTTTAGATTTCATGTTATGTTGATAACATTTAAATTTCAATGTACAATAAGGTCAAGAGTCTCTTGGTCCTTTGAGGCTATTCAATCCAAAAACAAAATCTCAGATCCATTCACGACACTGAAACTGAACTCTGATTCTAATAGGAATGCTAACATAATTTCTAGGTGTATTTAAAGGCAGTGGCTACAACTTAACGAAGAGTTACTATCTCTTTACACAAATAATTAACTAGGCTTTGCCTGAAATCGTATACAATTTGATCTCTTTAACTACGGGAATGAGAGGATATTGACTTATTCAAAAGAATTCAGAGGAGAATTATTAGGACGATTCTGGAAACGTGGATAAATGTACATTTAAACTGTATGGTTACGTGTAACGAAAGAGCTTTCGGTACCAACTTCTAAAATTGTAACATAATATAAGTATATTCACCTGATACAAGCTTTTACAAATAAATATTCATAAGCTCTTCTAACTGCATTTTTGTTCTGAAAAAAGTGCGGTACATACCATTAACTTTTACATAAAGTCAAAACATTCAACACATTTAAACATTAACTATCTACAGTTCTCTCCTCCAGTGCCCTCTAGTAGTTTACTAAATACAAACCAAATTTGTCTTCATTTTCTTCCAGATTTTAGCGTATGTTAAACTTCTTGGTACGATCACGCCACGAAACAACAGTCCATCACGTAACTCTTAAAAATATGAAAACATCTAAAGATTAAAGAGAAAGTGAAGGAGATGCACGAGGAAGGACAAAAGAAATTCCAAAGCTTTCCCCAAATGTTATGGAATAAACATCAAAACTCTTTAATAAGACAAAAAACATAGGTTTTCTCGGCATCACTAATAAGATTTTACGAATAGAAAAAGGGCTGGGTGTGACCAGGTGGTCAGGGCACTCGACTCACAATCTGAGAGTCATGGATTCGAATCCTCGTCACACCAAACATGCTCGCCCTTTAAGCCTTGGGTACGATACAATGTGACGGTCAATCCCACTATTTGTTGGTAAAAGAGGAGTAACCCAAGAGTTGACGGTGGATGGTGATGACCGGCTGTCTTCTCTCTAGTTTTACACTGCTAAATTATGGACGGCTGGCGCTAGATATCCCTCGATTAGCTTTGTCTGAAACATTAGAACAAACGAACAGAAAATTAAAAGTACGAGTTAAGGCCCTGAGGTGAAATATTGAAAAATCAAAGAGGGATATATCTTACGAAATGTGGTGTGAAAGACTACGGAGGAAGGGTACTATGCATAATAAAACAAAACATAAAAGAGGGAGTAGTAGTGACATTTCAGGACTTGAAGAAGTTAGATTCAGGAAGGAAAATAAGCCCGCAGTCCGAACTTTTTCTTTATTTCGTTTGTGTTTCTGAACTTGATAATTAAGAGAGTAAAAGAAACTTGTTACTCTTAAGACCTTTATAATGAACTAAACTCAACTTGAACTTCTTTAAATTGTATTTCATGAATATAATATTCACCATGTACTATCATATATAAATAGAAAAGGAATGTGAAACTCTGTCAAAAATATACTTTACAAGAAAAGTTTTTGCTGGTGATGCAGTTAAGTATTTTTAATAATGCAGTATTCATATATTACATTGGCATTATCAATATATTAACATTCTGTGACTTATCCTATTGCCCATAAGTAATGTCCCCGTGGCCGATACAAATTGTAAAGGGGACGCTAATTATGGTATTTGTGGTGCAATTCCGGGATTGACCGTCAATTATAACCCCCACACGGCTGAAAGAGCGAACATGTTTGGTGCGACGGGGATTCGAACCCACGACTCTCGGATTACGACTTGAACTCTTAACCCACCTGGCGATGCCGGCCCACAAGATTAATTAATTATGAAACGCTGATAATCTATAGCGATATGACTATTTCTTTGTAAAATAATATCGAGTAAAATAAGCGGATAAATATGTTCAACTGTAATAGTTTAATGAATCAAAGCAGTGTTCAAATAAAACTGGTAAAAGAAAGAAAAACCAAAACAATCAGTTGATTAAAAACCTCAAAGTTGTAGACGAAACGTTTATAACAGGTTTTGACTTGTACAAAACAAAAGCAAATGTTCTCTTTACGGAGCTCGGAAAGAATATACTTGAAAATGTTAATATTACAACCAAAAAGCATCTTCTCCTTGTAAGTCAGAAAACTGCACTGGGATGTGGAAGTATTTCTAATCCATATGACCGTCGCAAAAAAAAAAAAACAATCTCAATAGAAAAAGTAAAGTAGGATACGATTTCAGTATTTCCTGAAATAACGTAAATTTCTTGACTAGACAGGCTATAGAAATGACACATCGGTTTGAATTTGGCATAAGATTTGGGATGCTCCAGACTAGAGCCTAGGAAAAGTTATTCATAGCGTTTGTGGCTATTAAATATACATGTTATAGGAGAGTGAAATGTGTTGTACTTACATGTAGTAGTTATCATAGTGCTTAACAAGAATACAATATTACTATGTACAAAGAGTTTATACGTGCGTTATTTTGAATGCTTTTCTGTGCTGTGATTCACGTTGCTCGTAGGTCAAACTGAAGATAGATGCGAGCCATTCACGTCAGAAATCGAATGTGTGTTTGTACAAGATATTCATGCAAAGCTACGCAAGGGCTGTGCTAGTCATGTTTAGTTTGGAATTACAGATCAGGGAGAATGCAGCATGTTAACTATACCCATCGCTACTCATAAAATACACCCACCGCCAATCCTTGGGCTATTCAAATCCGATAGTAGGATTTGTCTGTCGCATTTGAAATGCACCCACATTTCCAAATATTAACTGCAATTTTGTGTAAACAAGACGTGAACCATAAGCCTTTACTTCACATGCCAGTGTGCTAATAAACATGTGAGCGAATACCCTGTATTTTAGATACTTAATTCACTGTAAGAAGTCGCAAGAAGAATACATCAGTTGATGAGAGAAGGTTAAATAAGAAAGAACTTAAAATAACGTTAATGGACTTGGATTTTGCATTATGTGTTGTTGCACAACATTCCTCACAAAATGAGTCTTGTACAGGAACAGTAAAGTTGCATTCTGTCAAAGTTACCATTCTAAACCTCTGTACACGACAGGCATACTTCACAGAAGAAGCAGTAACTGGTTAAACTGTTAAACTGAATCATGTGGTACATCGTGTGAGAAGACATTCAGAAACTAGACAATCATCACTAATCATCAAACTATCACCATTCATGTTCTCTATGAGCCACTAGGGAAACAACAGGCCAAACTGCGTTTACTTCGTATCATTGTGTACACCTAGCCATTTCTCTTATTATTATTTTTAATCCATTATTACCAAAACCGAAACACTCTCACACAGGCATTACTGAGAATGTTAGATACACTCTGTTTTTGAATAATGCCTTACAGACCAGTAAACATAGTTAACTTTATATCTCAGTGTCTTAGTATCCGGACCAAATCCTGTATTTTTATTCGTATGTTACATGACAGCCATTATTGGTTTGAGTAACATGCATTCATGCTTCTATTTTTTGCACACACAAAGAGCCTTATACCTATATCTCAAAAATTACACATATCACAAACACTAGTAGCAGTTGATTGACTGCCTCTGGCTTGAGAAATCGAACCACGGTAGCCTACATGGGAAATATCAACCAGACATGATTCGACAGATACGGTGTGTAACAGATTTACTGTTGTACATCTATTTTCGTGCTCACGCTTGGTTTTGTATAGTTTCCATGTTTTTTGCATGTGACTTATGTTCTTAGCTTTGTATTGCACAAGTCCCACCTGCTGTTCAAACTTGTGAAACGTTCGTGAAAGTGAGAATCAACAATATTTGTTTACGAAGAAGCGCTAGAATATTACTGAAGTGTAGAGCAAATAGCGTGATTCCTATAAAATCCGGTTAGCTAAGAGACAGCTACGGTCAATGTTCTATAGACATTGGAAGCTATAATTGTGATTAACGTCTGTTCTTCGGAAAACTACAGAAGTGGACCACAAACGTTACAGATTTCAAAAATTACAAACCGTTCAACTTCAGTGAATAACTCCAGACGTTAGCATTTCTACGAGGATGTTAAATATTTCTGCTGGAAGAAGTCTGCTTGTATCCCGTGTGAAGACAGCCAAGAAAAAGACAGCGTTAGCTTAGTCGAGGTGTAACAATATCAACTCTTAACTAATTTGTTTGTCGTGGACCTGGACCATTCATAAAATATTCATTTTTAGATCGGATATAAGACACAGTATAGTTTTTAAGTTTGTAAAACTATTGTATAGAAACCATCATTTATTAATAACTACCAGAGGGTGTTCGGAAAGTCACTGTGCAGTTTTGTCTGTTAATAAATATATAAGTGCACAGTGACTTTCCGAACACCGTGTAGTAAAACCTGTTATTATAAATTACATTATTTTTATATTTGTATTTTAAAAAATGTTTGTGTTAAAAAAGGAAATGTTATGTATCAGTCTTGTTGGCAAGTAACATAAATTTAATGCATATTAATATTTAATTAACTACTAAGCTCAAATTTAAAATCCCGGTATTTGAGACAGTAATATGTAACATACATAACGTAATAAATCGAAGACTTCTCTGAATTAAATGTATAACACGTAACAGGTACCATAAGGTACTATCATCTACATGTATAAGCTGTTAAACTCAACTTGTTCTCTCAATATCACGAAATAAATATCATTTTCAGAATTCGACTAAATTAAAACTGTTCAGCTAAGATCCTCTCAGCCAGAATTGGTACTATTGCTATCAATATGATATATGTCAATACACACTCATACAGCCTAGTCTAAACACAATACTCTGCGCTAAAAATGTATTTACTATACTATGGAGCTTCCAATAGTAGTAGCCCAAGTAGCAAAACATTGTTTATCATTCAAGAGCCAATCCACTCATTTTAGTTAGAAGCTGACAAAAAGAAATAAGTTAATTGAACGGATTATTTCATGGATTATTCAAATAAATGACAGAGGATTATAAGTTGGATAGGAATAACTTCAACAGTGTTATGGAAGAAAAGGATCGTGGTGTTCCAGTGGATCAATCTATTGAAACATCCAAGCAATGCGTTATTGCTAGTAGCAGGGCTTAGAAAATTTATGATTGCAAAACCTCTGTTGCACATTATCGTACTTGCATGTAACACTTTGGTAACCCTTGAACTGTGAAAAGTCTGAAGAGATTCCTGCTTTATCTTAGTGGTGGATAACAATGTTACAAAATGCTTTCCTGTACTCATAAATGTTCATATAAGTTCCACAGAATACAAGCATCTGCGCTGTTATCCTTGGTCTGTGCTGACCAGGTTTTACCTTGCTACAAGAAAAGAAGTATCCATACTAGCTTTGAATACTTCTGTTTCTCTTTCTAGAGCTCGCTCCTAAGGGTTTGAATGTAATACCCAGTCACCAGTATAATATACTATCATATGGCTTAATACTGTTATGACAGAAACGGCTTTAGTGCCTACTCTGTGTCCAGGATTAGGATATAGATTTAGATAGAATCTTACCTTGTGGTGAGACAATCTGGCTGTTCTTTTTACTGATTTAAATGATGCGTGACAACAAAGAAATACTGCAACATTGTTATGTGATGTGCAATCATCTCTTCAATATTGTAAAGTTTATAAACCACTTCAGTGATTTGTGGCTCACCTAAAGTGTAATCTTTCTTTCGTACAGATAGCACCAGTAGTGTTTAATGAATGCCACAGTTGAAAGCTTTTCTCTCTTTATAATGCAGTATTGAAATTCTTAAGCCATGAGTACATGACCAGAGTATACTATCACACATTCCCTCATGGAAGTGTAATACCAATGTCCCAATTATACTATTACTGGCATCAGTATTTGATGAGAGCTCAAAGTTCGTTCATAGATATATCAACGTAAAAGCTTTCACTAAAGTACCTGGCCACAATCTTTGTCCATTTAAAATGTGCATCAGTTTGGGAGAGCAGATAATGGCGCAGAAATCTTGCAGGAAAAATGGAACAATACAAAAATTGTATAAATTATCTTGAGTGTTGAAAGCAATCTTAGTTTATGTGGAAACGATCAACTGCCACAGTTAGGACAGTCGTTTGATTGAGAAATCTGTGGCTGAAAGGGTTTTGCTATCATTAAATTCTTAGTATGATATATAAACTAAATTGTAAAGTTACCATTCAATCGATATAGTGAGGATGGTTTGATAATCATACGTTTAATGGCATGAAAAGGATTTAATCATCTCTGGTTTCTGATCTATCAAGCAGTTTATTTAAATAGAATATTCACTGGATAGCCCTTCAGCGGCACAGCGATATGTTTGCGGAATTACAACGCTAGAATCCAGGTTTTCATATCCGTGGTGTAGCTTTGTGCTTAATTAGAAACTATAACAAAAAAAAAATCCACTGGATATGAAATGACACATATTTAATGAACTTCAGAAGTTATGATGGTCAAGTGTTTTCTGAGCCATTTAAATAAATTTCTTATTCAAAATGTTATCTGCTATTTGGAAAAAAAAAAAAACCATTTCCGCCATCTATCTGAGTGATAAGAGTTCTTATGAGCATACTGCCTGTACTTACTAGATTCTCATCTATATACCTGATAATTATGTCAATACTACACGCAGCAAGAGAGCTGTGTTTCCTCTGAGTGTTGAATGAGATACAATAGTGAAAACATGAATATTAATTTTGAATGATTAGGTTTTTAGTTAAAAAGTTTAGTCAAGCTGAATTTTACCGGCGATTGTTTATTTCATGAAACTGGAATTAAAGTTGAATTTGATGAGTCATCGATGACGAAATCATTGTAAATAAGAAGTAGTTTAGGAAGGTAACCTGAGTGATTCACTCAGGAACCAGAGGTATTCTGTAGCAAAGAACTAGAATAGTTGGTAATTTGTTATGGTGATAATAATTATATGGAGTATAAATTTGTGTGTTCTTATATATGTATATGAATATTATGTAAAGTCATTTATGAATGTATGTAACACAAACGAATACCTAATACATATAACATAACAGTAGACAACACGTGCATGAAGTCAACAGGTTTGATCTTGATAAAAAATTTGTGGTATGATTTTAACTCTGACAAATGGTATGGAAGATGGTATTTGAAAATACGTGCATCTGTTATTTTCATAAATCAAAGAAAACGTTTCAGTTTTGAAGTTGAAGTGTTTAGCAGGTCGTGAATATTAATAAGAGAGATACAGCAGGAAAGAGCTTGACATCTGAGAAATAACACAGTTTCAGAAGATGAATATGGTATTTCTTATAACACAGTTTCAGAAGATGGATATGGTATTTCTTATAACCCAGTTTCAAAAGATGGATATGCAAAATTTACTTATTAGATCACAGAAATATACATAAGCGGTTGAAATAAATTATTAATAAAATGAAATTTCAGATAGATAGGTATGATAAACGGTATAAATTTGTAACACAGTGTATCATTTGATGCGATATGGTATTTTAATAACACAGTATGAGAAGATGTAAATTTGTACCCAGTGTATCATTTGTTGCGATAGTACATTAATAACATAGGTATGATAAACAGTATAAATTTGGACCCAGTGTATCATTTGTTGCGATAGTACATTAATAACAGAGGTATGATAAACAGTATAAATTTGTACACCCAGTGTATCATTTGTTGCGATAGTACATTAATAACATAGGTATGATAAACAGTATAAATTTGTATACAGTGTCATTTGTTGCGATAGTACATTTAACAGAGGTATGATAAACAGTATAAATTTGTACCCTCAGTGTATCATTTGTTGCGATATTTACATTAATAACATAGGTATGATAAACAGTATAAATTTGTACACCCAGTGTATCATTTGTTGCGATAGTACATTAATAACATAGGTATGATAAACAGTATAAATTTGTACACCCAGTGTATCATTTGTTGCGATAGTACATTAATAACATAGGTATGATAAACAGTATAAATTTGTACACCCAGTGTATCATTTGTTATGATAGTACATTAATAACATAGGTATGATAAACAGTATAAATTTGTACACCCAGTGTATCATTTGTTGCGATAGTATATTAATAACATAGGTATGATAAACAGTATAAATTTGTACACCCGGTGTATCATTTGTTGCGATAGTATATTAATAACATAGGTATGATAAACAGTATAAATTTGTACACCCGGTGTATCATTTGTTATGATAGTATATTAATAACATAGGTATGATAAACAGTATAAATGTGTGCACCCGGTGTATCATTTGTTATGATAGTATATTAATAACATAGGTATGATAAACAGTATAAATGTGTGCACCTGGTGTATCATTTGTTATGATAGTATATTAATAACATAGGTATGATAAACAGCATAAATGTGTGCACCCAGTGTATCATTTGTTATGATAGTATATTAATAACATAGGTATGATAAACAGTATAAATTTGTACACCTAGTGTATCATTTATTGTGTTTGCGTATTTTCGGTTACCTAGATTAAGTTATTTTTCATAAGCACACAATTTACAGGAAATTTTTTTAACACCGTTTCAGTGGTATGGAGAGTTCATACCAAACTACGCTGAAGTCGCTGGATCACTCACTGACCAGACCAAGAACGGACAATTATACAAGGTGAACAACTACAGTGGATCGTAATGGTATTCCAGAAGTTGAAGTACATGTTAGGAAGCTCGTCAATCCTTAAAATTCCAGACTTTAACAAACATATCATCATTCAGGTCGATGCATCAGATATTGGAAATGAGGCAGTACTTCTGGTAGAACGCGAAGACTTGCTATTTTCCATAATACACGTCAGTAAAATGTTATAGGAGAGTGGTAAGATATATTCTGTGATTGAACGCGAGTATCTGGCCACCATATGTGTCACCTGAAAATTTTAGAACTACCTCTACAAAAGGAGCTTATCACCCAAACTGACCATCAGCTCCCAACAACATCCAGAGGCGCAAAACAGACAGAGCAAGGATCATGAGCTGAGCGTTGTACTTTCAGAACTGTCGTGTTCACATTCAAGCCATGAAGGGGATTGCAAATGTTGGTGTGAACTATACGAGTAGATTTTGTGTATGAATTGAAAACAGTCTTTGTAATTAGTATAAAAATATTGTAAATATTGTAAATTTTTATTGAACAGATGCTTATTGTTTTATATATATATATATGACTAGTTAAGTTAATGCGAGTGTTATGATTTAGACGGTTTAAATATAGTACTGGCCTAAAATCTACTTATTTTTAAAAGCGATAGTTTATCATAAGTTTGTTTTTAAAATTGTTTGGAATCATATGTTGTTTAGTTCAACTGTTGTGAATTGACGATTGTCGTAATGCTGCGCAATGTTACGAAGGCTTTCTAAGCTTTGCTCGTCGTTTTTTAATTTCATCATAATAAATTGTAGTGCAATGACTGATCTAGGCTTCGGTCAGGTTATAAATACACTTCCAAAAATGTAGTTTAGTTTGATAGATAGATAGCTCTAGACTGCGTGATTGTGAGTTTATCCATAAAGTGGTGATTTTTTTTAAGTGAAAGTATCACAGATTGTATGGTAATAACACATTAAACAAAATAATTTGTCATGTTAGTTGTGCCCTAAAGTCATTGAACGAGCTTGTGCGGACTTCGATAAAACAGAAAAAGAGACAATTATTTAAAACCTGTGGATACAATTCTGGTAACCAAAAGTTGCAGTGGTGATTTTAAAGTGAAATTATCACAGATTGTATTAAAAGAACAGAGCAAGAATAATAATTTGACGAGATAAATTGTATTTTAAAGTAACTGAACCAATCTGTATGTATTTTCATGAAAAATAAACAATTATTTAAAGCTCTCGATGCAACTGTGTAATAAACATTTGTACATGAATTTGACTTGTTTTAATATATTATTTTAAAACAAATGGATTATGTGCTGTTTATTTATTGTTGAATTTTATCGCTAATAAATCACAGGCACCTACTGTTAAGAATATGGCTAATAAATAAATAAAGACTTGAAAATTACTAATGCATGAAAATGAAGAGAGTAATTGTACTAGAAGAAGATGGAAAATAACATCCATGTCATGAAAACTTTGTAGATTGTGCTAAAACCAGTACTAAACTCGTAACTGAAAAAAATAGTCCCTAAAAATACAATAACAGCTTAGGTGAAGAATTAACCATAAAAAGTAATGGTTGCCATCCCAGTGTCACATTATGTATTTAAGAACCTGTTGCAGTATCATTTCTTTATACTGGAACTGAGTGCTGTCTATGTGACCATCTTTATAATGTAGTAACTAAATCCTTCTTCAGACAAACCATCTTTATAAAGTAGTAACTAAATCCTTCTTCAGACAAACCATCTTTATAAAGTAGTAACTAAATCCTTCTTCAGACAACCCATCTTTATAATGTAGTAACTAAATCCTTCTTCAGACAAACCATCTTTATAAAATAGTAACTAAATCCTTCTTCAGACAACCCATCTTTATAATGTAGTCACTCAATCCTTCTTCAGACAAACCATTATAAAGATGGTTTGTAATGTAGTAACTAGTAGATGATAGTAATGATGGCGGGTTAGAGAGTAAAACGCGATTTTTACTTCTCCTACAGGAGTAACAGATGGCAGCATAGCTACAGATGTTGGTCAGTTATAGAACTGATGAAGCTTGAGGTTCGATATATGGATGTTTTACAGAACATGCAAAACCCACAGTAATGTAATTTGACAAATATCTGAAGTCCAAATTCATGGTCGTAACCTGAATTTGCAAACAGTTATAAACTGTCTTTGTTAGCCTGAAGATGACCTAAGAAGGTCAAAACGTTGTTCTGTAGTTTTATTAAAGTTTTAATACCCACACCAGCCGTCTTTTACTTCTAATGGATTTTTCGGCATCACGAATGGTCATAACGATGCACTATGACTCTTACGTATTCAGCATGGGCTTTTGCCACATACGATAAAATCCTGGACGCTTCAAGCTATCTCGTTTTTCAACTATCCAATGATTTCACTTTCTTTGTTGCTGAATATTTTCCCAAAACACTTTCTACTACATAATGTGTGTGTGTGTTTTCTTATAGCAAAGCTATATTGTGTTATATGGTGAGTCCACCGAGAGAAATTGAACCCCTGATTTTAGCGTTGTAATTCCGTAGACTTACCGCTGTACCAGCGGCGGGATGATGCATAATAAACCACCAGCACAATGTTTAGACCATAGTGAGGAAAAACAAACAAATATCAGCTGAAGTAGGTCAACTTATGGCCAGCATCTCTCTTATTTGAAACAGAAACCACACCCCAAACTTAAAGTCCACTGGTATCAGTAGGGTCATAGTAGGTAACCAATCGGGGCATCGATCGTCACAAAATTTTTATGCTGTTTCTCAGTTTAAACTGTATAAAAATGCCTTGTAAATTACGTTTGTTTATTTGTTTAGTTTTGTTCTTTCCTTCCTTTATATATATATATATATATATACATAGTTTTTATTATGCTTTGTTTTTATCAATGTAACCAATTTTCATTTGAGTGTAAATCAGCAGCATCCTATTCAAAGCTACCAATACATAATTCTTTAATATCATCTGCATATTTAAGTAATTCACTGCCCATATCTTCATCTATGTGATTGATGTAAATCAAAAACATCAAAAGTTCTAAGACTGAACCCTTAGGTACCCCACTTGTGACATTAATCCAGTTTGACTAAACATCATTTGTAACAACCCTCTGCTTCCTTCCATCCAGCCACTCTTATATTCAATTTGATAACTTATTCCCCATACCTACAGAAATAATTCTTTTCACAAGCCTCCTATGTAGCACCCTGTCAAATGCTTTCTGCAAATTCAGATACACCAAATATACACCCTTATTTTCATCAGCATAAGTAGTAACCTTTTCGAAGAATGTCAAAAGATTTGTGAAGCAAGACTTCTCTCAGTGAAACCATGTTAACTGTCCTGTAAAGCAAGACTTCTCTCAGTGAAACCATGTTAACTGTCCTGTAAAGCAAGACTTCTCTCAGTGAAACCATGTTAACTATCCTGTAAAGCAAGACTTCTCTCAGTGAAACCATGTTAACTGTCCTGTAAAGCAAGACTTCTCTCAGTGAAACCATGTTAACTGTCCTCTAAAGCAAGACTTCTCTCAGTGAAACCATGTTAACTGTCCTGTAAAGCAAGACTTCTCTCAGTAAAACCATGTTAACTGTCCTGTAAAGCAAGACTTCTCTCAGTGAAACCATGTTAACTGTCCTGTAAAGCAAGACTTCTCTCAGTGAAACCATGTTAACTGTCCTCTAAAGCAAGACTTCTCTCAGTGAAACCATGTTAACTGTCCTGTAAAGCAAGACTTCTCTCAGTGAAACCATGTTAACTATCCTGTAAAGCAAGACTTCTCTCAGTGAAACCATGTTAACTATCCTCTAAAGCAAGACTTCTCTCAGTGAAACCATGTTAACTGTCCTGTAAAGCAAGACTTCTCTCAGTGAAACCATGTTAACTGTCCTGTAAAGCAAGACTTCTCTCAGTAAAACCATGTTAACTATCCTGTAAAGCAAGACTTCTCTCAGTGAAACCATGTTAACTGTCCTGTAAAGCAAGACTTCTCTCAGTAAAACCATGTTAACTATCCTGTAAAGCAAGACTTCTCTCAGTAAAACCATGTTAACTGTCCTGTAAAGCAAGACTTCTCTCAGTGAAACCATGTTAACTGTCCTGTAAAGCAAGACTTCTCTCAGTGAAACCATGTTAACTGTCCTCTAAAGCAAGACTTCTCTCAGTAAAACCATGTTAATTATCCTGTAAAGCAAGACTTCTCTCAGTGAAACCATGTTAACTATCCTGTAAAGCAAGACTTCTCCCAGTGAAACCATGTTAACTGTCCTGTAAAGCAAGACTTCTCTCAGTAAAACCATGTTAACTGTCCTCTAAAGCAAGACTTCTCCCAGTGAAACCATGTTAATTATCCTGTAAAGCAAGACTTCTCTCAGTGAAACCATGTTAACTGTCCTGTAAAGCAAGACTTCTCTCAGTGAAACCATGTTAACTGTCCTGTAAAGCAAGACTTCTCCCAGTGAAACCATGTTAACTGTCCTGTAAAGCAAGACTTCTCTCAGTGAAACCATGTTAACTGTCCTCTAAAGCAAGACTTCTCCCAGTGAAACCATGTTAACTGTCCTCTAAAGCAAGACTTCTCTCAATGAAACCATGTTAACTATCCAATAAAGCTTTAAACTTTCTTGAATGACTTTGCAAAGAATCTTTCAACACACTTTCCATACCTTTTTCCACAACTAATGTAAGAATAGTGGGTGCATAGTTTATTACTTCCTTTGAGAAAAGGAGTTACATCAGCCTCTGGTTCCTGCCCACTATTTTTCTTTCTTAATTCACCATTAAAGAGTGTATTCGCTACACAATAAGACAGATAAGAATTAACATATAGCAGTATATATATGCATATAAAACCATTCAATGACACTTTAGCTTATCCTATTCTTGTCTGTTAACCTTCTGCTATACTGTGTGCCCGCTATTACGTAGGGATGGTTTAAATGCCATCCCTGCTATACTGTTATCATTGTTTTTGCCATCCCAACATTTGCTTCCTTTTTTTGAAAAAGTTTCTCTTTACTTGTTCTATAGTGCAGTGTTTTAATAGACATAGAAAGGGTGAATTTGTTACAAAATTTTAAATAAAATGAAGTTCCAACTGTAATATTTATTGTTTATCTATTATTGGCTAGTTATTTCTGTTTCATTCAGTATTTAAGTTTTTTAAAGGAACACTTGATTTCTTAAATAAGGCCAACTTCAACAGCTAATGATAACACTATTTACTTTCTAAATTACTTCTAGTTGTTAACAATAGTTATAAAAGCGGATACTTCGTTTAAAACTGTCACCTCAGTGTAATTGGTTGACACCATTGTTTTAGTTTTTGAGTTATCATTTATGAAAAAAGAACAAGAAATTCAAACATTTTTCTATGATATTTACAGACATTCCCAACACTTGTACTCGGTCATTACATAGATATTGTTATAGAAGCAAACACTGTATAGTATTGTAAAGTTCGTTTGTTTTTGAATTTCGCGCTAAGCTACACGAGAACTATCTACGCTAGCTGTCCTTAATTTAGCAGTGTAATACCAGAGGGAAAGTAGCTATTCGTCACCACCCACCGCCAACTCTTGGGCTACTCTTTTACCAACGAATAGCTGGATTGACCGTCACATTATAACCCCTCCTCCCACGGCTGAAAAGGCGAGCATGTTTCGTGTGAGGAGAATTCGAACCTCCGACCTTCGGATTACGAGTCGAGTGCCTTAACCACCTGGCCATGCCGGGCCGTATTGTAAAGCTCTGGTGACCTATTGAGAAGATATTTAACATACCATGTTGGTGAATAGTGAACAATTCTAGCCATCACAACATAAGCCCTCGAATAGCTTTGTGCGAAATTCTAAAAAAAACAAAAAAAACAAACAGTTTTATTTTCCGTTAATGTATGATCGAGGGTTTACTTATTTCTTCATTGTATGTAAAGTTACAATCTAAATAAAAATTATATTCTCGTTGTCTTGTATCTTTTCATATTTTTGACAATAAATTAATAGTCACTAATGTGATAATGGTTAAAAATATTTCATTGTGTGTGACACGTATAACATAAAATTATAGTTATAGGGTTTTCTTTTGTCGTATTTTAGTGTAGTTTCCTGTTTGAAGGTTATGGCGACCATGTCGCGTGTTATTATTTGTTTTTAGAAACGATAGAAAGTTAACGAGTTACTTGACCATGTCACAAGTTTAAAGGTAATTGGTTTTAAAGCTAAATTCAATCGTTGGCTTGTGGACAAGTTCGATGCAAAACAGAAAGGAAAAGTGTGGTATGCTGGTGTACTATGGGTATTTTATGCATTTTCTACCTTTTTATATAAAAGTAGGAATTTAAAAATTTTATGTAGTCTGATTTCATACAGACTCACATAAACACGTGATCCAAAAATCGCTGAATTAGTTTCATTCTAATCACCCATTCATTAGTTGCTCTCTTGTAGACAATACCTGCTTCAACCCCAGGTATTATGCTGCAACTTCAAGTATTGTGCAAAGAAATTAATAACAGCCATGGAGATTACAATTAAGGATTACAGCCTCAATTGTCTTGTATGGGAATGAGAAATCACGTGACAATAGCATTCATTATATATAATTGACTTGTTTGTTTTTTTTAATTTCTTGCAAAGTTACACGAGGGCTATTTGCGCTAGCTGTCCCAAATTTAGCAGTGTAAGACTAGAGGGGAGGCAGCTAGTCATCACAACCAATCGTCAACTCTTGGGTTAATTTTTTACCAACGAATAGTGGGATTGACCGTAACATTATAATGCCCTCACGGCTGAAAGGGCGAACATGTTTGGTGTGACAGGGATTCAAAACCGCGACCCTCGGATTACGAGTCGGATGCCTTAACCACCTGGCCATGCCGGGCCCGTTATAAATACATATGATCTTTCCTGTGAAGACAGAAGTGTGGGATTAACACAGTTATACTTGGTCTTAAAAGTCAGTCAACGAGCAGAAGATACTTGTTTAAATTTAGATTTACATTGTAATTATCCTCGTGGATATTCCGATAAAAGGTTAATTTACCAAATACTTGTGCAGAAGTCAGTTTCATCTTAGAATACAAGTCACAAATAAAATTAGTACAAGGATTAATAACACAGCACTATTCATTTATTTTAACTACTTATTATTTATTCATTTGTATTTAACCTAATTTTACTCTATTCAAAAGAACTACCAACCAGCAAGCTAGTCTTATTATTGCTTCTTGAACGATTCAAGTTACAACAGCGTCAACGGATTACTGAGTTTATCAGTGAACGTTGGTTACAGTAAATGTGTAACATAAAAAATATAACGTACCTGTTGGTGTTAAGTTGATGGATCTTTCCATTATTATTTTCACTGAATAATAAAAAAGAACTTGGCGAACGAAAGGAAACCATTGTAAACCAACTATGTAACTTAAAAACTTGAAATGCAATATTTAAGATACTTGTCATGTAACATTTTCAGAACTTCCTTCTTTGACCTTAACTGAACAGTTCAAGTTGTTCCAAGGAAACTGAAAACAGAAACACTGAGAAGAGAAAAAACATAGTGCTTTATACAAGTATGAGTCACCAAAAAACATAGTGCTTTATATAAGTATGAGTCACCAAAAAACATAGTGCTTTATACAAGTATGAGTCACCAAAAACATAGTGCTTTATACAAGTATGAGTCACCAAAAAACATAGTGCTTTATATAAGTATGAGTCACCAAAAACATAGTGCTTTATACAAGTATGAGTCACCAAAAAACATAGTGCTTTATATAAGTATGAGTCACCAAAAAACATAGTGCTTTATACAAGTATGAGTCACCAAAAACATAGTGCTTTATACAAGTATGAGTCACCAAAAAACATAGTGCTTTATACAAGTATGAGTCACCAAAAAACATAGTGCTTTATACAAGTATGAGTCACCAAAAACATAGTGCTTTATACAAGTATGAGTCACCAAAAACATAGTGCTTTATACAAGTATGAGTCACCAAAAACATAGTGCTTTATACAAGTATGAGTCACCAAAAAACATAGTGCTTTATACAAGTATGAGTCACCAAAAAACATAGTGCTTTATATAAGTATGAGTCAGCATTTTAGCTGCTACACAAACCAGCTGAGTACTGTGTGTTTGTGTGTGTGTTTTATTATAGCAAAGCCACATCGGGTTATCTGCTGTGTCCACCGAGGGGAATCGAACCCCCTTATATTAGCATTGTAAATCCGGCCAGCTAAGAACAAAAGTGAAAATAAGATGTTTAAATTAGCGAAGCATAAAAATCTTTTTCTTCACATTAAATCCCAACCAAGGTTACTGTTCCAAGCTTCTAAAAGCTTTTTATATAATGGCCATATCCTCCTGTTCTCTGTTGTAGTCTCAACAGAAGATCATGAGATTCTTATCAAAAATCACAGCCGAAAAAATAACATCAAGCGTTCCTGTCATAGAAAACCTGGAGGAAGAAATCAAAATAATTTATTTTCTTGATTACTTTTGTTACAAAAAACGTCCTCAGGAAAAAGGAAATAAATAAAAACGTAATAAACAACTTTATAAACATTTTTTTAAAATTACACACTTGGAAAATATATAGTTAGGAGTAACAACAAAAATGCATTAAAATACGTGTTTTCCTCTGAATGTCCCCTAAATTCAGTCATCAGAAAGATACTCTGAGAGACAAAAACCGTTAGTGATTGATTCACTGATCTGGTAGAAGGTTTCAATTTGTAAAGATATACCAGTGTGAGTTATTTCATCATGTGTTTATGTGTTACCAAGAAACTTATTTGTGACGTATTCTAATTGTATCTATATCTACATTGGTATCCATGAATAACCTACACTAATAACAGTAACAAACTATATCAATTTAATTATCTTCTCAATTTTATAGTGAAATATATTACAGTTTCACTCAAAGATCAAAAAGTATTGTTTGTTTTTGAATTTCTATCAAAGCTACACGAGAGCTTTTTGCGCCAGCCGTCCCTAATTTAGCAGTGTAAGACTAGAGGGAAGATAGCTGGTCATCACCACCCACCGCCAACGTTTGGGCTACTCTTTTACAAGCGAATAGTGGGATTGACAGTAATATTACAACGCTTCCACGGCTGAAAGGGCAAGCATGTTTGGTATAACGGAGATTACAACCCGCGACCCTCGGATTACGAGTCGAATGCCCTAACCACCGGGTCATGCCCGTCATCGAAGTATCTGATGTTACTGAAACTATTCAAGAAACAGACACGGTATACATCAGGACCCAACAAATGTACGAACCTAGTTATTTACTGGGTCATAATATAATTCCTAATATATTATCATTACTCTAATTAGTTGTTATACGTTAGGTAATTCGTAGTTACAAGAGAGCGTTCACGTGGAAGAATGGTTCACGTGGTTCAAACCAGTCCTAGTGGGGTTTTTTACTAGGTCAGCATAAGCTCTATTACCATAAATAAACTTGGCTGATTAAATACTGTCCTGAGGCAGCCATTCTTAGGGGTGTCACGACAGAATTCTGGGCCACTGCGAGGTATTATCTTAATGATTGCAAGGCGTTTTTTATAGGTAAATTTAGCACAAATTCGAGAAATCTGTCTTATCAGGTTCGAAAGGATAAATTTTCTCATCCACGTGATTCACATAATTATTAGTATAAAAGCTGTCAAAAATGACAAGAAACCATTGTTGAATGATTAACGAAAATTATACAATTTAGCTAAAACAAATTTATCTTTCCTTCCAAAATCCACGTACTCTTCACTTATTTCATCAGTTTCGAAGTGTTTCTTTAATCACCACAATTTTAGTAAAACGTTCGCAGAAAAATGAAATGTTATTGTGAACAAACTACGTACGCACTCTGAATAGCACTCTTGAGTGTTTCGGCTGTATTCTAGGTCAGGAAGTAAATAGCATATTCGACTTTTTCGACTGTACAAAGGTTAAAGCCCCTCCCCAGTGGCTTAGCAGCGGCATGTCTGCGGACTCCCACCACTAAAAACCGAGTTTCGATACCCGTGGTGGGCAGAGCATAGATAGATAGCCTATTGTGTAGCTTTGTGCTTAACTACAAACAAAGGATAAAAGATACTTGTTACTGATAAATGTTTGTTTTATGGCCAGATAGATGATAAATAATTTAAAATACCAAAAGAAAAATTAATAATTAACATTTATTGACAACATTTTTCACCACTGACTTTATAATGTTAGTAACAGTTTGTTTTTCACCACTGACTTTATAACGTTAGTAACAGTTGGTTTTTCACCACTGACTTTATAACGTTAGTAACAGTTGGTTTTTCACCACTGACTTTATAACGTTAGTAACAGTTGGTTTTTCACCACTGACTTTATAACGTTAGTAACAATTGGTTTTACATCACTGACTTTATAACGTTAGTAACAGTTGGTTTTTCACCACTGACTTTATGACGTTAGTAACAGTTGGTTTTTCATCACTGACTTTATAACGTTAGTAACAGTTGGTTTTTCATCACTGACTTTATAACGTTAGTAACAGTTGGTTTTTCACCACTGACTTTATGACGTTAGTAACAGTTGGTTTTTCATCACTGACTTTATAACGTTAGTAACAGTTGGTTTTACATCACTGACTTTATAACGTTAGTAACAGTTGGTTTTTCACCACTGACTTTATGACGTTAGTAACAGTTGGTTTTTCATCACTGACTTTATAACGTTAGTAACAGTTGGTTTTTCATCACTGACTTTATAACGTTAGTAACAGTTGGTTTTTCATCACTGACTTTATAACGTTAGTAACAGTTGGTTTTTCACCACTGACTTTATAACGTTAGTAACAGTTGGTTTTTCACCACTGACTTTATAACGTTAGTAACAGTTGGTTTTTCACCACTGACTTTATGACGTTAGTAACAGTTGGTTTTTCACCACTGACTTTATAACGTTAGTAACAGTTGGTTTTTCACCACTGACTTTATAACGTTAGTAACACTTGGTTTTTCACCACTGACTTTATAACGATAGTAGCAGTTGGTTTTTCACCACTGAATTTATAATGTTAGTAACAGTTGGTTTTTCACCACTGACTTTATGACGTTAGTAACAGTTGGTTTTTCACCACTGACTTTATGACGTTAGTAACAGTTGGTTTTTCACCACTGACTTTATGACGTTAGTAACAGTTGGTTTTTCACCACTGACTTTATAACGTTAGCAACAGTTGGTTTTTCACCACTGACTTTATAACGTTAGTAGCAGTTGGTTTTTCACCACTGACTTTATAATGTCAGTAACAGTTGGTTTTTCACCACTGACTTTATAACGTTAGTAACAGTTGGTTTTTCACCACTGACTTTATGACGTTAGTAACAGTTGGTTTTTCACCACTGACTTTATGACGTTAGTAACAGTTTGTTTTTCACCACTGACTTTATAACGTTAGTAACAGTTGGTTTTTCACCACTGACTTTATAACGTTAGTAACACTTGGTTTTTCACCACTGACTTTATAACGTTAGTAGGAGTTGGTTTTTCACCACTGAATTTATAATGTTAGTAACAGTTGGTTTTTCACCACTGACTTTATAACGTTAGTAACAGTTGGTTTTTCACCACTGACTTTATAACGTCAGTAACAGTTGGTTTTTCACCACTGACTTTATAACGTTAGTAACAGTTGGTTTTTCACCACTGACTTTATGACGTTAGTAACAGTTGGTTTTTCACCACTGACTTTATAACGTTAGTAACAGTTGGTTTTTCACCACTGACTTTATAACGTTAGTAACACTTGGTTTTTCACCACTGACTTTATAACGTTAGTAGCAGTTGGTTTTTCACCACTGAATTTATAATGTTAGTAACAGTTGGTTTTTCACCACTAACTTTATAACGTTAGTAACAGTTGGTTTTTCACCACTGACTTTATAACGTTAGTAACAGTTGGTTTTTCACCACTGACTTTATGACGTTAGTAACAGTTGGTTTTTCACCACTGACTTTATGACGTTAGTAACAGTTGGTTTTTCACCACTGACTTTATAACGTTAGTAACAGTTAGATTTCACCACTGACTTTATAACGTTAGTAACAGTTGGTTTTTCATCACTGACTTTATAACGTTAGTAGCAGTTGGTTTTTCACCACTGACTTTATAACGTTAGTAACAGTTGGTTTTTCACCACTGACTTTATAACGTTAGTAACAGTTGGTTTTTCACCACTGACTTTATAACGTTAGTAACAGTTGGTTTTTCACCACTGACTTTATAACGTTAGTAACAGTTGGTTTTTCACCACTGACTTTATAATGTTAGTAACACTTGGTTTTTCACCACTGACTTTATAACGTTAGTAACAGTTGGTTTTTCACCACTGACTTTATAACGTTAGTAACAGTTGGTTTTTCACCACTGACTTTATAACGTTAGTAACAGTTGGTTTTCACCACTGACTTTATAACGTTAGTAACAGTTGGTTTTCACCACTGACTTTATAACGTTAGTAACAGTTGGTTTTCACCACTGACTTTATAATGTTAGTAACACTTGGTTTTTCACCACTGACTTTATAACGTTAGTAACAGTTGGTTTTTCACCACTGACTTTATAACGTTAGTAACAGTTGGTTTTTCACCACTGACTTTATAACGTTAGTAACAGTTGGTTTTTCACCACTGACTTTATAATGTTAGTAACACTTGGTTTTTCACCACTGACTTTATAACGTTAGTAACAGTTGGTTTTTCATCACTGACTTTATAACGTTAGTAACAGTTGGTTTTTCACCACTGACTTTATGACGTTAGTAACAGTTGGTTTTTCACCACTGACTTTATAACGTTAGTAACAGTTGGTTTTTCACCACTGACTTTATAACGTTAGTAACACTTGGTTTTTCACCACTGACTTTATAACGTTAGTAGCAGTTGGTTTTTCACCACTGACTTTATAACGTTAGTAACAGTTGGTTTTTCACCACTGACTTTATAACGTTAGTAGCAGTTGGTTTTTCACCACTGACTTTATAATGTTAGTAACAGTTGGTTTTTCACCACTGACTTTATAACGTTAGTAACAGTTGGTTTTTCACCACTGACTTTATGACGTTAGTAACAGTTGGTTTTTCACCACTGACATTATAACGTTAGTAACAGTTGGTTTTTCACCACTGACTTTATAATGTTAGTAACAGTTGGTTTTTCACCACTGACTTTATAACGTTAGTAACAGTTGGTTTTTCACCACTGACTTTATAACGTTAGTAACAGTTGGTTTTTCACCACTGACTTTATAATGTTAGTAACAGTTGGTTTTTCACCACTGACTTTATGACGTTAGTAACAAATTTCTAGTCATCTTAATACATAAACATTTCCAACTATCATTAATTCCAATAATTCTGGAACAAATGATCATTTTTCTACCAATTCTTTAGCCTTGTCATGGTACCTTTCAAACCATTTTCTATTAAATATTGATGAAGGATGTTCCATATGACACTAACTAAGTCATTGGAAAATATAAATTCTCATAGCTCTGCCTTACTTTCTCACAAAATTTATATCTTTAATCGCATCAGACTAAGCCAATTAATAAAACAGAAATCTCTATTATGCTAGTTCTTATGCTAATTATCCAGGTATATTCCTTATGTCTTTCTTATCGTCACCCGCTGGGATAGCGGTAAGTCTACGGATTTACAATGCCAAAATCAGGGGTTCTGTTCCCGTCGGTAAACACAGCAGACAACCCAATGTGGCTTTGCTATAAGAAAATACACGCACTTTCTTATCTCTTTTTCATTTCTAGCTACACAGTACAAGGTTTTTACCTAGCCCCATTTTAGCGTATCGGTATCGATACATTTACCTGTGCACTAGTTTGTTTGTTTTGGAATTTCGCACAAAGCTACTCGAGGGCTATCTGTGCTAGCCGTCCCTAATTTAGCAGTGTAAGACTAAAGGGAAAGCAGCTAGTCATCACCACCCACCGCCAACTCTTGGGCTACTCTTTTACCAACGAATAGTGGGATTGCCCGTCACATTATAACGCCCCCACGGCTGATAGGGCGAGCATGTTTGGCGCGACGGGGATGCGAACCCGCGACCCTCAGATGACGAGTCGCACGCCTTAACACGGTTGGCCATGCTGGGCCCTGCGCACTAGTACTCTAAAATACATGTCTGACAAACGTTATTTTCCTTTTGTTTTTGTAAGGTAACTGCAGCGAAATGCAGAGAGGGCTGGCTGGCTGGGTGGCATCAAGCCCTCACCTTCCTGCCCTTATATTACTGAACGATAGACCTTATTCCACAACTTACTTGCTGCTAATTATTATGAAACAAAAATACTTCAGTTTTAAAATGAATGGCACATACAGACTTGTAGGTTTTGCAGTAAAAACATAAGTGTGATATGCCATTAAGTACTTACACATCCCCAAAATCATTGTTTAGTTTTAGATTTTATGTATTTATAACACCAGTTGTCAAGGGCTGAAAGATATGTTTACATTTTACGGATTTTTACCCTATGTGTACCAAAGGCAATTCACAGCCTCCATAGTCTCCCATAATACCTCACTCTGACCTATTAGAAAAGGTTAGCCTTACGGTCCTTAAAAAGTGTTACCTTTCTTGTTGTTTGATTTGAACTCCGCACAAGGTTACACGAGGAAAGGTAGCTAGTCATTATCATCCATTGCCAACTCTTGGGCTACCCTTTTACTAACGAATTATGGGATTAACAATCACATTATAAAGCCATCTTGGCTGAAAGGGTGAGCATGTTTGGCTACAGGGATTCCAACATGTTACCCCCAGATTGCGATGGGAGCGCCCTAATCACCAGGAGTTTTCTTTGTCAATGAGATCTGTCTTTTTCATATCTGTTGCATATTATTTGGTAACTTCATAATGAACTATTTATCACGTGTTCAGCAGGCATACCCAATATTGCTATTTTCCTGCACACCAATAACCGCATGGTGCGTAATTGAGGAGAAGTGTAAATATTCAGCATTAGGTGCACATCGCTTCGTGAGATGTTTATTGCTGTATTTTAATTGCCTGCAATAGCACACTGGCATGGCTATCCAGAAATATTATTTAATAGCCCGAAATAGCATGATTATGTCATGCTTCTCGAAAACCAATCATGCTCTACCTGTAAATAGTTTATGATAATAATATTAATAGTAATATAATACATGGATAAAGTTTGAGGTCTATCAAATGTCTAATTAAGGGTCAAGTTTACGTCAGCGGACTGAGTGATGTGTTTTTACTACTCAGGTTCTAGAAATACAGAAAGATATCCTGAATACAGTGATACTCTACGCATCACACTCACGTGTAAGATGTTGAAATGACTCGGCAGGCGGGAATATATAAACACATTTTCTACTGTTTAACATGTTGCAATTTTTTAAAACAATATTCTACAATTGTAAACTAACAATTGCAGAGGGGGAAGAAGAAGTCCAGCTGAACCTGACCCCGTTAGGTCTACCAAAATAAAATTAATCTAAATACTGACAAAGATAAAAAACATCGGATACTGTAACAAAAATATAAAAATACACTGTGAGGGTGAAGGTGTACCCATCCCTTCTAGGCTCAACAAAATTGGACTTTTGTACGATTTCTTTGTGCGATTTTGACTGGAATTTGGGACTCCTTTATGACTACTAGAAGGGAACATGCTCCACTCTACTCTGTTAGCTTGCGTTGTCCCTATTTTCGGCCCATGACAGCAGTCCTAACCAACATTGAACGTACTCATCAAATAAGTGAAGCACTAACTAGAGCTGATCACCTTTTCTGTAGGTTAGGAAGGTTGGAAAGATATTACTGAGCAATAAACGCATGCTGTAGTTTGTCATTGGTTACATTTATTTTCCAGTCATTCTATCGTAATGCTCCTATTACTTGCGTTCTGTTCATCGACGGAGAATCAGGTCTTATGAAAAACGCCCCCCCCCCAGTGGCACATCTACATGTCTGCGGACTCACACTGCTACAAATCGGGTTTCTACACCCATGATGGGCAGAGCACTGATGGCCCATTCTGTAGCTCTGTGCTTACTTCCAAGCAATCGTCTGAAAAAAATACAAGTAAAACTATTATTCAAATTAAAAATTACCAGTTGCAATTTTATCACGTGCCACTTTCTTTCTTTCTTGCCCGAATTTGGTGAGAATGTTACGATGATTTGCGTGAATATCGTTATTAATAATAACAAGAAAAACAGGCTGACCAGTTCGAACCAGAATGTTTCTCGAGTGGATACATTTTCATACGAATGCGTGTGGCCAGAATATACTCTCACCTTCAGTTTTCCCAAGATAAGTCCCCCTTTTGTATTTCTTAGTCATATTTTACTCACCACATTCAATCTATACTTACACAGGTTTTAAAGAGGATGTAGCATTGGTATTACAAACTTATCTACTATTTAACAAACAAGCTGTTTAAAATGTCAAAATTAAACATGAAATCCAATCTATCATTTGATGGAATACTTGTCACAGAGAAACTAGCTTTGTGGTTCTCCAGTTATTCTGAATTACAGCTAATTAATTCAAGCTAAGACAATAATAAAATAAATAAATAAGTACTGTTATGTAACAATAAAAAAGCAGGCCCGGCATGGCCAACCGTGTTAAGGCGTTCGACTCCTAATCCGAGGGTCGCGGGTTCGAATCGCACCAAACATGTCTCGCCCTTTCAGATGTGGAGGCGTTATAATTCGACGGTCAATCCCACTATTCGTTGGTAAAAGAGTAGTCCAAGTAGGATATTTAAGAATGTTTAAATCTAAAACTTTGAAGAGTGGAAAGATCTCGGACAGTGAAAAGAGTTTGGATCCTGAACATTAAGGATTTGTTAGATCCAGGACATTGCAGAGTGTCTCGCTCCTGAACACTGAAAAATGTCCAGTTCTATGATACTGAAGAAGGTGTAGACCCTAGACACTAAAGAATGTCTAGAAGCAGACACCGAAAGTCTTCTGAGAGGTCCTTATCTTGAAATAGTGAGTTCTATGACAAAACATGATCTGAGTTAAAACTTTGGCAGAACTTGAGTTATAATAATAACAAAACTCGAACAATATTCAAGTGATTTTCACTGCAGAAGCTCTTGTCAGATACTTTTATTATAAAGGGTCATATGAAAAACAAACCCTTTCTCTTTACTCCTTTTTTATTTTTTCATTCCCATTTCGTGCTCCTGAAAAGGGGAAACCATTCTTTCCAAAATTGTCAGGTTTTTGAGTTTTTTACTTTTGAAATCTCACGTGATTTCAAGCATCGTCTTTAAAACAGACACACAGCAAACCAACATTTTGAAACTCGGTATTTCCGTAATATTTAACTTGTTTACACAAAATGTAATTCAGATTATTGGAAACGATTTTTTTTTTTCTCCTTTCACAATTTCTCAAATTACTGTTTCCACTTAAAACCAATCTTTAATGCACCGCTAGGCGTCACTGTGTGGGAGTTTTACTATGCATGTTAAGCTCATAAGCATTTTTCAGATAAGTTTCTAATACTTTCATCTTTCCGTTTGCGAGAATAAATGGATTTATTTGAAATATTTAAGTCCAAAATAGTGCTGCCGATGTTTGTATCAGGAAAGTTTAGACTGCTATAAATTTAATGACATGTAACTACTGAAAACCCAGTAATATAAAGCACATTTGACAGAAAGCTTAACACCAACAGCCCAAAATATAAACAGAAAGTGTTCCACCCATTCACGTAATGTAAACAAGAGAAAGTGCAATAACCACAACGTAAAGCGTACGACATAAAATATTACACCAACACTGTAAAATATACGATTGAAAGAGACGAACACGAAAACAGTTAAAGAACAGAAAGTACTACACCAACAATGTAATAACACGTCTAATAACTATTAGATTAACAACGTAAACTTGCTACGATACTAAAGAAACATCGAATTTCTAATACTTGAAGCTCTTTGTTCTGTATAAGAAGTGTATTCTGTATGTACTTCTGTGGATATATATCACGTAATGAAAGGGCCCGGCATGGCCAAGCCTGTTAAGGCATACGACTCGTAATCCGAAGGTCGCGGCTTTGCATCCCCGTCACGCCAAACATGCTCGCCCTTTCAGCCGTGGGGGCGTTATATGTGACGGTCAATTATTCGTTGGTAAAAGAGTAGCCCAAGAGTTGGCGGTGGGTGGTGATGACTAGCTGCCTTCCCTCTAGTCTTACACTGCAAAATTAGGGACGGCTAGCACAGATAGCCCTCGAGTAGCTTTGTGCGAAATTCAAAACAAACAAACAAACAAACGTAATGAAAGGCTTCACTGCCGAGATTTAGAAACCAAATGTTATCTTGCGATTTTCGTGCCCTTTGGTATCTTGATAAGGCATGGTATGACAATGTAAACAGTACGAATTTCTCTTCAGGTGGAATTATAATGCTTTGATTTCGTGTGTAAACAGTGATAGTGAACTGCATTAATCTGAGGTTAAGTGTACAGAGGCGCCTTCTGTGGACGTGTTCTACTTTATTTAACACTCTCTACCTAAACGCTAGTAATTTTAAGTTTGTACTTCTAAGAGGGTCCAAGCTGGTGCGCGCGTATATTAGGTCATTGTGAGGGGGCAGAGACATGCTGACAGGTAGCTGTAAGCCCACGTAACGCGGTACCTGAACGATGGCTGTAGCAGCGAAACAAAGCTCGGAATTACTTACGTACTTGTTCTATCTTGGAATTTGCTTGGTACATAACATTTATGCTATCAGTGAAGGTGAGTGCATTTCCAGATTTTCGTAGAATTGCTGAAAAACTGCCCATGTGCTCAGTTACTTTACATAAGATATGTGTCTCACCTTTTGCCTTAGGTGGGAATGGAACTTAAGTGTAACGAATACATATGCTGTATACTTATATATGTAGCAATGTTCATAGTTTCAGGTGTATTCGCCAGGTGTATCGTTAGTTACCTCGTATTTTAAACTAATTTGTACACCGATCTTATGATTCTATGAAAACGTCCTCAAAGTAGTAAATATGACTTTCTCCACGAAAACTAACCTTTTGATTGGTTCATTACCTATTTATTTAAAACTGTGTGCACGTGAGACAAATTCAGTTATTTGCCCTTAAGTGACTTTCGATAAGAAAAGTAGATCCAAGTTTTGTTATATATATATATATATATATATATATTTAAAATGTAAACAGATAATGCGATTGACAAATATTTTTAAGTCGTCACAAAAACTGAGTAACTTATGCGTATGTTTAATGTTTATAAACGGGTTTACAAAGCCATATGTTTCCGGTGTTTCCGTCCATTCAGATTAACGTGCACGTCCCTCTGAGTAGGGTTTTATTCTACCACCGGCCTATTAGTAGTCATATCTTAATAATGATACATACATAACATAGAGTACGAAACCATATCTATAGCATGCTAACAAAGCGTCTGATGTTTCACATTGTATAAAACAAGCGAATAAATCATTATTAAATCTTTGTTATAAAAAAAAAAACACTAAGTCGGAAAAATGACAAGTTGTAAATTTGACATCTGATTTTGGTAAATATCAGAATTTATTACAACGTCATGTTTCAGAAAACATTCTGATAATTGGACTTTATAAAGAATGTCCGCTTTGGCTGTTAAAATAGCGCTTCCTTGCTTGTGCTAATTCTCAGTGTAAGTTGTGGTCGTGATGAACTTTGTCAAACAGTCCCACACAAGAGGTTAAGGGTTGAATTAAATAGTTTTAAAATTGGTGGAAAATTAAAGTATGGATATATAAATCAGACTGGTGATGGAAATTGGAAAGTGGAGATATCAGGGCGAAGAAACTCAAGAACTGAAAACTTACGATAGGCCTATTCCACTATACTTTAGACAAAAACACATAAAAATTGGGCAAATTTACATTTGATATTTTAGTAACAAAACGTGTAGTTCACAACTGTAATATAATTTTAGTTTCCCGAGTTATTGTGTTTTTTGATTGACAAATTTTTCGTATGTACAAGTGTTTAATACTCTTTGTACTTAAAGAAATGTGCAACTAAAATAATTCAATCCAATTTATCATCAACGTAAATTAAAATTTGAATGAAAACAAAACTTTTATTAAAAATACATACATAGCAATATTATCATTACAACTATCCAATAGCGTATCTTTAGCTAGGAATTCTAATGACGAATTTGGTAAGAATTGTGATATATACAATAATTTTTAAACATCAAGTGCAGTGAATAACTAAACAGAAATTTATTTCGTAAATATAATGAAGATTGATTATGTTATGAAGTTATAAAGCAAAGGTGGTTTATTTGCTTGTTTTAAATTTCGCGCAAAACTAAACGAGGGCTATCTGCGCTAGCCGTTCCTAATTTAGCACTGTAAGACTAGAAGGAAGGCAGCTAGTCATCACCACCCACCGCCAACTCTTGGGCTACTCTTTTACCAACGAATAGTGGGATTGACTGTCACATTATAATGTCCCCACGGCTGAAAGGACAAGCATGCTTGTTGTAATGGAGATTTAATCCGCGACCCTCAGTTTACGAGTCGAGCGCCCTAACCCACCTGGCCATGCCGGTCCAGTGAAGGTGGAACAAAATGTCAAGGGACAATGACATAAAAAACATAGTACATTGAATGTTGTTGGGTGATACACGAACCTTTTAAAATTTGGACAACTTAACTACCACAATCTCTCAGGCTTATTTGTTTTCAATCTTTTGTTATTCTTTGCACGTGTCAATCAATGACATCATTAACTACTTGCCCAATGATAGTTCCAGATATTGTGATGAGTCTAAAATATTTAGAAAAGATGAGTCTGTTAAAAAAAAATGTTTCTTTAATTCCAAAGGACTCAGGTATATGAAAGGTATTGACGTTAGAAAAGTACTTACGTCATGAATTGGAGAAACAGTTTGGAAAAACAGAAGGACTTAGAAGTAATTATTAATAAAGATGTCTACTGAGTCTTCAGCTGTGGTAAAGAGTTCAGAGAATTCAGGATCTAAATCTGAAAAACTACTGATATTATTACTTTCTGTAAAACATTGACGTGGCCTTATTTGAAGTATAGAGTGCAGTTCTCCACGAAAAGAATACTGATTTGTTAAGAAAGGTTGCACAAACAGACTACAAGAATACATCTGGTTTACAAAGTTAAGAAGTTTACACTGGTGGATTTAGTTTCTATGGAGTAATGAATGATAGAAATAAAAACGTATTTGTTAAGGACAACGTAATATTTGTGAGCTTCGAAACCTCAGAATTACTCTGGGCCTAGTGATTAGGGAATTGGACTCGCCATCTGTGAGTCACCAGTTCGAATCCCATCACCAAACATTCTCACCCTTTCGGTCGTGTGGGAGTTATAGTGTTATAATCAATCCCACTAGCCATTAATAAAGAATAGCCCAATATTTGGCGATAGGTATTGTTGACTAATTGCGTTCTATCTAGTCTACCACTTACAAATAAGGGACGGCTAGCGTAGATAGCCCTTGAATAGCTTTGCGCGAAGTTTAACAAACACGTGTATATTGCTTGAAAGTCCATTTTTCCGTGAAAATGTATATTATATTTAAAGTAGTATTGCTGGTCATCAAATTTTTACTAAAGTGTAATGACATACAATTCCTATCAACCGTTTATTTCATTGTTGTTATGTAAATACTTATTTCACATATTCATGGTTTTTATTGTGTTCACTTCTCCGAAAATTGGAACTAAACCCCCCCCCGTATATTACATGAATTGCTTCTCTCAGCATATAAAAGCCGCCATTTATGATTTGTCCTTCATATAACGTGAACATTTGTACATATTTCTTCCGCTTAGTAGTCGACGCATAAATTCTCAATAAGAGAGAGTGAAAAATAAGAATGAATATTCTTTTAACGTGTTAAGTGCTGGAGTTTCTGTTGTTTCTTTTTATTTCCCCTAGTGGTTTAAAGGTAAGTCTGAAGGTAACGTAAAATAACCTGGTTTTGATACCAGTGGTGGGCACGGAGATCTCAGTGTGTGACTTAGAGCTTAATAATAACCACACTTTCACTTCCTGGTACGTATCAACAAAGTAAGACACGTGTATGAGCAAGCTGATGGAGCAAAAAAACACTTGCAGTGGCACAGCGGTTTGCCTGCGGACTTACAACACTAAAAACCGGGTTTCGATACCCGTGGTGGGCAGAGCACAGATAGCTCAAAAGAAACAACAGAAAATACTTTACTAAAACCGACTGTTTGTAACGAAGCACAGGACTACACAATGAGCTATACGTTCACATCCCTCCACGGGTATCGAAACCCAGTTTCTAGCGTTATTAGTCCGCAAATATACCGCTGTGCTAGTGAGGGGCGAATTAAACACGTTTTTTGATGTTCTACAGAACTAGTTCTCTGTCACTTTAATTAACACTAAAACTCCGTCTGTTGAAGACTTGCCCGTCTTTTATACATATATATAAATATATATATATATTTATACACTTAATGTACAAATAGTAGTTTGACTTTTCTTTATATCATTTATTACTTCACTAACTATGTTTGAATGTGATTTGCATATATCATAATTCATTAACTACGTTTAAGGCAGTGTTTATTCCTTAATATACTGAACATTTACTCAGAATAGGGTCAGTTTTACGTACCTTCATTATAAAGAAAGTTTGGAGAGAGAATATATACCTTGTACTAGTTTTTATTTTCAGTTATTTGATTGATTAAAACAAACGAGTTCTGCACATTTATGTTTATGTATCTCGTTGATTAAGTTATAAAAAGATAGATTTGTGCACTTACTACAGGCGTTATTAAGTCATTTATGCTTAATTCTAGGTTTTACGACTTCTTTATGACATAAAGCGAAACATATGAAGATAATTCTTATGATATTTGCATAATGTTCCCCGCTGGTACAGCGGGAAGTCTTCGGATTTACAACGCTAAAATCAGGGTTTCGATTTCCCTCGGTGGACTCAGTAAATAGCCCAATATGGCTTTGCTATGACAAAACACACACGTATTTACTTAAATACCCAGAACACGCGTGAAAACACTAGTGGTACGATGGTGAAAATGGAGCTCATAGCGTATAGGTATTATCTGATACTCTTATATTGTGTTTTTTAAACCACAAAAACTGCATCTTTTTATAAAAATAAATATATTTTAGACTTGTTATACGAAGTTTATTAATACAAATTAATACAGAGATAAATAAATTAACCCTTATATAATTTTTACCAAAGTGATTTCCCTGCAGGAGATCGCGTTTTGTGGCATAACATCTACCATAGCATTCTCGCAGATTAAACCATAGCTGGTTATAAGTTTATACAGGTTTATCACGAAATCAGGGTTGTGTCTACCAGAATTGAGAGGACGACCATCTATGGAAGGCCTTGCTCCATTCTAAGGTATCAGAATTTACTCTTGTAAGATAGAGAGAACGACCATCTATGGAAGACCTTGCTCCATTCTAAGGTATCAGAATTTACTCTTGTAAGATAGAGAGAACAACCATCTATGGAAGGCCTTGCTCCATTCTAAGGTATCAAAATATACTCTTGTAAGATAGAGAGGACGACCATCTATGGAAGGCCTTGCTCCATTCTAAGGTATCAGAATTTACTCTTGTAAGATAGAGAGAACGACCATCTATGGAAGACCTTGCTCCATTCTAAGGTATCAGAATATACTCTTGTAAGATATTTAAATTCTCACTATACTGGGATTCCCACTGACTTAAAATGTTAATTCTTTTGCTTTTTTTTTATTAACCTTTTCCATCTGACCTACCCTCACTTTGAAAACAACAACACAAACCTAGAAACAACTGCGTGAATCTGTGATAACTTTTTCTCTCTCTCCTTCTATGCACCACATCAAAACAGAGTGTTGATGTCCACAGTCTTTCTCAGACCTCTTTTCCATGAGGCATGCTCCCCACTCCTCAGTGGCGCAGCGATACGTGTGAATACGGACTCACACCGCTAGAAATCGGGTTTCGATACCCGTGTATGGCAAAGTACAGATAGTCAACTGTGTAGCTTTGTGTTTAAATCCAAACAATCAATCCATCAATCTACGAGGCACAAAGAGCTTCCATTGACGACAAAATTAATCCAGAAGTCAACCTGTCTTCCGCGTCTCTTTTTTCTTCTTTTAGTATTTCCAGATACAACCAGCCTTCAAGTTTATTCTTTATTCTTCTATCATAAAGTGTCTGAGAAACTCCAACTGTATTTTTCTGATGTAAGTCAGCAGCTTAACTCAGTTGAAAATGTTTTGAATTGTACTCTTCATGCTCACATAGACAAATACACAAGAGAGAAAACAATAACCCCGCCTTCAAGCCTCCAAAATAAATATATTCCACATTTGAATACACAATTGTACATAGGCGTAGCTTCTGTTCGTAAATATCAATTCAAAATGTGTTATAAGCATATTTATGTTTATATAAATATCTCTACAGGTTGGATCCGTTGTAGGCACATTCATAAGTAGCACCGGTCATTATACGGGTTGTGTTCCCTTTTCTTCCAGTAGCTAAGTGTTTTCAGATTATATAACACTAGACTTCGAGATTAGATCCCTATGGGAGACCCAGTGCACTTAGTGCACTGTGCAGCTGGGGGAACGAAACAAGTAAATAAACCTTCACACATAAGTATATATGTATGTATATATATATACATAAAGTCCATAATTCACTTCTCCTTATTTATCTAATGCTGTTTTGAAAGAGAACATTAACTAGAGTTAACATTTATCCTTAAGACGAAAGGCGGAAGACTTTCGAAACGTCGTCCTCTACACTTGTGTCTCCACAACAGGCACTTGTCGTCCATTCTTCAAAGTTTCAACAATTGTCCAATTTGAATATATTCTCTCTATGTGTAACATACAAAATTTTCACATACTGCCAGCTAAAGAGCTGGTGCTATATACGTCGATGACTTTAGAAATAGGGTTAAGCCATCCTCGAACCAATTCTTCTCATGCTGTTTGACAGTGGGTGTTATGTACCATCTACCAAACGGAAGAATGTGCGGTACAGAACATGAGGTGTGGAGGGAGGGGACACACCATGAATTAAATAATGTTTTATAAAGTAATTAATCTCGTCACTTTAGTATTGTTGTCCCTCCTTGTCCCCGGTGGCTCAGCTGAAAGTCTAAGAGAATATAAGATTAAATATTGGATTTCAATACATCTGGGGTGGGCAGAGCATAGATATCCCATTGTGTAGCTTTAGGCTTAGCAACAAATAAACAAACCGTATGATTAGTGATACACGATACCGTTATTATACCTTGTAAAGTCAACTACTATCAAGAAAAATATTGAGGGATAATTCCAAATAAGGGAATAGCACTGTCACATGGAGTGAAAAAAAAATGTGGCCAACCAACATACATTAAACATTTATAAATATAATTGTTGATGTTGTTGTAATATAACAGAGTGTCAATTGAACACTTTTGTTCAAATTTAGAAGAAAATATCAGGAGTCTGTAGTGTAATTTAAAACGTAAGCATTTTATTATAATGCTTGGTTGGAATAACACTATGCTCAAGATGTAGTAAAATATTCAAGTCTCCTTACTGAAAAAAACCATTATAGACAGTACAATACAGAAATCCCTGTAGTCAGAAGCTCATGAATAGTTAATTAAAAATTGTTATTCAGTTTAAAACTTGTTTGGATGGAATGCTGTTACATTTTTTGTTTTATTTTTAAAACATTGACTTTTAACGTCTTTTAATGAACGAATCGTCTTCATCCTGAAACAAACAAACAAACGAGAAAGAAGCGCTAGAACTGTGATATGTAGCAATGAAAGAAGCTCTAGAACTGTGATATGTAGCAATAAAAGAAGCTCTAGAACTGTGATATGTAGCAATGAAAGAAGCTCTAGAACTGTGATATGTAGCAATGAAAGAAGCTCAGAACTGTGATATGTAGTAATGAAAGAAGCTCTAGAACTGTGATATGTAGCAATGAAAGAAGCTCAGAACTGTGATATGTAGCAATGAAAGAAGCTCTAGAACTGTAATATGTAGCAATAAAAGAAGCTCTAAAACTGTGATATGTAGCAATAAAAGAAGCTCAAGAACTGTGATATGTAGCAATGAAAGAAGCTCTAGAACTGTGATATGTAGCAATGAAAGAAGCTCTAGAACTGTGATATGTAGCAATGAAAGAAGCTCAGAACTGTGATATGTAGCAATGAAAGAAGCTCTAGAACTGTGATATGTAGCAATAAAAGAAGCGCTAGAACTGTGATATGTAGCAATAAAAGAAGCTTTAGAACTGTGATATGTAGCAATGAAAGAAGCTCAGAACTGTGATATGTAGCAATGAAAGAAGCTCTAAAACTGTGATATGTAGCAATGAAAGAAGTTCTAGAACTGTGATATGTAGCAATGAAAGCACAGTTACATAACAAACAATTGTGTTCTAAGTTTGGAAAATGCTTGAATGACTGCGGGAAGAAACTGCTACAAATCATCTGAAGTACCCGTCCCCTGAATGGAAGTTGTGTGAATTTTGATTAATGAAGGGTTATCGTAGGACATGAAAAGTTGCTTCCCTTAGGTGTAAATGAAAAAAAAAAAACGCCCACAAAAACCGCAAGACAGAAAATGTGAAGCCGGAACTTCGTGTGTATCTCCCCACGGAACCATCAAACCTACATACCAAATTCGGTGAATATCCATCCATAGGGGGAGGGGTAGTGGTAAGAAACACAAAAAATCCCATATAAAACGTAAAATGCAGCATTGAAAGATCATACGTATTCCCGTAAGAACTTATTGAACATTCTCACCAGTTGTGGTAAATAACCATCAACATCCTATGACGTAGTCACATAGAAAATACAACAGACAGCGCAATTATACTTACATAGATGTACAACGTTTCGAGAAATTTATGTCATCATTTTCTGAAAAGTGGGTTTCTCGTTCAACTTCTGTGACCTCTTGACCACCAGAGGTTGACCAGTATCGATCTATGGGAGCTTAGTAATAACTTAATTAATCTATTCGGATACTTTCTGAATATTCTGTACATGCAAACGATTTAATCCGGAAACGCTAGGCGCGCCTGTGAATTGTAGGTGGATTTCTCCGAAATTACGAAGGTGGTGTTATCAAATGATTTTAAAGATTCCACTGTATGTTATTTAAAACAGGTAATGTTTACACTTCACATAACACACGTTTGGCAACGCTTTTCTTGTGATAAATTTTACAGTCTTAACAATGTGGTACTCCATTTTGTAAACATCCGGTGGAAAGAAAGGTTCGCGCAATGTCAACTTTACCTAAAATTCTGATTGGATGGCGTGACAGCGAGACAATAAATCTGATAACAACGAGTTTAGGCGTTAATGAAGCAATAATAGTGTGGCAAAAATATAACTGGCTTATTCGAGTTACTTAGGTTGTAGAAAGTACTAAACAGAGCTTGAGGTGGGTAGTTATAAACCTACATCTAGATTATCTCAGCCCGTCTTTGTATTATAATGGGGTAATAATATTTTAAGTTCAATTGCATAAAGATGTAATATATAAATGTTAAATATATATATAAAATCTATGAAATATAGAACAAAAATTAAAGAGTTCAAAAACTTTTTTATTGATTATATAATTAAAAATATGACATTTATCGTGCAAGTTAAAACAAAATGTTAATACGTTGTCGAAGTAAAGAGTAGTGTAGAATGGTTTTCAACGATTTATCAAAACTTTGTTGTTGATTAATCAAATCTATGTTACATATTTCTTTCGCCAAAGTAAAATTGGGAGAATCCGTGACGTAGGGGCCTAATGTATTGCCTGATTGGTTGTGCCCTCTGCTGCGGACTTTACCTTCACCTGTTGAAGGCACAACAGCACAGCTTGAGCTGGAAAATCAAAGAAATACAGTGATTTGTATATCATATTAATGGGGTTTTAAAGTCCTTTTTAACGACCAATAAAGAAACTGAAAAATAATTTAAGTATTTGAATAATGTTAGAACTCGAACCTCAATCATTATTTCGCGTTATATATCAGAAAAAGTACACATAAATTACGTATGTATGTTGAATTTCACCAATGGTGATTCGATTCCCCTCGGTGGGCTGAGCAGATAGCCCGATGTGGCTTTGCTATAAGAAAAACACAAACACACCAATGGTGAAAAGTAAAAGAATTTCAATACTAAAATTATTTTAAGATGCTTTATTGGTGATTGAAAAAAGACTTAAAACCTAATTAATGTTTGTTACGTATTATAATTTATTATGGAAGATATTCAGATTTATCAATTTAAGTTGGGCCGAAATGGCCAGATGGTTAGAGCGCTTGAATCTGCGACCCTCGGATTACGAATCTAGCGCCCTATCCACCTGACCAGATAGTTAAGGAGCTCGACTCGTAATCTTAATGTCGTGGGTTCGAATCTCCGTCACACCAAACATGCTCGCCCTCTCATCCTTGGGGACGTTATAATGTGACGGTCAATCTCACTATTTGTTGGTAAAAGAGCGACCCAAGAGTTGGCGGTGGGTGGTGATGACTAGTTGCCTTCCCTCTAGTCTTACACTGCTTAATTAGGGACGGCTAGCGTATATAGCCCTCATGTAGCTTTTCGTGAAATTCTAAAAACAAACAAACTTAACCACCTGGCCATCAGTCAGAGAGTCCCACGCTGGTTCAGCGGTAAGTCTACGGAGTTACAACGCTAAAATCAGGGATTCGATTCGTCTCGGTGGTCTCAGCAGATAGCCTGACATGGCTTTACTATAAGAAAATACACACATCACGAAGAAAAAAAAGACATTAAATAATTAATGTTTATCGAATTTCTGATGCTTATACAGAGATGGAACAGATTTAAGGAACTTGAGGTACGCTCCAAAATCTGGGATTGGTGGAAGGAGGGAAACAAATTGTGGATATGAACATACAAATGTAGGCTTAGCTCGCTGTGAAGTAAAAGTTCTTTTGGACGGTAGTTACTATAACATTTTAAATGTTTAATAATTATTCATGAGTCTGCACACAAATATTCAAATGAAAAATTTTGTTTTTAATGACTTGCCATTACGAATACAGTAACTGCATTTGTACAGTAAGCTTCGCGCTAGAGTAAACCAGTTAACGCCGATTTAAATACAATTTATTAAAAAAGCTAAACAAACAGCAACATTAAAAATAGCAATTGGAACACTTCACAACACATCAGAACGTATCATCCATTTATGCCTTCTGGAAGTATTACATACTGCCTGCGTACTCCGACATTTCCACATCGTTTGTGTTAGGGAGCATTGCTTATTTAACTGTGATGTGTAAAGTCGATATCACACATTAGAAGGTCAATTGGTGTTGATATAATAGTTGATTTGTAGACATTTATTGGGAGGGTAACCTTTAATACATTTTATTGACTATTGTTTTTATCTCTGTTTTTCATTTCGCTTTTCCCAGACCTTTCTTCTTCTTACAACTGTCTCTTTCGATTTTCCCACCTCGGCTACTTCCTCGCCACTTAGAATTTAATTTTTCAATAATTATCTATACAGTCAAATTCAGAACGTTTTATTTTTCATTACTATATTTTTTTATCAATAATTATTTCGTAACTTTTGTTTTCAACAATAAAAGTACAAAACTTCACTGTTAAGCGAAGCCAGAAAGTAAACTCTGGTACCTTGAGACAGGTGGGGTACCCTCTGAAGAGTTAGAAGTTCCCCGAGACACTCATGCATTACCAACTATCGTGTTTCACAGCGTTTTCTTAAGAATAGTAGGATAAATATCTAGTGGTTTACTGATTAGGAAGTAATTTTCTTTGTGAGTATCTTCTCTAAAGTCTATAACAGATCATAAGCGTTATTCCTTAAAAGGCTTGAAGGGTGGGGAGCTAAGTAGACAGACCTCGCGTGGGTCCTATGATATAATGTAATATTTGTTAACCCGGATTGAACAGAAATGTATCTTCGAAACTGCCATTTGTGATATCCATCCCAGTTTGAGGCGTGACTCTTCTGCCCCCCCCCTTTAAATGACGCTCCTGTAATGCATTAAATCCAGTTTCAATGGAATGCCATATATTCATGTAATTATGCTTTCTGAAGACTTGCTTAGAAGCTATTCTGTAGTAGTGGTCAATTAAAATAAAATCGGTCACTCTACAATTTGTTTGTAAACAATTTCTGTCAATTTGTTTCACGTGAAAAGTCAGTGGTTCGTAAGTTACAGTGTCAGCACTACACGTCGATCAACCTTATGTCGTTGCTGTTCTTAAGTTACAGTGTCAGCACTGCACGTCGATCAGCCTTATATCGTTGCTGTTCTTAAGTTACAGTGTCAGCACTGCAAGTCGATCAGTCTTGTGTCGTTGCTGTTCTTAAGTTACAGTGTCAGCACTACACGTCGATCAGCCTTATGTCGTTGCTGTTCTTAAGTTACAGCGTCAGCACTGCACGTCGATCAGCCTTATATCGTTGCTGTTCTTAAGTTACAGTGTCAGCACTGCACGTCGATCAGCCTTATGTCGTTGCTGTTCTTAAGTTACAGCGTCAGCACTGCACGTCGATCAGCCTTATATCGTTGTTCTTGTTACAGCGTCAGCACTTAAGTTACAGTGTCAGCACTGCACATCGATCAGCCTTATGTTGTTGCTGTTCTTAAGTTACAGCGTCAGCACTACACGTCGATCAGCCTTATGTCGTTGCTGTTCTTAAGTTACAGCGTCAGCACTACACGTCGATCAGCCTTATGTCGTTGCTGTTCTTAAGTTACAGTGTCAGCACTACACGTCGATCAGCCTTATGTCGTTGCTGTTCTTAAGTTACAGCGTCAGCACTGCACGTCGATCAGCCTTATATCGTTGCTGTTCTTAAGTTACAGTGTCAGCACTGCACGTCGATCAGCCTTATGTCGTTGCTGTTCTTAAGTTACAGCGTCAGCACTGCACGTCGATCAGCCTTATATCGTTGCTGTTTTTAAGTTACAGTGTCAGCACTGCACATCGATCAGCCTTATGTTGTTGCTGTTCTTAAGTTACAGCGTCAGCACTACACGTCGATCAGCCTTATGTCGTTGCTGTTCTTAAGTTACAGCGTCAGCACTACACGTCGATCAGCCTTATGTCGTTGCTGTTCTTAAGTTACAGTGTCAGCACTGCACGTCGATCAGCCTTATGTCGTTGCTGTTCTTAAGTTACAGTGTCAGCACTGCACGTCGATCAGCCTTATGTCGTTGCTATTCTTTCGGTTTTGCTTCTTCTTTTAATAATTGTTTCTAATTATCTGATACCTCTGTCTAAACCTTTACTGATTCAACACTATTCATAAAATTCAGGTTCCTTTACAGAAACGTTACATTTAAGTCATCGCTAGATTACCCTGTTCCCATTACTTCCAACTCCATTATGTTATCTTAGCGATGTAGTAACTCCGGTCTGTTCTACATATACAGATGTTAATATTCAGACATCTATTCTCCTGATTTTACTACATTCTTCTATGAAGTAGTCCTTTCACAGACACTTCCTAGTGTCTTTTTCCTCAGTTTCTGGGGCTGCCTAAACCTAAACTCTTGACTGTTTTATCTCCTTCATCTTATGTGGGTTATTTTAAATGTACATGTGTATATTTCTTGTTCTTCAAGTCACTCTGCCCACATGCTAAACCCACGTCGTCTCGTTATTGTACCCTCTGAACTATAATATATATGTTATTTTTCTATTATAATTTCAACATAAAGGTAGTACTTTTTTTTAAAATAAACATCTCAATATTTTTGAATTTCCATCCTAATTATTATTATTGATTTACCACAGATTTTTGTGTGTTTTTGTCAGTCTTTCTACCATTTGTTATTATGTTCTGTTATCTATTTCCCAGTTTCTTCATTTTTATCAGTTTTTCCCGTATTACGCTTCAGCACAGTTGTTCTGTTTTCGCCACATTAAACCTTCCTTATGGGAGGTGAAAATGTACAGTGGAATCTTTCAACATCCTGGTTTTCATCTATATAAGAAAAAAAAACATCTTGTGGTCTAATGTTTCATATATTCACTTGAAATTTTATTACCATGTTCCTGTAAATGCTGTAGTTATAACAGTTTTATAATGGAAATTGAACGTCAGTTATTCAGATGCATTCAGGTAATTTTGTCAAATTTATCGTACAGGTTACCTGTGCTTAGTTAAAGTTCTATACGGAGATAACCTACCTAGCTATAAAATACGTTCATTCCTACCTTTAAGCAGTTACTCGCAGTCAGGATCAGTGCAGATGTGTCTGTTTCTACAAGTATCTCGAACACTAGATACGTTATTAACTACTTTTGCATGATATCTAGCCTACTAGATATTTGTAGAGACACCAGAAACTCTGGTTTCCCCTTTTATTCATTACTGAGACGGACTTTTGACGTGGATTATGCAGATATGTTCTAGCACAGATTGAATTTGATTAAAGCTGCAAGCGAAATTACTGCTTGATCAGGACTACGCTGGCGGTCATTCACTGCAGTTCTAACACGTGAGAGTTGTAATATGTGTGCATGTATGTGTTATTATCGTTGTCTTTAAACAATGACCAATCTCCCTTCATTTATTCACGCTTTTAGAACTTCCTACTTCTGTAGACTTAATAAATACCTGTTGATTTCAGTTTCACCTGAGAATACATCATTATAAGTAAATCCTTTACTAATGTTTTCATAAACAAAAGTTATTTTTAAAGGTGTGTAGTTTAAGGCCTATCTTTGTACTTGACTGAAGGAATTTTTAGTGTCTGAATGAAACTGGTACGCGTGAACATTTTCGAAGAGTTTTTGTCTGCTACACCTGTTTCCAAGTTTCTTCTTACACCTACTATAAATATTAGTGATGTCATAGGGTGGAGTAGCCTCACGCGACAGAAAATCAACCTAATAAGGAATACAAGAGTAACAGTAAAACTCCCTGACGTTTCAACATATGAAACCACCTTAAAAGTATTTCCATAACCATCAGCTCAAATCTGTGAAAGCTTTGTTCTTGGTCTCTTCAAGTGCTACAAACATTGGAAATTTATTCCAATACGTTGGTTTAGCGGTTGAATAATAGAAGTGGTGATAGGTTGAGTAACGGAGGTGAGCAAACATTCAGATGGTAGCAGTGTACGTAAGAGATCATCTCAAAAATTTGTTTTGGATAAAAAAAATTAACTCATACGTTTCACAAAACGTTTCTCATTAACGACCTTGGTTTTGCCAGCAGAGGCATCATGAGATACAGACTGAAATGGTTTATAAACAGATTTATATATATTTAACCACACCTGTTTATAAATCGTTTCAGTCTGTTCCTGATTATGTCTTTACTGGCGAAACCAGAGTCGTTAATGAAGTGAGAAATATCTGTGAAACGGACACTTGTGTTAGTTTTACCTCAGTTCATGGAGTTTCAACAAGTACAGACAGTTTCAAGTATCTGTTAATATCTTCGAGTGCTATACCTTCCTCAATCGATCACTCCCTTTTGAGTCAAAATGAAAACATACACTTCAAAAACTGTAATTACTTCCTAAACAGAGTAAATCTTAAATTGATGTCAAAGAAATGCCTTGAAACTAATCTTACAAGGAATGGTGTTTCCTGCAAGATAATTTTCAATCTAAACGGGGTTATGTTATAGCCAAAATATAGAATAAAAACAATTTGGTTTACGTTTTTGCCATGTGTTGTTGTGTTGTTGTTTTGAATTAAGCAAAAAGCTACACAATGGGCTATCTATGTTCTGCCCACCACGGGTATCGAAACCCGGTTTTTAACGTTGTAAGTCCAGACACACCGCTGAGCCGCTGGGGGGATGTGCCAAGTGACCTTCTTAATATATATTAAAAAATCATATTGAAGTTCATCCTGTTAAATGTTTAACTTAACTTTTTTTTAAGAAAATATCTGTACACTTGCAAAATAATTGAAAGATTATAAAGAAAATATAACATAAAAACTGATATCTTTTTCGATATTCCAAACCTACGTTTTTGTTTTGTTTTTTGTGTGTATGCATGCAAAGATGCTCCGTTATAATGCAACCGAGCTAAATCGATATCAGAAAACAAAGGGTTTATTGGTCACTCATCACAGGTTCAATAAAACTTCTGAATAAAAAAAAATATTTATTTAAAACATACACGATTTTAAGAGCATTAAGATCTATAAGAAAAATCAGTTATTTTATCATTAATTTTTATACTTTATTTATCAAATAACTTAAAAGCAGAAAATAAAACTAGTTAGGTTTTCCTACAGTTCATTTTAACAAGTAACGTTTAAATAAACAAAAAATAATGAGCAATGGTCAATTCAGACTATGTTTTTAAAATGACAACAATATCAGTGGTGACTATTTTTTAAAAAAAGACAACAATGGTCACTTTGAATGTTTTTAAAAGAAGAAAACAATATCAGTTGTGATTACTTCTGACTAGTTTTTAAAAGAAGACAACAATATCAGTTGTGAGTAATATTTTTAAAAAGACAATGATTATTACTTCTGACTAGTTTTTAAAAGAAGACAACAATGATCACTCTTCTGAATAGCTTTTTAAAGAAAACATTTATTACTTCTGAACAGTTATAAAAAGAAAACAACAATATCAGTTGTGAGTAATTTTTAAAAAGAAAACAACAATATCAGTTATGAGTAATTTTTAAAAAGAAAACAATAATATCAGTTATGAGTAATTTTTAAAAAGAAAACAACAATATCAGTTGTGAGTAATTTTTAAAAAGAAAACAACAATATCAGTTGTGAATAATTTTTAAAAAGAAAACAACAATATCAGTTGTGAGTAATTTTTAAAAAGAAAACAACAATATCAGTTGTGAATAATTTTTAAAAAGAAAACAACAATATCAGTTATGAGTAATTTTTAAAAAGAAAACAACAATATCAGTTGTGAATAATTTTTAAAAAGACAATGATTATTACTGCTAACTAGTTTTTAAAAGAAGACAACAATGATCACTCTTCTGAATAGCTTTTTAAAGAAAACATTTATTACTTCTGAACAGTTATAAAAAGAAAACAACAATATCAGTTGTGAGTAATTTTTAAAAAGAAAACAACAATATCAGTTGTGAATAATTTTTAAAAAGGCAACAATGCTCACTTCTAAATACTTTTTATAAAGAAGAAACAACGATCAGTTGTGAGTAATTAAAAAACAACAGTCATTTCTGAGTAGTTTTTAAAAGGAGGCAGTGTAGATCAGGGGTCGACAAGTCTCTAATAGAAGACAACAATGGTCACTTCTACCTAATTTCTATATGTTTTGGATTTGTGTGGAAATGGTCACTCAAGAAAGAAGTTAAAATCATAGGAAGTGTGTGATTACTTGTTTTATTAGTGAACCTTGGCGTATTTACAAAGTTGTTAGATGTCTCTTGAAGAATAAGTCTATAAGCGCATGTTTATACGATAGTGACGATTTGTTTAAACGATAATGTTTGAGCTGAATATATGTTCAATTCTCTGGATGTAACTAATAATTTTTTCTCAACTGATTTTTGATAGAATGCTTTTAACATTGACGATGATTGAGATCAAAACTCAAAGCATGTTCGAAAGAGAATGTGTTCAGTATGTGATAAACGTATTGAACGTGTGTGTTCTGTAAACATTGTATTATTTATACTGGTGTATGCATAATATTTTATTTTCGCAAATACGCAGTTTGTCATTTCTTTTTTAACACACATATTCGTCAGTTAATTCATAGAATAAGCCAACATAGCAGTTAGATCAATATTTTTTTTCTATACGCCTTATGGAACATTTCATAGAATTAATCACTCATTCATTACAGAAATCAATCTTTAAGAATAAACGCTCTTTTCATGTGATCAAATAAAGTTTCACCAGCTGCTTATTTCGCTGAAACACAAATGAAAATGTTTGGTGTCACCAACAACATTGAACAGGTATTTGTTTGGTCCATTAGTAAAGTGGCATGTTGTATATACGTCAGATTGTCAAAGTTAACTGGACTTCGAAACTTGTAGGACCACAAGCAGTGTTGTTAACGCTGTGTTTGTTTTGGTTTATTTTGAGGGCTATCTGAGCTAGCCGTCCCTAATTTAGCAGTGTAAGACTAGAGGGAAGGCAGCTAGTCATCACCACCTACTCCGACTCTTGGGCTACTCATTTACTAACGAATAGTGGGATTGACCGTCAAATTATAACGCCCTCACGGCTGAGAGGGCGAGCATGTTTGGTGCGAAGGGGATTCGAACCCGCGACCCTCGGATTACGAGTCGAACGCCTTAACCCACCTGGCCATACCGGCCCTGCTTTGTTTGTTTGTTGAATTTCATGCTAAACTACACAATGGGCTATTTGTGTTATACCCAACACGGATATCGAAACCCGATTTTTAACTTCGTAACCCCTGAGTTTTAGCACTGTAAATCCGAAGGTTTTCAACTGTCCCAGCGGGGTACACAAAACGAGTATATGATTTTGTTTATTGATTCAGACTTCTGGGACACACTAAGATTTTCTACAGTTTGCAAACTCTTATTTCTATTATATTCAGTTTTCCTGCTAGTGATGTGTCTATAAAGTAGCTAAAATATTTTGTTCTCCTACTTTTATAAAAAAAAAATGTCAGGGTTAATGGGGGTATTTCAGGTCCTAAAGTAAAGCATAACCATTATGATTCCACTTGACTCAATCTTACACTGTCTGTAGGTATCTTAGTTAACAAGTCTACCGTCCATGCGTGGAACAGTATCTGTTTGTTTGTTATGAGCCTGTAGAACGTCCTTGAGGTTAATTATTATTTATCTTCTACTTACAACACTAAAAATCGGGTTTCGATACTTCTAATGAGCAGAGCACAGATAGCTCAATGTGTAGCTTTGTTTCTAATTACAAACAAACAAACCAATATGTACGTGTACCGCGAGTGCATCCGACGTGGCGGTCGTGCAAGTCCACATGGAAAATAAAAGGTAACAGATAGGCTTATCTTGTTATTCATTCACTTTCAAGTAAGTTTAGTCTCAGGGATGTATGTGAAAAGTTTGGTTTTTGCTTTTCTTGCAGGCTTAGGGAGAGAGGCTGAGTTCTGTAGCTCGAAGTCTGGTAAGAAGGCAATTTTGCGGCAACAAAAACAAACTTATAAGTCAAACATACTTGACTTTACGAAAAGTTTATTCGAGATAAGGAAATCTTTCAATAGATCAATAATTTCAAGGAGAACTGTGTTAAAGAAACAAAGACGTATGTATCAGTTTATACAAAAACGTATATTGCTCACAGAATCATTGTTAGTGTTGGAGATTGTACACGTGCTCTCTCATGTAGCAGATTTCACACATCAAATGTACCATTAAAGATTTTGCACTTAAATCAACGGGCCTTGGTGTTCAAATTTCTAAGAATGTGTGGTAACAGAAATATTTTGAAATATCTTACATTATAATTTTTTATCTCACGTTGTACGTGCTTAAACGAATGACATCTCAAGGATAGTAGTATCCTTAAACTTGTGACTTTGTACAATTTGCATCACCAAACCAGTTTGATGAAACTCACCTAAAGATTGAAGTAAAACACATTTAAAGTTGACTATGTGAAAGAACGATATCTGTCTGTTTAAATCCTGGTGCTGTAGGTCTAAAGGAAATAAAACTGGTTTCCTTCTGAATATTCCCCGTACAATGTATTGGTTGCTACGGTGTACGATGGTTATATATGTTGTTGTTTTGTTTTTTTTTATGAAATTAAAGTAAAGATATCGGAGAAGGAAAATTCCGTTATCACCTACAAAATTAATTTCGATTGTAGTGACTTCTCTCACATAGGAGATAGTGGCAGGGTCGTGTCCAGCGGCATGCAGAGGGGGACAAGCCCTTAATGGAGAGCTCGGCCTCTCCAGCAGCTTTCGTATGACTGACTTAGTTTTGAATTTCGTGCAAATAAATATGCGCACACGCATGACACGCTTTAAAGTCTATACACAGAGTGATAGTAATATATAAATTAGGTCAGTCTTTATCTTAAAAAGGCAAAGTTAAATAAAAATAATGCATCTTGATGGTATGGGACAATGGTGGTTTACTGTTCGGAGACAGGGTGCTGTTATTATTCTAACAATAATGTTTGTAACGTTATTGTTTCGCTAGCGGGTTCTTTTAAATTATTAGGTGAAAATAGTTCAACGTCCAACTAAAGTAGCAATAATAAATTCATTTTATTTCTTCATCAATTGACGTTTCTCTACAAGCTTGCACATTTCGTAACTTGTTATAAGCCTACGTTAACAGTCACGCTATCCGCCCAATGCTTACGTACACATCAATATACTAGAACATTATATGCGATAGCTGACACAGTTATAAAAACATAAACACACTGACCGATTGAACTTTATATTTCCTCGATATTTCATTGTTTCACTGTAAGCTCAATTAGTTAATTTAATAATTCGCTCTTATTTGTAATATCATTTTTATTTTGTAAAGCCTTTATTTAAGCAATATTCCTGAATATTCTAGAAGTAATGTTTGTTTTAGTTTCGTATGCTTTGAATTTCGCGCGAAGCTACATGAGGGCTATCCGCACCACTATTTGCCCCTAATTTACCAATATATGGACTAGAAGGAAGGCAGCTAGTTAATACCACCTATCGCAAATTCTTGGGCTACCATTTTATCAAGAATAGTGAGATTGACCGTAAAACTGTAATGCCTCCACGACCGAAAGGGTTAGCGTGTTCGATGACGGGGATTCGAATCCACGATCCGCAGATTGCGAGCCACGCGCCCTCATCATGAAGCCATGCCAGACCTTAGAACTACTGTGATCCTCACGTAACGTGCCTTCCAGTTGACGTCTAAACTAGAAACGTATAAAATATAGCTTATAACAGTAACATTATTGCTCAATATAAGCATTGTTATATCAAGGTATGTTTTGTAATTCGGGAAGATAAAACACCACTATTATCCCTTATGACTTAGCCGAAAGTTTGAGGAATTATAAAGCTAATATTCAAGGTTCTATTCCTGTAATAAGCACATCATAGGTAGCCCATTGTGCAGCTTTAATTAAGACTAAACGATCAACTGAAGATTTACTCACCTTCCAAACCCTATGATAAACTTAAAAATCTCTTCTTAAGAATCTGATGTCATTGCTTTAAATTTCAATAGGAAATAACAAAAATTCTTCATTAGCCAGAGGGTATCCATTTACTACCTATAATGCTCTCAGTATTAGTAAACTTCTGAACGTTGATAAATACGTATGTTACAAAGCAGAGTGAGCGTTTGTATTAAGTCAGAATATGCTACTGGTTTTGAAATAGTACACAGAACTTTTATGAAATCGGACTAACGGATAGAGATAAAAAAAATTCTAAGACATCCAAACTTCAAAATGTGTATTTAAAACGTTACTTCAAATATAGTTTTACATTATTAATTAATCTCAGTAATCCTCTAATATTTTACATCAGATTAGAATCAATCTTATTAAGTTTCATGATTTTATTTTGCCACATTAAAGTTTTTTTAATTAATGATTCCTAAACAAACACTAAACACTTTGATACCAACCCTGGTGCCAGTGTAAACAATATGTTATTTAACGTTGCTCATCGATGATAGTTTGTAATATCTTTCTCAAGTCATAACTCGTGTTTCGTAGCTTATAATTTGGTATAGAATGTCTGCATTAAAAACAACCAACTGAAAAACGAATATATATGTTCAACACCTAATGTTTCACATTTACACCTGAGTCAGTTCAGTGAAGTTATATATAAAGTATTAGAAATCATTATGGTAATGAAAAATAGTATACAAGAACGTCACCCTTTTATCGTATGAAAATTAACTGCACAATAGTACAGACACGTGCCAACAGTGTACAGCGTGATTGGTTGTCATCTAACTAATCAGAAAGTTCCACATCAGCATAAAACGCATAAAAATACAGAAAATCAGTATCACTTCAGTTATGGTTCCCAGAACTTAAATTCATCATAATAAGTACACAGAAATCAGAATTTTAACTGGTAAAGTATACTAGATGAAAACGTTTCTTGTTCTAGTTGAAAGCGATACTAACACTGTTGATAATAGAAGTGGTCGAAATAGAAAACCCGAGCTCTTCAAAAGTGATCTTAAATATCTTGGCGTATATTATTTACAGACAAATGACAATCAAGAACAGATCTTATAAACAACTTTAAATGCTATAAATACAGCTACGAATGTTACTGCAAAAACAATAAGATACACATTAGCGTAAAAATTCTCTAGAAGAACGTGCAGCTGAACAGAGTGTCGGAGATACGTTTCGTATTACTAAGTAACAGCAAATGACAGTTTGTTCCAGAAGAAGTGCGGTATCTTGATTAAGGTATAACAAATAAGTGATAAGAAATCGGTACAAATGTGGAGGCGAATTTCAACCGACGACGTTGGTGGTCTACACCCGAACTGACTGTACACAGTTATTCTGATCCATAATGCCACTCCCTTAGAAACACGACTTCTCTGGATTACCTTCCATTAAGATAATGATCCAGTGCAAACAGCAAATGTGGTGAAACGACGTATTGGTGATACAAAGACCGAAGGAACATTAATAACAGTGGGTGCACGATTTGCACAAAGTCAGATATGAATACGTCTTTGGGCTGTTTGAGCTTGACTGACTTGTTGGAAGCGATACAGTATGCTTGGAGCAATCTTCAGTTGCACAAGAAGCGGAGCGTGCCCCTCTCCGCGATATTTTAATTCTAACCCAGTAAAACATGATTACAAATTGGGAAAATAAGCAGGAGAATGCATGAAATTTAATCCAGAACTCATGAGCTTTAAGGGCGCTCGGTTATGATTGAGTGTGTGGCACATATTCCCTCGCTTCAAGCGGTGAAATAAACCTTATCTGCCCCCTCACCTTTATTTGTTACCTACACCTCTGATTCCATATTGATAAACATGAAAACAGGGTTTAGTGCACTGTGTAAAGCAATAGGATAAATTTGTTTTTGAATTTCGCACAAAGCTACTCGAGGGCTATCGGCGCTAGCCGTCCCTAATTTAGCAGTGTAAGACTAGAGGGAAGGCAGCTAGTCATCACCACCCACCACCAACTCTTGGGCTACTCTTTTACCAACGAATAGGGGGATTGACCGTCACATTATACGCCCCCCACGGCTGAAAGGGCGAGCACGTTTGGTGCGATGGGGATTCGAACCCTCGATCATCAGATTACGAGTCGAATGCCTTAACCCACCTGGCTAATTTAGCAGTGTACTAGAAGGAAGGAAGCTAGGCACTCTCAGACTCTACCACAATGGCACAGCAGTATGTCGACAGGTTCACACCTTACCGGGCCTTCTACCACAATAACACAGCAGTATGTCGACAGGCTCACACTCCTTAAAAGCGAGTTTTGATACTTGTTGGTAGGCAGAACTCAGATAGTCCCTTGTGTAGCTTTATGCTTAAGTTCAAATAAACGAACTGTTAAGATTTTTAGTTAGATTTAAAAAATATATAGGTTTTTCTTCGCGTTTGTATTTTTTGTTTTGCATTTTCGTGTTATTCTATAGTACTCTTTAACTTAGAAGGAAAATATAAGTTACAAATCTAAGATCGGGCTTAAATTATGACTTGATTTAAGAATATTCAACTCAATTAGTATCACTGTTGTTATTGTTTCCCAGAATACCTGTGACACAGTTGAGCTTCTCGCTCTGGAAAAATAAGTTACAAAAAATTGAATAAAAGTATTACTAGATGGCGACACATTACAGTATAAAATGTATTGATGCCACTTTCACTTTGTTTTCGGCGCCTGTCCAGTGAAAGTGGGTTTTCTCGGGGCACTCCCATTTCTCCCCACAGCCAAATCTTAGGCATTGGATCTTTAGATCCCAGCTAAGGCAACATTATTGCCATCCCCTGAATCTGATCGTTTTGCGTTTATGTTCATGTTCATATTTACTTTAACATCTGCTTTTCGGAATCTGGTCTGACTGGTTTCTCCGGTGCTACCTTTGTCTCGCTCATCAGTATTATGACCAACCTCACTCCTTCACCTAAAAAGAGTCAAAATAAAAGAAAAACAAAAACTCCTGATAATTTCAATAATCTTTCACGAAAAGGGACGAAGAGGAACCACAACGTTTCTGATCACCCCAGTTGGAGAGAGAATTCTTCAGATTTCTCTCTCTCTAAACTAAACCCCTGCCACGTTAGTTTGCGTTTTCACTTTGTTTATAATTAAGAACAAAGCTACACAATGTACTTACTAGCTGTTCCCTGCCCACCGCGGGTATCGAAACCAAGTTTATCGCATTATAATTCCTTAGACATTCCGCTGTGCTAATAGGGGTACCTCTTTCACACTTGAAATTCTGTGTTTTTGAATTTCGCGCAAACCTACTCGAAGGCTATTTGCGCTAGCCGTCTATAATTTTGTAGTGCAATGCTAGAGAGAAGGCATCTAGTTATCACCACCCATTGCCAACTTTTGAGGTACTCTTTTATCAACGAACAGTGGGATTGACTGTCACATTATAACGTCCCCAAGGCTGAAAGGGCGAGCATGTTTGGTGTGACGAGGATTTGAACCCGCAACCCTCGAATTACAATTCGAGCGCCCTAAACACCTGGACATGCCGGGCCAAAGAGCTGTAGGAGCAAAAATGGTGAAGTAAAAATATATATTATTACAAGCTGAGGTACCTGTACCTCGACAGAAGTTGTGTAAATTTATGATTAATTAAAGGTTATCTTAGGATATGAAAAGTTGTTTCCTTTGTATATAATTGTAAAAAAACTAAAAACGTCCATAAGATCGGCAAAACACAAAATGTGAAACCGTAAGTTTACGTGTATCTCCTTATGGACCCTATAGACCTTCACGCCAAATTTCAGATTTGGTGATGATCCATCAGTAGAGGAGAAGAGGTGGTAAAATAAAACTAAAAAACACAAAATGCAAAATTGAATGTTTGTTTGTATTTCACAGTGGCTGGACTCAACAGATAGCCCAATGTGGCTTTACTATAGGAAAAACACACACAAACATTTCACCATGGACCTTAGGAACCTCTGTATTAAATTTGGTAAAGATGCATCCACAACTAGCGAAGTATTTTCACATAGAAGTCAAGTAGACAGTAATATTATATTTATATAGGTGGCGCCAGTGCATTAGATCCATGATAGGAAAAGAAGGCAAAATGGGAAAATCATGACTCCTATTGCAAATTTGCATGCACACATGATAAACATTTCGCAAAATTGGAGTTACACATCGCGTAATAAAAAAATGTTTTCCATTATCATATAAGCAAGAGTCCCATTATTGTATGATATTGGTGTAAGCTATATTTTCAATGTTATAATTTAGTTACTTATTAGAAGAAAATGCCAACCATAATAGTAAAATAACCAAAAAAAAATTCGTGTAATCTCTAAAGAGAGTGCGTTAGTTATCAATACGACTAATTCATTAGTGGATTTAATGAGTATTCAATGAGGTTAAGAGCCACAAAAGTTGTTCACAGATCATTGAGATTTATCGCGAAAATCGTGTGTATGTTTTCTTACAGCAAAGCCAAATCGGGCTATCTACTATGTCCACCTAGGTGAAACGAATTCCTGATTTTAGAGTTGTAAGTCTGAAGACTTACCGCTGTTTCAGTGGGGAACCGCTAAAAGTGACTAAATTCTCTAAGTTTTGTTTGGTTGTTTTTCAGTGCAAAGCTACCTAAACGACTATTTACGCTGTACCCACCGCATGTATTGAAACCCGAATTTTAGCGTTACAAACTTAAAGACTTACCGATGAGCCACTGAGAATTGGACACTTCTTTAAAAGTAAGTTTATTTGTCAGGTAGGCGTACAACTGCGAGTTGGAGAATTTCTGTTATACGTGCTCCTGAGCCTACAACTACAACTGAAAGTAGCCTGTAGCTGCGTTAAGGAATAAAAAAAACTGATCTCCTTTCCTTATGCACAGGATTTCACATTTTCTTTACCAGTTAATCTTAAATAATTCGTCCAATGAAATAAGAAGTTAGAGTAATATAGTCGTTTTTACTGAAGACTGTTATTGGTTTGTTTGTGTTTTATTTCACACAAAGTTACACAACGGCTATTTACTCTAGGCGTCCCCAATTTAGCAGGAAGGCAACTAGTCATCACCACCCATCGCCAATTCTCGGGATTCTCTTTTACCAACGAATAGTAAAACTGACCATCACATTATAATGCTCCCACCGCTGAAAGGGCAAGTATGTTTGGTGTTATGAGGATTTAAACCCAGGACCTATTTTTTGGTGGGGAGGTGTGTGTATGTGAGGGGGTATATTAAATTGTGTACTGTAAATAAAAGTCTATTTATTTACTTAGCTAGTTTTTATTTTCATTACTACAGGTGGTTGTATGGAGTTTTGTTTGTTTGTAGCACAAAGCTACACAATAAGCTATATGCGTAGTATCAACCACCAATATCGAAAAGACGAATTCTAGCGTTATAAGACTGCAGCTAACCAATTTGCCATTGCGGGGCAACGAATGACGTTAATGCAACAATACCTCCCAAAGGTATTATATCCTAAACGCATACCGAGTAAGATATGAATAATTCATTCGCACGAGTACTAACTGTCACTGATTAAGTTTAGTATAGAGGATTATATATTGAATAATTAGGCGTTTGAAATTTGCCCTTGTTAGAAGTAGATGACGCTTGTAAAGCTTGGCAAACTTGTGTTTGCTTTTCATTAGAGTCTTGCCGTTTAAATGATCTGACTAAATTGACGCTGAAAAAGTAAAAATAAATAAATGAAATTGACTCGGTGTTGCCTTTCAACTTCGTAATTTCTTTCTTAAACATGAAGTCCATAATTATTACCTTGTATCTATGAGAAGCCTCATCTGACCTCTGGTCTTGGAAACGCAATCACGTAAATCAGAATTATTATTTAATTGAGAGGAATTATAAAAGGTTTGTTTGTTTGTTTTTGGAATTTCGCACAAAGCTACTCGAGGGCTATCTGTGCTAGCCGTCCCTAATTTAGCAGTGTAAGACTAGAGGGAAGGCAGCTAGTCATCACCACCCACCGATCTTTGCCAACGAAAAGTGGGATTGACCGTCACATTATAACGCCCCCACGGCTGAGAGGGTAAGCATGTTTGGCGCGACTCGGGCGCGAACCCGCGACCCTCAGATTACGAAGCGCACGCCTTAACGCGCTAGGCCATGCCAGGCCTATTATAAAGGATAGGCGTGGTTTTTGCAGTGTTATTTTAACGTAAAGAACTTGATGAGTCACCTAGGCCTAAGACAAACTACTGTTATGGTGTGCTCACGCCTTTTACATGTCAGCGAAGGATGATTACAATATTTATTGCATAAGAATTAGAGTTAGGCCTATTTCCCTTTGAAACACTACGATGTTATTCTAGTCCGTTATGGGTTTTCAACAATTGGGCGGATGTGTTATACGTATATAGTAATATAATTTAAACTACTCTGTACTTGTCATATTCAACGCCGATGCCATGTTTCTCTCCATCAAGAGCTCGGACTGGCCTGGATATAACAAATACAGTCGTAGTCGGAGAACTTTACTGAGGCTATTTGATACTCTAAAAACTGTTATGGTATATACACCTTTTACAAGCCTATAAAATGAATTGCAAAGGACTAGAATAAGAGAAATCAGAAGAATTCTCTCTCCAACTGGGGTGTTCAGGAACGTTGTGGTTCCTCTTCGTCCCCTTTCGTGGAAGGTTATTGAATTTAACTGTTTTTTTTAACTCTTTTTGGGTGAAGGAGTGAAGTTGGTCATAATTAATATTTATGAGCGAGGTAAAGGTAGCACCGGAGAAAACAGCCAGAACTCGTCCCGAAAGGCAGATGGCATTGTAAAAATAAACGCGAAACGACCCGATTCAGGGCATGGCAATAAAGTTGTCTTGGCTGGGATCTAAAGATCCAATGCCTAAGATTTTGCTGTGGGGGAAAACGGGAGTGCCCAGAGAAAACCCACTTTCACAGGAGAGGCGCCGAAAGATTTGTCTGTCCTGTGCCCGAGACCTGAAAAAGAGAATACATAATATTTGCGTGAGTTTTGCCGTTTATGTACTTTGTTGTGTGATTTGTAATTCCTGAAATATGTTGTATGATGAAATAAATTTGGTTGGTGCACTGGTTAATTTACAGAGAAATGCAGTTAGTTTGTTTCTATGTTCTGCTTTTAAATTGTATTTGTATGACATTTCTGTGAGTCTGTTTCTTAGCATTGGCAAGTTACTGATTTGATGTATATAATTTACTGGGGTGTATGATGGTAGTCTGAATACAGATCTTAGTATTTTGTTTTGTTGAACTTGGATTTTCTGGAGTGTGTTATTTGACATATTATATGTTACTTGGCATCCATACTCTATTAACGGACGGATGTAAGCCTTGTATATTTGAATAATGATAAGCATTTTGAGTATTTGCTGGTTAGAGTCATTAAGTGTGAAATGCGTTTTCTAATTGATGAGTATATGCTGTTAACATGTTTTCTTCCATGTTAGTTTTGTGTCGAAAGTGATACCAAGGAATGTGATGTGTTTGCTCATGTTAATGTGCGTATTTCCGAGTGATAATTTTACTTTTTTCTAGAGTTTTTCTTTGTCTTTTTAGTTTCCTGTAAAAGGTGATTGCTTGTGTTTTGATTGGATTTAAAACTACTCTCTACTTGTTACTCCAGTTCAAGACGTTGTTAAGTGATTCTTGAACGCGAGACATGGCCATTACTGGGTTTCTGGAGGTACTCCAGATAGCAATGTCGTCTGCGTATTGTGAATGGTGAGTGTATGTTAAACTGGGGAAAGGTATGTCGCTGACAAAAATAATATACAGTAGTGGAGAAAGGACTGATCCTTGGGGCACTCCTGCAGTTATATTGAACGATTTAGATATAGTTTTATTGACTTTTACTTGTGCTGTTCTATCTGTTAGGAAGTTTGATATCCAATTAACAATAGTGGGATTTATTTTCAGTTGTGTTAATTTGTACTTAATGGCATTGTGCCATACGCTGTCAAATGCTTTTTTTAACTCCTGGGTAGTGATGCCAACTGTCTTTTATAAGCCAGGTCTGGATTAGAGGCTATATCTCGAACGAAATGAAACATGACGTTATAGCTGAAACTTGTCCAAATTTGAAACATTGTGACGCAATTAGATGCTGTTTCAATTTCAAAGTATACTTATATGAAGTATAATTATATTTATGACAATTATAATTGATAACTATTAGGTTAGGTTAGATTAATTGTAGCTTAATAAGACAAACTCGATATTAATGAGCTCTATGACGTCATGCTTCATTTTGTTTCACTTCGTTCGAGAGACGGCCTGGCATGGCCGAGCGCGTAAGGCGTGCGACTCGTAATCCGAGGGTCGCGGGTTTGCGCCCGCGTCGCGCTAAACATGCTCGCCCTCCCAGCCGTGGGGGCGTTATAATGTGACGGTCAATCCCACTATTCGTTGGTAAAAGAATAGCCCAAGAGTTGGCGGTGGGTGGTGATGACTAGCTGCCTTCCATCAAGTCTTACACTGCTAAATTAGGGACGGCCAGTACAGATAGCCCTCGAGTAACTTTGTGCGAAATTCCAAAAAACAAACAAATCGTTCGAGAGTTAGACGCATCACAGATCTGGCTTAAGATTTTGTTACTTGGCTTAAAAATTCTGTTAAAAACAAAAACAATTTTAAAATTAATATATTACCATTTTCCTTTAGAAAAATATATTAAGCTCGTAGCCTAGCGTTTTCTCCGCAAATCTTTATTCCTGGCTTTGTTATGGCAACGCTGATCTTAGGTCAGCATGCCATTTTATGATAATAAAACTCAAGTGCTTGAACGAGTTTTCACTAAGAAGCTATTTTGTGTCCATGAAAATACTTTTGAAGTGCCAAATATATAAAAGTACGGTTTTAGACAAATTAATAACTAGTCGTTACCCTTATAATGGATAAGTGGCTGAATATCAGTAATAAATCTGATGCGAGTAAAAATCTTCCTAGGCCTAACACGAATTCATCGGCGTTATCGTCGTCTGCAAGCACTTCAATGCAGTATGATGCAAGAAGTACTGAAACAAGAAAGTAAAGAAAGTATGTTTGTTTGGAAATTTCGCACAAAGCTACTCGAGGGCTATCTGTGCTAGCAGTGTAAGACTAGAGGGAAGGCAGCTAGTCATCACCACCCACCGCCAACTCTTGGGCTACTCTTTACCAACGAATAGTGGGATTGACCGTCACATTATACACCCCCCACGGCTGGGAGGGCGAGCATGTTTAGCGCGACGCGGGCGCGAACCCGCGACCCTCGGATTACGAGTCGCACGCCTTACGCGCTAGGCCATGCCGGGCCGTTAAAGACACATCTGGCTATCTGCTGAGCCCACCGAGGGGAATCGAACCCCTGATTATAGCGTTGTAACTCCAGAGACATACCGCTGTACTAACGGAGGGTAAGAAAGTATGATGAAAGTTTTATTTAATATGGTTTTACATGGACAGGTAATGAAGATGGACCTAGTGGGTTCTGTGTTGAATGTAGAACAGTGTTGAGTAGCAATAGTTTGCATCCAGCAAAGTTAAAATGGCATCTAGAAAATAAACACTCCCAATTAAAAAATCCAACTTCCGAGTATTTCAAAAAAAGTGTTTGTAATTAAATACAAGGGAAGCTACATTTCGTTTGTTTGTCAATCAGGACAACAAAGGTTCTCTTATTGCTTTATATCGTGTTAGCTACCGTATTGCAAAAGCAGGTGAAGCTCATACAGTGGCAGAATATTTGGTAAAACCATGGTAGAGTGCACGATTGATGAGAAATTTCTTAAAAACATTAACTCTGTGCCCCTTTCTGACAACTTGGTTTTTCGAAGATTGCTTAACAGAGTTAATAAAGCGAGTAAAAGCGAGACTAACTTTTTTCGCATCAGATGGATGAATCAACAGATGTCGCAGGTTATGCGATGTTGCTTCTGTTTGTTCGCTATATTCACGAAGCTAGTTTTGAAGAAAACATATTAATTTGCAAACCTTTGCCTACTCAAACAACAGGCAAGAAATATTTACACTGATCGATTTATTTATGGAAGAACGTGAGATCCAATGGCAGCTTTGTTCAAGTATTTGCATTGATAGGGCTGCAGCTATGAATGGAAAATTTTCAGGCACAGTGGCACGCATAAAAAAAAATAACCTGGACATTTAGAGTATCCACTGCTGTCTTCATCGTCATGCACTTGCAATGAAACGAATGCCAGAAGACTTAAAAGAGGTATTGGGTGATGTCATAAATATAGTTAATTTTATAAAATCAAGACCATTCAATGCGAGGATCTTCAATTTACTCTGTGAGGATATGGGAAGTTTCTATAAAAAGTTACTGCTTCATGCTGAAGTCCGATGGCTTTCTCGGGGAAAAGTACTTGCTCGGTTTTGCGAACTGCGTGAGGAGATAAGCTTCTTTTTATCTGAATGCCATTTTGAACTTGCATACGAATTAAGGGACAAATGCTGGATACAGAAAATGGCTTACCTGTCAGACATATTTGCCTATCTGAATGAAGTGAATGCTACAATGCAGAGTACCAGGGTAACGTACTTCAAAGCTCAGAGTAAAATGGAAGCGCTTCAATATAAGTTAAAACTTTAAGGTGAATGTATACTTATGGAAAAACTTGATTGATTCGAAAATCTCACTGTTTTTTGTTGTTGTTTTTTACTTATGAATGAAATTTCCCTAAGTGAAGATGCAAAAGTTTCAGTCTTGCAGTACATATCTGATTTTTGTACAACTATTGAAGAGTACTTCCCTCCTCATTTAGAAAAAAATTACTGTGGATTCAAAATCCCCTTGTTGACTGCAATTACCAATGATTTGCCTTTGAAAGAGAAATAACAGCTTATAGAAATTTCAACTGATTACACCCTAAAAACAAAATTTTAGCAGGAAGAAATTACACAATTTTGGATTCAAATGGTCATTGAAGACCATGAAATAAGTAATAGAACTTTGAAAATGTTGATGCGTTTTCCAACAACCTATCTTTTTGAGGAAACATTTTCACTGTATACAGCTATAAAGACCAAATTTAGAAACAGGCAAAATACTGAAGATGATTTACAGGTAACAACCATAACTCCAAATGTTGAAATACTTTGTGAATAAAAGCAAACCCATCCAAGTTACTAATAAATAAATAAGTACATTATACTTTTACTGATATAAACTTTGCAAGCAGAAATTTTGAAGAAGTATATAGAAGTAAACATTTTTCTTTAAATATTGATATTTTAAATAAATGTATATTCTGAAAGCATGAAGTAAACTTTATCTGGTGCTAGTGACCGATTGTTTTTATTTTTAGTGTATTTTTTATTAAGGCTCCAGAATGATTTTTCTTTTTGATGCGAAGCTCCGCTGGAGTGAAAGGTTTAGGAACCCTTGTTCTAGATAACTATGTCAGTTTGTGTATTATGAACCTATCTTAGCATACCGCAGACGGATAAATATTAAACTCTGATTTTTATTGTATTTTTGTTGTTTAAGTGAATGAATTGTAGTCTTTTGTTTCAAGTTTGGCATACATTACAATTTTAGTGACGGAGGTGCAAGAGGATCCTTGTAAGTGTAGTAAATTTTTGTGCGATTTTAAAAAATTAATAAATAAGCCTAAAGTAAAGACAATATGAAATAAACTAGCCTTGAGCCAAGTGCATACAATCTTTGATGGTAGTAAAAATATCGATCCAATTTTAAACTTAAATCGTTTCTGAAATAAGGTATTTTCTTTGATATTTTCTTATTATATTAAAATGCGCTAATTGCTCCATATAGAACATAACATTTAGGGACAACATAAGATCTATTGATCGATCCATCTTGGCTGTTCCATCCTCAAAGTTGAACTAAGACCATTAATAACGAAATTAAAACAAAATAGTCTTTAAGCCAGCACTTATCATTCGTGTACTTATCAAATGTTTTAAATCCAGTTAAACTTACTTACTACCTCCAAAACATCAAAAGGCAACTCATTCCAAAGAAAAATTAAAACCATCTTATCTGAAAGTGATTCATACCTCACCAAGATGTATGTCTGTGCCTTTTAGTCCTATTATGCATAACGTTAAATATGAAAAACGATGATGGCTCAACTACATTAATTCCCTTTAATATCTTAAATCAGAATTCCCTATCTCTTATTATATACTCCAGGATATACTACAGGGTAGTAATACATGGTTCGGGATTTTATATGGGCTATACGTCTATAATAATAAAAAAAGTTTCTGTCTATTTGTAATTTTTATTTGTAAATAAGGAACCACTTCTTTTCTATATGATTTGTTGCTTGCTTGTCGCATTAAAAATATGCGTAAGTGCATGCACATGGACAAGATAAGTAATAGTACCCATGTGCACATCCAGAGTTGCTGCGTTCTATCTTCTAGGAGCTATGCTGTTCACGCAAATACACATACGCGCCCTTTTATTATTACAGATGTATTTTACACATTATTAAATTACAACATATCAATATTTTCGTCGAATTTCATGTTTTTAAGTGCACAATAGACTATTTTTGCTTTATCTACCATGGAAAGCTGATTTTAAATGTTTTTAAATATTACTAGTGAACTGGAGGTACATTATGAGTTACAAGCGTTGCATGTTTCTATTACGTACTGTTGTCGAGGTAAGTCTATCACATGTATGAGGATACGATGGGTTGTTTTTCTCATGGTTAAAACTGTCCTTTAAAGAATGTAGAGTTCGTACGATTTCCGTTCTTTTACTATTGTAAAAAATAAAAACAAATGTTATAAAGTAGTGACAAGTGTTAAATGTTACACCTAGATCTTTTTAAATCTAATTTTGTTTTTATTAAGGTATGAATTCCTTTTACAATCTGTCGAAACGTGATTATAATTAATTATGCTTGTAATAAGATATTAAGCCTATTAGATTTTTAACGTGGTTAAAATACGAGACTTCCAGACGTAGCTTGACAGCCATATTGACCCAGTTTGTTTTGATTAGTAAACAAATGAGTATGTGGCCTTTGACAAGCTACGGTGAAGATGGTTAAATATTCATGTGTATGCTTTCAACTCTGTTAGTAATGTTATATTATTCGTAAATTATTCTAACAGACACTACTGCTTAACATAGCCCTCTTTCAGTTTCTTCTACAGACACTTGCTAAGCTCTGAGTAGGGTTGAGTATCTGAGGCCTTCAATCCACAAAATGGTCAGAGCATATCCTATTGTTTCTTTTGAATTATAAACAGCTAGGATTCTGTTTTAATATCTAAAGTTTCCTACCTCAGAATTCTTCTTTCCATAGTTAAGGTGAACAACTTGTTAAATATAACACAGCAAGTACTGACAGTACTACAACTTGAAGCAAGGAAATAAAACACTATCCATTGATACACGTATTTTTTAAACTTTCTTCCTGTACTTGAAGAATATATCAGCAAAACTAAAAGTAAATTTGAGAGGACAAATATTGAAACCATCTCATCTTTCAGAAAACTTAAAATAAAACATTGCCCATTGAATTACAAGTTGTTCTATCCAAGCTGTAAATGTATATATAAGTGAGAAACAGTATAACATACAAATACACGAGTAGAGATGGACAATTACAGAGGGGCAAGTTGTGTTCCTCTTCATGGATTTCACAAATGCTCTGTTTCCAGTTGAGGAGTTTGCAGTCTACATTTTTCATCCAATTAGATAAGAGTGCCGAGAAATGGTACCTTTTAAAACATTGTGCTCAGATATTTAAAACATACATTTGAAACTTATTTTACGAGGAACATAAACAAAACAATAAACAAGTGGTCAGTCCAGGAGCTCTAATTAGGTAAACTTTTTCTATTCCTGTATTTGTATTTTATCCTGTCCTAGGTATTGTAAATATAATTCTTTCAGATCTAAAGCGGTGTTTTTTATGCACTTGTATTTGACTTTTGTTGTTGTAGATATATATCATGATTATTTTTAATTTTGTTTTAATTGTGTTCACCTCTTTTCTTCTTTGTTTTCGAATTTCGCCTAAAGCTACAGGAGGGCTATATGCGCTACTCCTTCCTAGTTTTGTAGTTTAAGGCTAGAGGGAAGGCCACTAGTCATCACAATCAACTCTTGGGCTACTCTTTTATCAACGAATAGTGGGATTGACTGTGACATTATAACGCCTCCACGGCTGAAAGGGCGAGCATGTTTGGTGTGACTGAGATTTGAACCCACGACCCTCGGATTACGAGTCGAGTACCTTAATCACCTGACCATGCAGGGCTGGCATTTGTTTTCTTTGAATTAAAAGTAAGAAATTCGGGTTTAACTTTTCAGCACACTTCTCGCACTTCTACGGTTACTTTACTTAACTGTAATGTAATCAATACTCTCGAGAAGAGCTGAATGGAAATCTTTTCTCACTCTATATTATATCACACAGCAACAATAATTTTCCCAGAGAATCTAGATATATAGGATTGTAAGACAATGGATTCACCGAAGTTTGACGTCCATCTTCTAGGAATTTTTTAATCACAAACAACCGAATATGGGATGTGTGCTAGTTGGCCAGCTAAACACTAACAGCTGGTGATATGTGAATAGATGATCAATGCTGCTTGATACATCACAATTCTTATGCAATGCTTTCCAACCGCATACATCAGTGACCAGTTTATTGAAAAAAACAGTGTTTTCATTAAAAATGGGGTTTCTGCTAATTCAGTCTGACTCATAAAATGATAGTTTGAAGTTCAGAGCATTATCACTCTCCCATGGCCTGACCAGTCACCAAATAGGAAGGCTACTGATCATATTTAAAGCATCTCAAACAACCAACTTCTAAGAACACCCTCATTCAAATTCTTAACTAGCAAGTAGGTGCAATACCACAGGTCGAGGTATTTTGTAATTATGATGTATAACCGAATTTCTGCCTTAAATATTGCAAAGAGCAGATTTACTAAGTATTAATGATAACATTGCAGCCTTTGTTTCATGTTTGTGCTGAATAGAATGAGATGATTTCTAGGCTGGTATCTGTTTACTAATCGAAAGGTTGTGTATTGTTACAACTTCTTTCTCAATTAACTGTGAAAGATCTGTGATGTTGGTGACCCCATTTTAGAACATAACACCCTCACGGGAACCAGTGGAACAAAGTCGCATTCTAATGTGCCAAGATTAAAATTTGTAGATAGTTTTATGATAAGGCATGAAATTGACCTCTTCAACACAATACTGGTCTTCACAGTCTTTTCAGAAACTACAAAAAATGAAAAACTTTCTTCATGAGAACATGGCTGATGAAGACCCAACACGGACATTGATGGATGTAGTGGAAAATAAGAGAAGAAATGCAACTAACTAAAAGTTTCTACAATAACGGAAAATTCGTTCACGAAAAAAATAAACCTGGTTTTCATACAGAAGTTGTGGTGGACTTTCCACTGATCCCAGCAAGACTTCAAGATCAGTTTTCTTTCTGTGGAGGTTTGAGGAATTAGAGTAACGTAGCTTGTTGTTCACTGCATTGCTGACTTGTTGAAAATGAGCTCAAGGGATTTGTCGAAATACGTAATGTCAGTATAACAGAATTGGTCCTCTCATGAAGAACGAATATATTTACTCTGAAAAGTCTACTGAAATGGAATACATATACAAGAATGTGTACCATCGTCGTTTCGTTTGCCAACACCACTGTTGCACTGAGAATTCTGGTGAATTTATTCACCATCAATGCTAGTACAGAAAGAATTTTTTTTATCGAACTCAAATTAATTCAAACCTACTTTAGAACAACCATGATAAATTCAAGAGTAAATGGATTGTCAACAACTTTGATTAAGCATGAAACTGTAGAAAATATGAAGTCGAAGTTAATACTGTGTAATTTAACCTATAAGAAAGTAAGAGAGGTGAAATATCCGTTATGGTAAAAGTTGGAACTGACACAATGGTCAAGTGTTACTGTAACAGTTCTTCGGGATCTAATAAGTTAGTATAACATAGTTTTGTAATCCAATAGACTTGTTGTATAATTCAAAATGATTTGGAGAAGAAGAAATGATTGAAAACTTGAACAAGAAAGCGAAGTACTTGGAATCAGGTCTGGATATAAGTTTCAACGTATAAACGCAAAAGAAGATGTTTTCATGAAACGTCAGTTAGCAGTAACGTATTGTGAATAGGTGATGAGCACATGTTACTTCTTTTACAGGCGTACTCTAATGGTTAACGTGCCCGGTTTTTGAATTCAAAAATTCATGATTCTACTCCCTTTGTTTCACGCTTTGAGGCCATGGGTGCGTTATAAGAGTAAGAGTGATAGTCAAATCCTATTCTTCTAACAGCCAATAGTAGTCTATGAAGTGGTATTCAATATTCTTGACTAGTTACCTTCATTTTATTACAGTGGTTCATTTCGGATACGTGAGAACCTTTAAATAATATTATAAATAAATGAAGCCCCACCATACGAAAGTAAAGAGCATTCACAATGAGTTACAAATGTATTACACTACATATCACTGAATCTTCATGTATTGTGTTTCTTTTTCCTCAACAAATTATATGTGTCAGGCGTTTTTTTTTTGTGGTTTGGTTTTGAATTTCGAGCAAAACTATCCGGGGCTATCTGCGCTAGCCGTCCCTAATTTAGCAGTGTAAGACTAGAGGGAAAGCAGCTAGTCACCACCACCCACCGTCAACTCTCGAACTACTCTTTTACCAAGGAATAGTGGGATTGACCGTTACATTATAACGCCCCCACGGCTGAGAGGTCGACCTTGTTTGGTTTGACGAGGATTCAAACCCGCGATACTCGGATTACGATTCAAGTGCCTTAACCACCTGGTCATGCCGGGACTGGTGTCAAAAGTACGCTGCTGTCTTTAGGGCTTGTTTAGGGTATACACAGTATAACTAGAAATAATTAAAATTATGTACAGTTACACTCTTCTGTCGGTTTCTGTTTAATAACCGAAACAGACGAACGATTTAGAAAGTTGATTACTATAACCTAGAATTACTGTAAAGAAGTTAAGAAAATTATTAGATTTGTATTTGAATGTCTCCTGGCTTGAAATAACATATATAATGGTATTTTTATTCATTTCTTTTCGAATTAAGTATGTGAAATGTCTCTACTTAAAACACATGAAGAAAATACATCATTCAATTCAATTCAATTAGGGTCTTTAGCAAAGTTTACTTGCTGGTCGCCAGATGACACTGTAACAGGGAAACAGTCGCGTACTGTCAATTTTTCATAGTGTGATTGTAAAGAAATACTTAAAATGATAAGTTTTGTATAACTGAAATGAAGTTAACCCTAAAAACAACCCTGCTATGTTTTGTTCTTCTCGTGGTAAAATTTATTAATAGAAAATTAGTTTCGAGTGCAAATAATCTGTTTCATTTTTTAATGTTTGTGTTTTCACACACATTTCCAACCTCAGAAATAGTTCGTCGTAATGTAAACCGTTTAGAGTTTTATAAAGGAAGAGTGATATAAATTTGTAAATAGAATTGATTTAATTTGTAAATAGTATTGGTTTAATTTGTAAATAATATTGGTTTAATTTGTAAATAGTACTGGTTTAATTTGTAAATTGTATTGGTTTAGTTTGTAAATTGTATTGGTTTAGTTTGTAAATTGTATTGGTTTAGTTTGTAAATTGTACTAGTTTAATTTGTAAATTGTACTAGTTTAATTTGTAAATTGTATTGGTTTAATTTGTAAATAGTACTGGTTTAATTTCTAAATTGTATTGGTTTAATTTCTAAATTGTATTGGTTTAATTTCTAAATTGTATTGGTTTAATTTCTAAATAGTATTGGTTTAATTTCTAAATTGTATTGGTTTAATTTGTAAATAGTATTGGTTTAATTTCTAAATTGTATTGGTTTAATTTGTAAATAGTATTGGTTTAATTTGTAAATTGTACTAGTTTAATTTGTAAATAGTACTAGTTTAATTTGTAAATTGTACTAGTTTAATTTGTAAATTGTACTAGTTTAATTTGTAAATAGTACTGGTTTAATTTCTAAATTGTATTGGTTTAATTTCTAAATTGTATTGGTTTAATTTCTAAATTGTATTGGTTTAATTTGTAAATAGTATTGGTTTAATTTGTAAATAGTATTGGTTTAATTTGTAAATAGTATTGGTTTAATTTGTAAATAGTATTGGTTTAATTTGTAAATAGTATTGGTTTAATTTGTAAATAGTATTGGTTTAATTTGTAAATAGTACTGGTTTAATTTCTAAATTGTATTGGTTTAATTTCTAAATTGTATTGGTTTAATTTGTAAGTAGTACTGGTTTAGTTTGTAAATAGTACTAGTTTAATTTGTAAATAGTACTAGTTTAATTTGTAAATAGTACTGGTTTAATTTCTAAATAGTTCTGGTTTAATTTCTAAATAGTTCTGGTTTAATTTGTAAATTGTACTGGTTTAATTTCTAAATTGTATTGGTTTAATTTCTAAATTGTATTGGTTTAATTTCTAAATTGTATTGGTTTAGTTTGTAAGTAGTACTGGTTTAGTTTGTAAATAGTACTGGTTTAATTTGTAAATAGTACTGGTTTAATTTCTAAATAGTTCTGGTTTAATTTGTAAATTGTACTGGTTTAATTTGCTAAAGCTTTATTTTTAATTTGTTAAACTTGATTATTCAATCTTCCAAACCGTATAACTTTTCAACCATAAATTAGAGGTAATAAAGTTACTGTATTTGAACAATTCGGGTTGTTTCAACTGTAATTTACAAAATAGTACGGGACTTATAAACAAGAAAGGTTTTAGATATAAAGAATTTACGTATTTATGTTTAACGACACTTCCTACAACAATCGACAATCAATCTGTTTATGTTTTTTGCATTTTATTCGACAGCAAGCTCTGATCACCTCTCAATAAATGAATTGGCATTTAGCTTACTAAAAAACCTCACAATCATCTTTTGAACAGTAGTTCACCACGAGGTAGCGCTACATTTGATTAGAATTAGAACTTCATGCGAATCTCGAGAAGGTCGTTACTATTAAAGTGTGTAATCTTGATCCGTAGTCGGTATGTATCATTAGGTTGTACGGATCACCTGATGCTGTGGTGGTTTGGACAGATAAAAATTAAAGAATAATTATAGTTTGAAAGCTTCTTAAAGGACAATACTTGATCCATGCTCTCTCAAAAAATCTTAGTTTTGCTTAACCTGCTTTTAAGTATACAACTTGCAGTTATAGCCCTCGAGAAAACTACACTAATATTTGAAAATAATACTACAATTACGTATGAAGCCGTATGGACTTTACCGTGGGATTATTACTGGAAACCAGGCAAGAATATTTTCTCTTTGGTTTATGAACTCGTAAGATACAAATGTTTAAAACTGTAACAAACGTTTGTTGGTAATCCTACTCGCTGTGTATACCGTCTTCACTTCTCGAAATAAGAAATTGTGCGCACTGAAAAACAAAAATGTTCCAGTGAGATTTTAATGTCCAACAAAGTGAATAAATTGCTTTGTGCGCAGGATAATTTCTCTAATGTAGAACACACATTATATAAAAAATAATCGTACACAAATGTAATTACTGTGGTTTTTAAATATTCTTAGGTATTTTTCGCACAAGGTATTCTAGCACAAAAGTAATCGAAGTTGCGAAACGAACCAACCTGTAACATGTTGACTTGTAACTTTGTACCTAGTATAGTCTTAATGTAAATCTACGAGCTGTAAAAATCGTTATTTTATTTTTGTTGTAACGTACTGTTTCACTATATATAACGTTTAATGTGCTATAAAATAATCACTGTTAAGCGGTACCACATTTAATGAATATTTTAATCGATTAAAGAAGTTTCAAACATGTTTAGAAAAGGTAAAATCGTTTTTTATATTTAGGTATACTGAACAAACAAGTCTCATTCGTACCACAGAATTTAGATTTTCAAAAATTTTGAAAGACTGGGATACAATACATGTTTTAAATACATGTATATAAATTCCCCTATTTTCAAACTGATATTACTGTAGTCTTAAGCCACAAGACACCCCCCTACAGTTTGTATAACAGTAAGTGCGTTCGATTTGTGACGGTGAGAAACCCAATTGAAGTACAAATGTATTCTCAAGACGACTGCTATGGGTATGAAAGCTTACGTTTCTGTATCTTCTACGTTTGTACTACAGAATACAAGTCTCGTTACTAACAATACACACGTATACCTACTTTGTGTATAGTTACTAATATGTGTAATACAGGGTGGCCCGTAAGTCCCTACCCATCCATATATCTTGTGTATCTGTGTGCTGTCCCTCGTTCTTGCTGCATAATATTATACGACGCCATGTTCTGTGAGACAATTTCTTCAACATGGGCTAGCATCGGCCATATTTCCCTGAAAAAAAAACATTATAATACATGTATAATTGAATATAACATAATAACATATGGATGGGTAGGGACTTACGGGCATAAAATAAAGGGCATTCTTAAATACAATTTAAATATTAGTCTGTTTAAAAATTGGTAATGATGACTTTTAGTATTGGAAGTGGTACATTCTACCTTGGAAAAGGTTGCCACACATTTAATGTGTTTCAGACAAAATTATTTCCCTGTTAGAAAAATTAGTATACAATATAGTTGTCTTAATGATGTTTGTAAGGATATTTTTGAATTACGTTTCCGCTCAATAGGTGTATGGGACATTCATTACATTTAAATAAATGTGTATTTACAAAATATATGTAAATGTGGTATTTCAAGCCACGATCTGAAATATGAGACTATCAAGTTCACATTGGAAAAGTTGTATATATAACTTTTATTTTAAGCATATTTTTAATATTTTTGTATCTACGAACATGATTGTTAACAGATCGAATGACAGTACTTTAGACAGCTACTTAGAAGTGACTCTGAGAGACAAAAAAAAACACAAAGCGTGCTGTTCAGTATGTACAACCCCCTTAAACTACCTCAAATAAACTTTATTTATTTACTACATCAGAAGGCAATTCGTTCCAGAGACGAATTACCCTGTTAGAAAAATAAGGCTTAGATGTAGATTTTTTCCTACTAAAATTTTTTCTCCCTCGTTTCAATATACCATTAAATATGAAAAACAATGCGTCAACACAATGAAGTGTCTTTACAATTTTAAACACCTCGAACAGATTCCCTTTTAACTTTTCTCCTTTCAAGAGTAAACAATTTTTGGACATCTTAACCTGTACTACGTGGTAGATCTTTCCATTTCATATGGTGGTGGCACTTCTTACTTTTTTAGTGTTCTGCCTAAAGTATGGAGTCCCATACTGAACAAAATACATCAAAGGTGGCATAACCATTTATCTATACAATGAAACTATAACCTCTTTTGAATATACTCAATTTTCCTATAGATATAATCCTATGTGCCTTGCAACAACATTATTTCGATGCTTAAGAGACATTAAACAATAACGTTAGGCTAATTTTCTTCCATAACACTGTTTAAATTATTTCCATCAGTTATTTGTTTGTTTTGGAATTTCGTGCAAAGCTAACTCCTCAGTTATATTCATTTTTCAAATTATGACGTCCAACATGAATTCACTTGTATTTATTGTAATTAAAAGCCTTGTGTCATAGCAGTAGGTCGTCCTTAAACAAATACTTTCTTTACATGGTCCATTTGGTCACATGTAACATCGCTGAGCGACTGCTGACATTTTGAAGATTGGATCTTTAGAAGGTTGAGTAATGTGTCTTCATCTACAAACGTTTCTCGATCAATTATACACAAGAAGCCTACATTTGTCAACGCAGAGAAATAACAAAATGGTAGATTTGCAAATGCTTCCCCATCCGCTTCTAAATAACGTGTAAATACATTGTAAAAAAAAAAAAATGGGAAGAAGGGAATCTCAAAAGCCAGATAAAATTCCATAGTTTTTGTACCCTAAAAGTACAGTAAAGTGAATGTTTGAAGTGAGTACATAAATTTGTAAATTAAAACTTTATCTGAACTAGCCCTCGGTGGTACAGCGATAAATCTGCAGAGTCGCAAAGCTAAAAATATAATTTCGTTACCCGTGATGCGCAAAGCACAGAAAGCTCATTGCGTAGATTTGTTTTAAATACAAATAACAAAACATTTGACCTGTCTTCAGGACTGAAGGCGACATTAGTGAAGCACCATTTTCGAGCTGAAAACATTGAAGCTGTAACTACGAACTGAATGAATTTAGTAATTCTTAAGTTTCACAGTACTTGTGAATGCGTAGTGTATGAAAAAAAAGAAAATTCTTCTTTAAAAAAAGCAAACTGTTGAAGCACTAACTTATTTTTAAATAGGTCTAGTTTTAGTAAAAATTAAGACTTATTTTTATAGCTATGGTAAAATTTTCATCAAAGGAATATTATCTTAACAGGCAGCTCTTGTAATTTTGATTATATTATCAGTGTAGAAACGCGTACACTGAATTTTCGTATTGTTTTTTTACAAACGCGGGCGCATTTAGGTGTAGTATAGTAACTAGTTAAAAGTAATTATTTCATCTATATATCAAAAATAAATTACTTACGAGTCGAGAGAAGCATATGAATTAGTGTTGCTTGTTGATATCTTGATCACAAAAAGTACACTACTCTTCATATGAGGATTTTAATAAACGAAGAAATATGGATTTGTTTTTATAAATATCTATCGTAAAAACGTTTTTATATAAACACGGTGAAACTAAAGGAAAATCTAAGTTTTCCTTGAGGTTATATCATTTTTTCATAAGTGTTCAACTTTGACCTTCGTGGGTAAATGTAATTGTTTCACTTACATTTAAGATATCATTTTCCGTACAGTCACCACAGCAGTTTAAAAGAAACTTGTCCCCAACGCACTCTCTCTCTCTCGCAGATATGTCACAGACCATTTTTGTTTTTTTACAGCTCGCATTTCGTGTATTTATCGAGCTTCGAAGAGTGGCCTGGTCGGAATGGGCAGTATTTTGATAATTTGTGGAGAGACTGCAAAATTCACCGCTTGTTTGAAACTGGTGTGGCGATGCATAAATCAAAGCTTATACGACTCCATTAGCTTAAATTTTTTTTTTTTTTCTTATCTCCTTCCCCTTGGAGTTAAAACAATCTGTCGGGAGAGTAGCTTGTTAGCGGTTACTTTTCTTCCTGCATTTATTACCTTATGTAACTACAAAAAATACAAAACTAGGTTCAATATCGAAAACAAATAGTAGCTTATTGCTAAGTCTATGAGTTGTAAATAGCAAACGGTTGTTTAACGTATCGTTGGTCTGAAGCCTAACGGTTTGTTAATAAGCTATATAGAGGTTTATATTGCAAGATATTATTTATGCTTTGTTTGAAACTAGGGAAAAATATTTATTATAAATATTAGAAGGAAGATCACGTTTATGACACTTCTTACTGGTTGTCTTTCTTCTGATCAGTAGCTTAAAATTAAGGACGGCGGTGTGTAGCTTTATTAGCTCCACCATAAATACACATTTGTTCTTTTAATTACGATCCAGAAAATAAAAGTCAAAGGTTGAAATAGTGCATAAGTCTATCTAATTCTTTATTATTTTTACAATATATTGTTCTGTTAGTGAAATACAGTAATTATTGGGTTTTGGGATGGTATCAAATTTTAAGTCCATTCTAACCTCCTGTACACGTAAGATGATCTACAGTATATAAAAACTGATGATGTATTTGCTAAGTGACGTAGTTATAGAGAAAGACGTGCGTCGTTCTCAAAACTATTAAATAGATTTAATTCGTATGCCTCTACATTGGTATATTTTTGTATTAAATCCACCATAATGACAGTTTGATTGGTGTAACTATATTGGTAAAGATGTTCGAATTGGTTTCAGTTTTCCCAAGGAAATTCCCAGCAATAAAAGGCGCATTTGTGTTATAATAATGTGGACCAAACGTGAACATAGGTGAGAACCAATTTTAGCGACGTAAATAAATAAAAGGATCTCGGTATAATGGTGGACAAATCATTCAATCTATCGAAGCAGTGCGTTGTTGCTAGTAATAACGGTAATGGAATTTTGAGTATGTTAAATGAGATTTGACTACAAGTCGAGGCAATTACTTGAATACAAATTACTATTAAGGCCTCTTTTTGGTCTTGCATATGAAGAAATGGTGACTTAACAGAAAACATTTTAAAGGCTACCTTAAGGTAATTCCTGGAATGAAATGGTGTCTGACAGAGGTAGGTTAAGACCTTCTAACTTGGTTTCTATTGTGAGAAACGGGACAGTAGGTAATCTTATTGTCTGTGACAAGATCATTTGTAGTAATCGATAAGATAGACTTCCTATTTCCTTTTACGTATTCTGATGTTAATATGGCAGACTAGGTTCCAGTTAAGTTTATTTTTGATGTCGCATGAACTAATTTTCCTTAATTGTGAGAAGATAGGACTCTACGATCGACAGGATATTTTAAACAGGATGTATATTATCTGAAACTGATTAAGTTTAGCAAAGGAAAATGTTGTATGTGATTTAAAATGTAGTGATACAATTTCTTTTTAAAACAAAAGTAATTTGTATTCTAAACAAAGAATTACTGTCTTTACGGAAGTTGTGGATTGTGTCAGAAGACTAAGTTGTAGTCGCATTTGCCCAGGCTGAGAAAGCATAACATTATATAAACGAAATAACAATTGTGCATTCTTCTATAGTACTTGCGTAAACAGTCTCTCAGTGGATAAAGTGGTAAGTCTTCGAATTTGCAGCAATAAAATCGGGCTTAAATCCCCTTTGTGGACAGAGCAGATAACCCGATTTAGCTTTACTATACGAAAACACGTAACCACCATTTAACACATAAGGGATGTTATCTTCGAGACATTGACTTCGCGTGACAAAATATGAACTATTACCTAATCATGAGCATAATAAGCACAAGCCCTCTCTTTTAAAGATCATATAAAAACAATGTTTTAAACAATTACATTTAACATGGATACAAAACATTTACGTAGATGAGATGCAAAATGAGACAAGACACAATAAGTACCGATCCATAATTCAAAACAGACAGTTAAAAATACTTTTAATATATTATAATAGAAACACAGTAAAAAAAAATTAACCATTTTTAAAATCTAATGCAACTGTAGTCGTTAAGCACAAAACTACCTTTAAACAAATGTTTAAAATAATACAAAATACATTTATAATCGCATCAAAATACGTATATGTTGACTAATTTCTTGTTAAATATAATGTGAAAATAATGTAACAATTGCAAAAAAAAAACATCGTAGATAGTTTGTACAAAAGTCACATTCAAACACGAAATTATATGTACAGAATATGCAGTTTACTTCCTCGTCCTTGATCAACCATGAAAGTAGATCCTCCAAGAGTGGTAGAGGGACATTGGTTGGTTATGTTTGTCCTGATGATTTCAAAAGCCTTGGTCAGGGCCTTTCCTGTCTGGGCCAGCTCGGTCATTTTTTTTTCTCCAGTAGAGGTGGCAATCATCTGAGCTGGTTCTCCTGTATGTTGTACAGAGGTCAAGTCACAGCTCACTTTATATTTGTTATATAGTGACGCCATTTTAAAATTCGAATCTACACTACGATGAATTGGCTGCTGATGATAGTGGTTGGAATGGTAAGAATTTTTACCAGTAGCTCTCTTTGCTTATACTCGCAGGACTTTTTAGGTTGCTATGACTCTATCACGATTGAAGTGAAAGCTCCCTGGCTCTACCTCGTAGTGGGAAGATTAAAGACTGATAGATGTGTCGTTAACTATATTCACCAGTGTTTCCAATCAGTGCCGATGATGTAGTCATGATGCCTATCTGAAACTTTGAGTTTAGCGTACTAAGTTTGGATGTTTTCTTTGATTTTGATATCCTTGCTGACCATAGCGTAGATTGACAAGTGTTTTACTTTCGCCTTAACAACAAGCAAACTTCTACTTTATTCCTTATCAGCTGATTCGAGGTTATGAAACAGCACTCGTCCTCCTCTTAACTGGTTGGTATCAGCCTGCGATTCTTAGTTCTGATAAGTCCAACAGTGATTTCTTGCATGATGTAGCTTATTGATATGATTTATGGATCAATGAGAGATTTGGGAAGAGCCATCACGTCTAGTGGAAGCATGATTTTATGTACTTTCAATGGAAGAAAATGTCTGTCGAAAAGAGCTCTTGTTTGTGAAGTTATGGGTACTGTTAAGCTCTCGAAGTTTTTGCTAAATCTGTTCAAGACTGAAGAAATGTAGCATTATATACGCGAAACATTTCTTCCAGAGCATTTGTACTAACCATGCAAGTGTTGATAATTTCCATAGAAACGGTGAAAAATGTTGCTTTCTATTCTGATAAAGATTTCTGTAAAGTTTTACTTACTTCCCATGGGAAGACAAAGGTGATACCTTGGGTGAATGGCAGAGCCAGAAGTAGCTAGAGCGAAAGAAGCGTGTTGCCTTTCTCCACGAACTTTTTGAGAATTATACATTCAATTCCTGAAATAACTGGGAAATGTTTAAATAATTTCTGTATTAAAATAATGAGGTGTGACGAACAAGGTATGCTTACATACTACCTTTGTCATGAGTATATAGTGTTAGGTGTGTTGGCGAGTTCCTAAATCTTTAACTGTTTTGGTTGGTCAGTTATACAACTAGCCTACTTGTTGCAAATGATATTTTACAACTGCATGGAATGAGGAGAGTCTAAGGATTCTGACTAGACTAGTTTGCTGCTATTAAGTTGAACTAACTCTCAAAGTTCCGAATTTTTCTTTCGCGAGACTGACGCGCTGCTATTAAAGTGAAATAAGTGCTCGGGATTTCGAACAACGGTAAGTTTAACGAGTTCCTTTCTACGTGGTTGGCATTGTTTAAAGGGAAAGCCGCAATGGGTAATCTACAAAGTATAACTTGTTGCTTTATTTCATTAGTTTAGTTTATTTCCGTATTAAGAGTCGTCATATTTCAGTTTTTAGGGCGCTGTTTACTCGCGTAGGACTCGAGCTGTGTATTTTCGAAAGACCATGTAAGTGTTGACAATTTCCATGTTAACAGGATTAGCAATAAACTCTGGTTTAACAATGTTGTCTAAAGTAGCCAAAATATTAACGTGATAAATTATTTACATAACTATGTAACTTAAGCTGCAAGTTTTTGTAACTATTTATTTGAACTAAATACAAAGCTACACCGTGAGCTATCTGTGCTCTCCCCACGCCCACTTCGGGTATCAAAACTCAATTTTTATCAGTATTTTAATACATATTTAAGTCTATGATAACGGTAGATAAAGAGAAACTAAATTAACTATTTTCAGTTGTCTAGTGTAGTAATGAAACATTATCAAAGGAAGTGTTGCTAAGTTGGCAGCCATGTTTATTATGCGAACATTCGCACCTGTGAAATTAGAGCAAGTAAAGTATACACGACGGATGTATGTTTCGTTAGAGCTCAAGTACTGTTTTACCAAACAGTCTTTGAGTCTTCCTGGTAGCTGGCAGCTTTTCTTTACATAAGTACAGGATGTTTTAACAACACCAATATTTGTGTTGACGTAAACATGTACTGTTTAAAAAATTTGATTTTTTTTTTTTTTTAGTTAACGTAATACAATAATCTCCCGGAAGTTGCTTCTCCAGGTTAAAACTTTTTCACCAAAGATAAATACTTGTACAAAACTTACTATCCCATTACTGGCAGTTTAGTTTCGGTTTTCGTGTTTCGGTCTTCGTTATATAATGAGCATCTCCATTTTGGGACCACAAAAAGTAGACTTAACCAGAACCTATGAAATATCAAAACTTATATCTTCACAAATTTTGAGCGTACTTCCTTTAGTCTTTGGGTGGTCAGGCGTGGCCTGGTGGTTGGCGTGGCGGACTGTGGATCCGAATATCCGTGGCTTTCGCCCAGTTATTGTAAACAAAGGACAAAACATAAACTACACTTTTGGAACATTATAAAAGTGAGAGAAATACCCACGATTTGGCAGTGAGTGGTGGTGATTAGCTGCCTTCATTGTATTATATCATTTTAAAATTATGGACGGTTGGTGAAGATAACCCTCGTGGAACTTTGAACTAAAGCTAATAAACAGTAACTTTGCTCCATTGTCTCTAGTACTTCTTTACCGGCATAACATTTTTGTCATTAAGTGAATCTGTTGTGTACTTAAAATTAGGATGGATATCGTGGTTGACAGAGGTCAATTTTAAGATGTAAGTTTTGTACTTAGGATAATTCTTTATTCGCAGTGTAGTTTTTGTTTACTCTAAAATAAAAGATAACTATACTGTTACTAATTCGGAATTTATTCATATAAAACGGCTGAGATTAAATTTTATTTAATTTTAAAACTTATCTTTTCATAACAATTTATGTCGCCATGTTTTATTATTTTTGTCTTATTTCACTGAACATTTGAATAGCTATAGTTACTAATGTATTGATAATCGCACCATTCTCTTCGTTTGAAATTTACTGACGATCGATGTTAAAACCTCCTGTCTTCTATATACTATGGAAATTATAAAAGTTGGGTATTTCGTTATTTTAATATATAGATTTGGTTCAGTACATTTTTAAAGCTGACACAAATTAAGAGTTGCTTAAGAAGTCTTGTTACTGTTGCTACATTTGTTTTAACCAACATGCTGGTTTTAAACATCTGGTAATGACGTAACGAACCCTGGGGTAAAGTAATGATTTGATTAATTTACCAGGCGTTCTGGTTCTTGGTCTTTTTAATTGTTGTCACGATCAGAAACAGTAAAAAATATTGCTCTAAGTTCTCTTTACTTCGGTGCGAATTTAATGTATACATAATGTTATGAACGGCTTCTTTAAATTTTGTTTGAAGAGTCGCCTGATAGATTACGTAGTGTAGCATTACCTTCTGTTCTAATCTGGTATTAGGTATTTACAGGAATTTCAACGTGAAGACCTGCCCAAAAGCGACAAAAAAAATTCAAAACAAAGAAACAACTGGGGAGGTGTTTTTTTTTTTTTATTTTAGATCTTAAGTTTTGAACTAGACAAGCTATTAATTTATCTATGGTTTTTAAATCGTAACACAATAAATAGTGATGAAGATTGTACTGTAGTTCTTGTATCAGAGTGTACCTTGTTACAGTGTTCTTCTTTGAAAGTCTGGCAACCGCAAGTTTATACGGTATTGTTTTACAGTATTTTTGACTATCACAGACAAAATGCACGCACACTTCATTCCGACGGATGTCTACAAAAGGCAGACGTAAATATTCCTTAGTAAACATTTTGTGCAACAACATATTAACAGCGTATCAAAGTTTTCATAAATGTCGATCGTTAGGTCACAGAATAACAAGTTTATTTACTGATAGTATTAACTATAGTAATGTTTAGCTCTAACAAGGTTAAAGGAAAAAAAACGTATAAAAGTGACAATGTTAATTTATATAATATAGGCGTACTTAATAAAGGCTTAGATAATTTTAAACCTGCGGTTAGAATTTTTGTTATCCTGAAAAGCAGGTGTTTAAAGTAATTTGACCGCAAATTTTGGGGACCTCTGGTAGTTGTAAAATAAAATGGACAATAATCGAAATGTTTGTGGGGAAGCTACTTTTGATGCACTCTGTATAAACGAATGTGACTGAAACATAGAATCTCCTTGTTTAAAGTCGTGTGTAGTGTTCTAATATTACCATCGCGTTTTTCTTGTGTGTGAAATTGTGTCAGAATATTTACCCTGTGCCTCACTCTTCCTTTTGGAATGTTTTCTGGGTGGTGAGAGGCAGACTAGAATTAATATTTAAGTAAACACCTGCTGGTTTACTTAATTGGGCCTCACACTGAGGCATAAGTGATTAACATGCATGTAAACCTGTACATCACGCATTTAATCTCAGAATCGTTGTTTTTATTTCAGTGAATAATTATGAACACACAAGGTTTATTTTATTACAATTTACAGCTGTACAGCAGGTAAGATTAGTTTTAGAAGAGAGACGATCATTGTTAAGTACACAAGTATTTTACGGTAAAAATCTTTCCGTATTTAAACGAAGATTCAAAATCTGACAATGTATTTACTTTCCATAACTAATAGTACGTACTTGTTCGTGTACAGAAATCCGCGTGAATTTTGGAAATTTATTTATCTGACAAAAAAAGATGAATAAATATAAAAACTAAAATATGCAGTTTAGGAATGTGTGGGAAATTAACGGTAAAGATATATGTACCTGGGTATTTAATTGTAGGTGTGTTTGATTTTATTAGTAAAGCATATCTTTTTTATTTATTTATTATGCTGCCAGGCTTATCTGTCAATACGACGAAGTTCTGTTAAAAAAAAAGTTTGTACTCGTGTAATCATGGATTTTGAAAAGTGGTTTTAAGTGTTCCTTTACCCTGATCTTCAAATTGTTCTGTTTCACCACTGTAATAAATTGAAAAGCTTATTCTATATTTTGTAAATGTTTCCTGACGAGTTAAATTCGTTATACAATTTTCTTAGTGTTGAATTTTTATTCCAGAGATGGAAACGAATTTAAGTTTTATGCCAAGGTTATTTTTGTATTAGTCTTTTTCGAAATTTCTGATAGAATTATGTTAATATTTTATGGGATTGTGTAAGGAATGAGGCTTCGTTTGTTTTGTACTTTGTTAATAGTTTCTACTAATACTTTAGTAGAGAACTGGTTAACTTAGTAAAGGATTGAGTTAAGTGTGCAACTTCTTCATCAGTGTTGTCTGTGGTGCATATAGTGGGTACTAAATGTTGGAGGGTTGGTGCTTTCCGCTGGTGGATTACATTATTAGAAAACTGGTTTGTGCAATTTACGCCGTATGAGTTTTTTTTTTTCTTTGAACTGTAGTGATAAAGTCTTCTGGAAGTGGGTGTCCGTGTGGTATTAACGTTTAAAACATTTATCATGTAGTTGTTCTCATATTTTACTGTGAAATTTTGTTTTAATGTAGATTGTTTGTTTGTTTGTGTTGGGGAAAGTTTGTTTATTCATCTTGACAAGTGAAGCCGTAAAATACACATCTGCATATCTAAAGTCAATGTGAGTTTATATATGGAAGTAGCTAAAGTACTTGACAAAAGATTTCTTATGGCAAGTCCATGTAACTGAAAGAAACAAGAATATTGGTATTTAAGGCAAATGTATGTGGTTAGTTATAACAGTTCGATTATGATCAGGTGGCTAAGGCGTTCCACTCGTAATCTGAGGGTCGTGGATTCAAATCTCCGTTAGAAGAAACATGCTCGCTCTTCTAGCGGTGGGGGTGTTTATAACCTTACGGTCAATCTCACTATTCGTTGGTAAAAGAGTAGCTCAAGGGTTGGTGGTGAGTGGTATGACAAGTTACCTTCACTTTTCTTACACTGCTAAATTAGGGACGGCTAGCACAGATAGCCCTCGAGTAGCTTTGTGCGTAATATTACAAAAAACAGTTCGATTAGGTGTTTCTGTTTTATGTTTGATGTTTTGGGTCTTGTGAATATTTTCTGCATTTAAGTTGTATTGCTTCATGACTTTTTTTTCTCTAGAAAACTCTACCTGAGTACTTAATCCACGATGCAGCCACCAAAGCTACTTCATATAACCAGGAACAAACACTCAATCCTGTCAAGAAAGAACACACTAATCATATTACACGTGTTCTAATATACGACCCGACCAACAAGAAGATCAAAGATATTATACTAAACCTTTACACAATAGTTACTGTAGATCCTACCACTAAATCTCTTTAAGGATCCACCCGTTATTTCTTAGACATGAGAAGGATCTGAAAGAAATCCTGGCTCACAGTAACCTCAAATAAAATGACTCTCCAGACATTCACACACATAAACAAGTGCGTCACCTGCCCATATATAAACAGCACTACACACATACGAGAACAGAACACAACTTTCGACATAAGACAGTGTTTTACACATACCATAAATATATCATTTACTGCATAACTTGTAAAAGATTCAATAGTTTATACATAGAACAAACAGGCTACCAACTCGGTGATAGAAAACCTGAACATCTAAATCATATTAAACTGGGGAGCCAAGATATAAACAAACATTTCATCATCATCAACCATACAGTTGACTTTTAGATTCTTTTAACTCTTTAGTGCTCCAACAGATTAAAGATAACGACTGAAAGAGGTTTAATTTTCAACCTGGGAACTCTACAACCATCTGGTTTAAATGAAGATATTAATCTTCAACCTGGGAACTCTACAACTCTCTAGTTTAAATGAACGCTTTACTTTCCTGTAGTTTCTCATTTTCTCCATACTTGGTTTCCGTTTTTGTTTATATCTCTCTCTTGTTAACTTGACTTGTAATGTTAATGTACAATATGTAATGTTGCGGAGAAATTTCGCGTTCAACATTCAATTTTTACTTAATTTTTACATTTTACACATGCGCCTTTCTGTTATAAGCCGTACTGTCTCAAGAAGTCTTAGCTCGAAATGTGTTCCTTCTGTAGTTAAATAAAAAAAAAAAGATGAAGTCTGTAATTGTTTAACCCATTCTTTAATTTTAATATTTTTGTCGCCTACGCGGCTAACTGTATATTTTTGGTTTTATCCAATTTAGGCTTAGTCTTGTGCAGCCAACACATTGTGTTTATGCATTTACAATGACCACATACACTACATGGCCAAAGTATGTGGACACCCGACCATCACACCCATATGTGCTTGTTACATCTCATTCCAAAACCATGGGCATTAGTGTGGAGTTGGTCCCACTTTTGCTGCTATAACAACTTCCATTCTTCTGGAAAGATTTTTCACTAGATTTTGGAACATGGTTGCGGGGATTCGCTCCTATTCAGCTACAAGAGCATTAGTGAGGTCGAGAAATGATGTCGGGCGAGAAGGCCTGGTTCGCAGTCAGCGTTCCAATTCATCCCAAAGGTGTTCGATGGGGTTGAGGTCTGGGTTCTGTGCAGGCCAGTCAAATTCTTTCGCACTAACCTCGACAAACCATGTATTTGTGGACCTCGCTTTGTGCATGGAGACATCGTCATGCTGAAATACAAAAAAAATACAAAGCTGGACACAATTCTCTAGAATGTCATTGTATTCTGTAGCATTAAAACTTTCCTTCACTGGAACTAAAGAATCCAGCCCAAATCATAAAAACAGCCTCATATCATTATTCCTCCTGCATAATACTTTACAGTTGGCACTATGCATTCAGACAGGTAGATTTCTCCTGGCATCCGTGAAACCCAGACTACCAGATAGTGGAGCGTGATTCATCATTCCAGAGAACTCGTTTAAACTGCTCCAGAGTCTAATGGCGGTGTGCTCCAGTCGACGCTTGGCATTGTGCATGGTGATCTTAGGCTTGTGTGCTGCTGCTCGGCCTAGAAATCCCATTTGATGAAGTTCCCGACGAACAGTTCTTGTGCTCACGTTGCTTCCACTGGAACTCTGTAGTGAGTGTTGCAGCTGTGGACGGACGATTTTACATACTTCAGCACTCGGCTGTTCCGTTCTGTGAGCTTGTGTGGCCTACCGCTTCGTGGCTGAACTGATGTTGCTCCTAGACGTTTCCACTTCACAACAACACTTGCAGTTGACTGGGGCAGCCCTAACAGAACAAAAATTTAACGAACTGAGTTGTTGAAAGGTGGCATCCTGTAACAATCCCATGTCACTGAGCTCTTCAGTACGATCCATTCTATACTGCTAATGTTTGTCTATGGAGGCTGCATAGCTGTATGCTTGATGAATGCACCTGCTAGCAATGGGTGTGGCTGAAATAGCCGAACCCACTAATGAGAAGGGGAGTCCACATACGTTTATCCATGTTGTGTAGTTCGTAATGTACTTCAAGAGACATCGGATACAATTTTTGTTCTAGACTTTGCTTAGTAGTTAAATTGCACCCTGAAACTACAAGGCGAAACGTTGACTTGTATAATTTTAATTACTATCAGTAAGATAAAATTCGGGTTTATTTTTCTGTAAGTTTATTGCCAAAATTGTTTTACTAATCTTTATAACGCCAGCAAATTCAGTTCTATGTTATGTATTAGCTTAAAGATAATTAACTGTGGTAGGGACGCACACAAGAAGCTGTAATGGTGGTGGACGTTGTGAAGTAAGTCAACATGTTATTTTCGAGGCAGGGTTTGGTGATATTTATGCTAAACTTGTTTTATTTGCTGTATTGGGTTTCAATAATGTATCTAAGCTTATTCTTAAAACCATCTATTTTCCTCCGGTGTGGATTCCTCTACATGGTGAGGGGACCTCTCAAAGAAGGTTGTGTTATTTCAGTTTATCTTCTCTGGGATCCAAACATCCATCTACATGTTTGCCGTGTGTGACGACCCGTGAAGAAGAGGAGAGGATCCTGATGGTTGAAGGGTCCAACCCTAACCACACCACTTTAGCCTTGAATTCTTGTAGACGGGCGCCCTTGGGAAGGCTCCTCTCGGGTCAGTTAGCTGTTCCACTTGGGCTAGGGTCAACCAAATACCACTGTTGGATTTCTTAACAGGTGTTATATACATTATATCTGATACTGGTCTTTGGGTATAGTGCTCACGAAACCCTGGCGTTGCTGCATTGCGTCCCCTCGTAGGACTCTATGGTGGGTGGGATCAGTGGGCACTGAAATGTAGCTTTTTTTATTATAGATACCCTCTTCCTGAGAAAATAAAATATAAAATGAAACAAATTGAAAAAAAACAAATCATTGAAAACTACCACACATGGACGACTCTGTACAGTCAATATTACAGCCAGATTCTGCACCTGAATTTCTGATTATCCATTCCTTATTTGAGAAATCTTTGGGGCAGATGTCTCCATTTTTAATTCAAAAGGGATTAGAGAGACTTTCTGGCTTCCCTCAGCCAGTAAAGAAGTTGCGCTCTGAGATATTTTGGTGGAATTATCCTCACCACAACATACCAAACTTCTCTTAATCAAAGACCATTGGAGATATACCCATTAAGGTTATGCCCCATGCAACTTTGAATTGTTTCAAAAGAACATTCCCGAGCCGGAGATCTTCGCTGGTTTCTTTAGCGAAGGCGTATCTGCAGTGCGACGAATCTTCACTTGTAATGAAGGAATTATGGATCCTACCAATGTTCTGTATTAATGTGTTACGCCACCACGTCCTTTTCCCACAATCAAAGCAGGTTATCTGAACTGCAAGGTACAACCTTACATTCCCAACTCTCTCGGATGTTTCCAGTGTCAGTGGTTTGGTCACTCAAAAACATTATGCTGTGATTCTTTGTGCTCGTTGTGGTGGTGAAGACCATGACTCTTAAGAGTGCAACCTGGGACCACACAGTGTTAAGTGTTGTGGCTTACACCCCTCTTATTCTATTTCTTGCCTTAAATGGGTAGAAGAGAAGTTTAAAGACTGTTAATAATATCACCTATCCAGAGGCTCGGAAATTGTTCCCAACTCCATCTTCACTCCATTCCACTGCCACAGTGGAGTGCAGACAGATCTTTCTGTGCCTCCAACAGTCATTTGCAAAACATCTTAATCTCATGCCCTCCATAATTAAGGTTGACGTATCTATGTCTACTTCCATCTGTCTCTACCACTCCTTCCAGTGACTGTCCAGTTTCACTTCAAGTGTTTCCTCAGGTCCATCCTCTTCTGCAACCCCGAGAAGTAAATCGATCATTTGTTCATGCCCTCAGTCATTGGAATCTTTGTCCACAGACAGACCTGCCTACTTGATCCACGGCAGGATCAATGGATGTTTTATAGATGTTCGTTCAGTAAAGAAAAATGTGGTTGCAAACAGAAGATCTCTCCGCCACATTCTCCTCCACCTTAATACCATTGGCCATTCTGATCCAGTGGAACTGGCGAGGTTTTTGATCAAATATAGATGGCATCAAGGATTTGATTCTTACTATCCCGTGACTTTCCTTACAGGAAACGTTTCTGAAACCTGCTAATACAGTCACCCTTCGGCAGTTTTCCTTTACAGAAACAACAGGTCGTGTGATGGACGAGTGCATGGTGGGGTAGCGTTGCTGGTTGATCAGCATGTACTACCTACCCTGTCTTTGTCAGTTGATACACCTTTAGAGGCTGTAGCCATACGTGTTTCCTTTGGTTCTACCATTACTATTTGTTCTAACTACTTACTTCCTGAAAAGATCTGTAATCAATCAGACCTTGATTTCCTCAGTGAGCAGTTACCATCTCTTTCTTTACTATTGGGGAATTTTTAATGGACATAATCCCCTCTGGTGTGGTGCTAGTATTAATGGGAGGGGTCGTGCTAAGAGCATATGCTTTTGGAGCAGAACCAATACAGGTTTGTATACTTATTTTCATACACACAGTCAGTTTTTTACTGCTGTTGATCTCTCTATCTGCTCCCCTTTACTTTTCACGGGGCAGTGATCATTTTCCAATCATTTCGAGAGAGACTGGCTGTGGTCTGTGCCATCCGACCCACGTGCCTCGATGGCTAACTGGCCTTCTTTCGCTGCTCTATCAGAACTTGATCCTGCGATCGTGTGAAAGCCATCGATAGATGAATGTGTGGCAGCCATAACTGACTTGTTGTTTAGGCAGCTGCTCATTGTATTCCTAAAACCTCGACACGTTTTCCACATTATCTTCGTCCTTGGGGGAATCCTGCCTGCCATATGACAAGAAAAGCTCAAACAAGCTTGAGATATCTTTCAAAGGTATTCTACATTTTTAAACTGCATTGCATTATATCAGGCCCGTGCACATGCTCGGCAGATCAGACGTCAAAACTAGAAGGAATCTTGGATAAAATGTACCTCTAGCATTTCTTCTACCACTAGTTCCAAATTGATATGGGACAAAATTCGAAACGTTAGTGGTTAGTATATATCTGTCCACTCTCGATTTTGTTCTAATGGCCAGGAAATTGATACCCAGAGCTTCGCCAGTACTCTCGGCAAAAGCTTTTCTCATGCATCTAGCACTTGTGCTTCATCCCTCATCTTCTTAGTAATTAAACCACGAGCAGAACAATCACCTCTCTCCTTCTTGGCTGATCTTCTCTATGACTATAATTGCTCCCTCACACTGGTGGACCTTAAACTTGCTCTTCATTGGTCTTACAGTACATCACTCGGACCTGATATTTATTACAACATGTTGTGCCATCTCTCTTCTGCTTTTCTTGCTATTATTCTAGCTGTTTTAACTGGATCTGGCAGGAGAATGTCTTTTCCTGATGCTTGGCGTCATGCTATTGTACTCCCTTTTCTTAAACCTGGAACGGATCACAATATTCCCTTTGAACTACAGTCCAATTTTTTGACGAGCTCTTTAAGATCTAAAGATGGTTAATGCTCGTCTTGTTTCGTTCCTCAAATCAAACAACCTCCTCTTATCCACTCAGTGCGAGTTCCGTAGGTTGCACTTCACCATGAAATACCTGATTTGACTTGAAACATCAATCAGAGAAGCATTTTCCAAGCGACGGCATCTAGTCTCTGTATTTTTATCTTGAGAAAGCTTATGATACAATGTAAAGGTTTGGTATCTTGCGAGACCTCCACTCGTATGGGTTGCCTGGCAATTTACCAATTTTTATTAAACATTTTTAAATGAATCTGTTATTCCAGGTCTGTGTGATGTCGACAATTTCCTATTCTTACCCACAGAAATTTGGAGTCCCTCAGGGCTGTTTTTTGAGTGTCACACTTTTCATTATAAAGATTAATGCCAAAGGTTGACAACTATTCCTGCAGTTGCAAACGGTTTCTTTGTCAATGAATTCGATATCTCGTGTTAGTCGTCAAATTTCAGGAATAATGAGCAGCAGCTACAGACTGCCCTTAATTGTTTACTGAAGTGGACCACAGCTAACTATTACAACCTATCTCATTCCAACACTCTTTGCATGCACTTTTGCCGTCGATGGGGTTTTCACCCTGATCCTGAACTTCGTATTGTTGAAGTTCTGCTTCCTATGGTCTCTGAGGCAAAGTTCTTGGAGCTTACCTTTTGACTGTAAGCTGGCCTTTATTTCACACATCAAGCAGCTACGTGTCAACTGTACAAGGGCACTGAACATTCTCCATGTCCTCTCTTCTACCTCTTTGGGAAGATCGATTTTTCCTGATAAAAAAAAAAAAAATTATCGTGCCCTTATTAGAACAAAACTAGACTGAGTCTGTTCTATGTCTCCACAAGGACTTCGGCCTCGAAAATGTTGGGCCATTTCTACCATCAGGGGCTTCAGCTCTGCACATGGGCCTTCCACGCTTCTCCAGTCCAGAGTTTGTACACGGAGTCCCATGAACCCCCTCTATACCTTCGTCGTTTGCAACTGTCTTTAATGTATACGTCAAAACTTTACCACAACATTCCACATGGGGTTTGTTTTCCTTCCTCGGTGGGCCACACGTTTTCATAATAGACGGTCTGCCATTGTTCCCTTTAGACTTAATATCAAGGTGTAGTTGGATGAATTGGGTCTATATTTTGGATGATATATCGGTATCCACAGATCAGCCCATCTCACCACGGCTAATTACTGTCACCAAATGTGACCTTTCTTTCAAGTCATCTGAAGAAGGCAGATACTTCTGATTGGAAGTATCACCTTCCATTTGCCGAACATCTATCGAACCATCCTTCCATTCCCATTTATATAGATAGTTCGAAATCAGGTGACTCTTTGGGCTCTGCCATGGTTTGGCGTGATTCGGTTGTTGCAAACGCAACCCTCATTACACTTTCTGTGTTCACAGCCGAATTGTACACCATTTCTCTTTTCCTGGATCACATAGAAGCTATGCAGTACACAAACTGTACTATATAATATATATACCGATTCACTTAGTTCTTCGTTAGCCCGGAATCGCTTTACGTTAGCCCTCACCATATTCTCGCTGATATTCAAAACAGACTGGCCCATTTCTTATTAACATCTTCTATCTAGTTCTTCTGGATACCAGGCTATGTTGGTATTCGCGGGAACAAGCTCGCCGACACTGTAGCTAAATGTGGCTACTCTGACGCTATCACTGCTGTGACTGTTCCAAACGTGGACCAGCAACGTGAAAACAAGCTTTTCCAAATAAAACCCTCTATTGGACTTAAAACGCTAAAATAAGGACTACGATTCCCCTCGGGGGACACAGCAGAGAGCCAGATATGGCTCTGTTATGAGAAATGAAACGCGCTAACGTGAGGATCCCGAGGCATCTTACCTCTATGACAGTCGTAAAACAGTTCCATGTATGTGTCCTCAAAAAATAGTAGAAACCCCTTGTTGTATTAACACAGGACGTTGACTATACTTACAATGTTTCACATCATATTGCTAAAAAAAAAATTAAATTTTACAAATATGTAGGAAAATGTTGTTGAAATATAATATGACAGTTCTGCTATGCAGAATTAAGTTATTAACATTGCAAAAGCTAAAAGTGCAAACTTTATTTTCTTTTCTTTTTGACATGGTTATGGTGCTCGGGTTGCAAGTTCGAGTCCTCGTTCCACCACACATGCTAGTCCTTTTAGAGGTGGGGCTTTAAAGTTGCTGTGAACCCCACTAATTTATATAAAATTATAGCCAACAGTTGGCGGCGGGTGATGATGACTTACCTATAGAATATCATTGCTAAATTAGGGATGGCTAGCGCAGATATGCTTCGTGTAGTTTTGCGCGAAATTCAAAATGCACCAATCCAAGTACACGTTCTTATCAGATACATTAAGGAATAAAGCTGTACAACTTGTTTTTTCTCTTCAATAGTTTTTATAATACTGAAGACTAATGGTAAAGATTGTTATAAATGTACAACATTTTTAGTGCGTGCATAAAAGATCACGGAAGATTAATTCAACTGGTTTGTGAAAGTTACACTATAAACTTCACCATAGCAACTGTTCAATGTTATCATATAGGCCAACTGTGACTCTTCCGACAATGGTATTGCATGTTAAAACGCAACTTTCTCAGGAGTTATTTTAACCTCAGTCACGACATCAAGCTGATATATGGTCGCAACGTTACGGATTCACTTCAGAACGACCCACACCCAGTAGTCACTGGAAGTAATTGGAGTTGAAACGATGTAGCAGCAAAGTATTATGGAAGTGGTGGCTGCGAACCCTGTCTTCACCAAAATATTTCATAAGTAATCACTTTACAAGACGATGGATGTGTATCATCCAGAACACATCACGATGTTAGTTATGGTGCATCTATTCACGATACTATGTTCAGTTACTAGTTGTTGCGTCAAATTTCCAACTGATCGTTTGTCAAGGAAGAATGGACCCAAAATTTGGTCAGAGATGTAAATACACTACATAACCATCTTAGAGGAATGCAAAAGTTATTTCTGTGACTCATGGATTTTCCTTGGCCCAAATGGCATTTGTTATTCGAGTTCCTGAAGCCAATACAATATTCTTTACGTCATTCCATACGTACGTATGCTGGATTTCTTCAATACAGCTTTCCGTATACGCGACGAATTAGGTGTTTCAGAAGCGTTGTCTTGCCACACTGTCCAACCAGGAAGTGTTCCCTATAACAAGAATAGTAGACGGAGCTTCACCAAAAATTAACGAAACCTTGTATTTTTCACGTATTAATAAAAATTCCATTCATAAGCTACAAATAAATCAGCACAAACATACTCGTGTATGTACGTTAAAAA